>NC_140996.1:222173779-222594120 GCF_052327205.1 Somniosus microcephalus | reverse complement strand
TGAGAGTGAGTGAGAGTGAGTGAGAGTGAGTGAGTGAGTGAGTGAGAGTGAGTGAGTGAGAGTGAGTGAGTGAGTGAGAGTGATTGAGAGTGAGTGAGTGAGTGAGAGTGAGTGAGTGAGAGTGAGTGAGTGAGAGTGAGTGAGTGAGTGAGAGTGAGTGAGAGTGAGTGAGAGTGAGTGAGTGAGTGAGAGTGAGTGAGTGAGTGAGAGTGAGTGAGTGAGAGTGAGTGAGTGAGTGAGAGTGAGTGAGAGTGAGTGAGTGAGTGAGAGTGAGTGAGTGAGTGAGAGTGAGTGAGAGTGAGTGAGTGAGTGAGAGTGAGTGAGAGTGAGTGAGTGAGTGAGTGAGTGAGAGTGAGTGTGTGAGTGAGAATGAGTGAGTGAGTGAGTGAGAGTGAGTCAGTGATTAAGTGAGAGTGAGTGAGTGAGTGAGAATGAGTGAGTGAGTAATTGAGATTGAGTGAGTGAGTGAGAGTGAGTGAGTGTGAGTGAGTGAGTGAGAGTGAGTGAGTGAGAGTGAGTGAGTAAGTGAGTGAGTAAGTGAGAGTGAGTGAGTGAGTGAGAGTGAGTGAGTGTGTGAGAGTGAGTGAGTGAGAGTGAGTGAGTAAGTAAGTGAGAGTGAATGAGTGAGTGAGTGTGAGTGAGTGAGTGAGAGTGAGTGAGTGAGTGTGAGTGAGAGTGAGTGAGAGAGAGTAAGTGAGTGAGAGTGAGCGATGTGAGTGAGAGTGAGTGAGTGAGTGAGAGTGAGTGAGTGAGAGTGAGTGAGTGAGTGAGAGTGAGTGAGTGAGAGTGAGTGAGAGTGAGTGAGTGAGTGAGTGTGAGTGAGTGTGAGTGAGAGTGAGTGAGAGTGAGTGAGAGTGAGTGAGAGTGAGTGAGTGAGTGTGAGTGAGTGTGAGTGAGAGTGAGTGAGAGTGAGTGAGAGTGAGTGAGGGAGTGAGAGTGAGTGAGTGAGAGTGAGTGAGAGTGAGTGAGAGAGAGTGAGTGAGTGAGAGTGAGTGAGAGTGAGTGAGAGTGAGTGAGAGTGAGTGAGAGTGAGTGAGTGAGTGAGTGTGAGTGAGTGTGAGTGAGAGTGAGTGAGTGTGAGTGAGTGAGTGAGAGTGAGTGAGAGTGAGTGAGAGTGAGTGTGAGTGAGTGAGTGAGTGAGTGAGAGTGAGTGAGAGTGAGTGAGAGTGAGTGAGTGAGTGAGTGAGTGAGTGTGAGTGAGAGTGAGTGAGAGTGAGTGAGAGTGAGTGTGAGTGAGAGTGAGTGAGTGAGTGAGTGAGAGTGAGTGAGTGAGAGTGAGTGAGAGTGAGTGAGTGTGAGTGAGTGAGAGTGAGTGAGTGAGTGAGTGAGTGTGAGTGAGTGAGAGTGAGTGAGTGAGAGTGAGTGAGAGTGAGTGAGTGTGAGTGAGTGAGTGAGTGAGTGAGAGTGAGTGAGTGAGAGTGAGTGAGTGAGTGAGTGTGAGTGAGTGAGTGAGTGAGTGTGAGTGAGTGAGAGTGAGTGAGAGTGAGTGAGTGAGTGAGTGAGTGAGTGTGAGTGAGTGTGAGTGAGAGTGAGTGAGTGAGTGATGGTGAGAGTGAGTGAGTGTGAGTGAGAGTGAGTGTGAGTGAGTGTGAGTGAGTGAGTGTGAGTGAGTGAGTGTGAGTGAGTGTGAGTGAGTGAGTGAGAGTGAGAGTGATGTGAGTGTGAGTGAGTGTGAGTGAGTGTGAGTGAGTGAGTGAGTGGTGAGTGAGAGTGAGTGAGTGTGAGTGAGTGAGGTGAGTGAGTGAGTGAGAGTGAGTGAGTGAGTGTGGTGAGTGAGTGTGAGTGAGTGAGTGAGTGAGTGAGTGTGAGTGAGTGTGAGTGTGAGTGAGTGTGAGTGAGTGTGAGTGGAGTGAGTGAGGTGAGTGAGTGAGAGTGAGTGAGTGTGAGTGAGTGAGTGAGTGAGTGAGTGAGTGAGTGTGAGTGAGTGAGTGAGAGGTGAGTGTGTGAGTGAGTGAGTGGTGTGGTGTGAGTGAGTGAGTGAGTGAGTGAGTGTGAGTGAGAGTGAGTGAGTGAGTGAGTGAGTGTGAGTGAGTGGAGTGAGTGGTGAGTGAGTGAGGTGAGTGAGTGAGTGTGAGTGAGTGAGTGAGTGAGTGAGTGTGGTGAGTGAGTGAGTGAGTGAGAGTGAGTGAGTGTGTGTGAGGTGAGTGAGTGAGTGAGTGTGAGTGAGTGGTGAGTGTGAGTGAGTGGTGTGAGTGAGTGTGAGTGAGTGAGTGTGAGTGAGTGTGAGTGAGTGAGTGAGTGAGTGAGTGAGTGAGAGTGAGTGAGTGAGTGGTGAGTGAGTGAGTGAGTGAGTGTGAGTGAGTGAGTGAGTGAGAGTGAGTGAGGTGAGTGAGGTGGAGTGAGTGAGTGAGTGAGTGTGAGTGAGAGTGAGTGAGTGAGTGAGTGAGTGAGTGTGTGAGTGAGTGAGTGAGTGAGTGAGTGGTGAGGTGTGTGAGTGAGAGTGAGTGAGGTGAGTGTGAGTGAGTGGTGAGTGAGTGAGTGTGAGTGAGTGAGTGAGTGTGAGTGAGTGAGTGAGTGTGAGTGAGTGAGTGAGAGTGAGTGTGAGTGAGTGAGTGAGTGAGTGAGTGAGTGAGAGTGAGTGAGTGAGAGTGAGTGAGTGTGAGTGAGTGAGTGAGAGTGAGTGAGTGAGTGAGTGAGGTGAGGTGAGTGAGTGAGTGTGGAGTGGTGAGTGAGTGAGAGTGAGTGAGTGAGAGTGAGTGGTGAGTGATTGAGTGAGTGTGGTGAGTGAGTGAGTGAGTGAGTGGTGAGTGTGAGTGAGTGAGTGTGTGAGTGGTGAGTGAGTGAGGTGAGTGAGTGGAGTGAGTGAGTGAGTGAGTGAGTGTGAGTGTGAGTGTGTGTGTTGTGAGTGAGTGGTGGTGTGAGTGAGTGTGTGTGGTGAGTGAGTGTGTGAGTGAGTGTGGTGTGTGAGTGAGTGGTGTGGTGGTGGTGAGGTGAGTGGTTGTGAGTGAGTGAGTGTTGAGTGTGTGTGAGTGAGTGTGGTGGTGAGTGAGTGGGTGTGTGAGTGGGTGAGTGGTGAGTGAGTTGAGGTGAGTGAGTGGTGTGGTGAGTGGTGGTGAGTGTGAGTGGAGTGTGTGTGAGTGTGAGTGATGTGAGTGAGTGTGGTGGTGTGTGGTGAGTGGGTGTGGTGTGAGTGTGGTGGTGAGTGAGTGGTGGTGTGTGGTGTGGTGTGAGTGGGTGAGTGGTGGTGTGTGGTGGTGAGTGAGTGAGGTGTGGTGGTGAGTGGTTGAGTGTGTGGTGGTGAGTGTGTGAGTGAGTGGTGGTGTGTGGTGTGAGTGAGTGGTGGTGAGTGGGTGTGTGGTGGTGTGGTGGTGGTGTGAGTGAGTGGTGTTGTGGTGGTGTGTGGTGAGTGTGGTGTGTGGTGGAGTGGGTGTGTGGTGGTGGTGTGGTGAGTGTGTGGTGAGTGTGGTTGAGTGTGTGGTGGTTGGTGTGGTGTGAGTGTGGGTGGTGTGGTGTGGGTGAGTGGTGAGTGTGGGGTGTGGTGTTGGTGGTGTGGTGTGAGTGGTGTGGGTGGTGAGGTGAGTGTGTGGAGTGAGTGGTGTGGTGGTGTGTGGTGTGTGAGTGTGGTGGTGTGATGTGAGTGGTGAGTGTGTGTGGTGTGTGTGGTGTGTGGTGTGGTGAGTGTGTGTGGTGGTGGTGTGGTGGTGGTGTGGTGGTGGTGGTGAGTGGTGGTGTGTGTGGTTGGTGGTGTGTGTGGTGGTGTGTGTGTGGTGAGTGTGTGGTGTGGTGGGTGAGTGAGTGGTGGTGTGAGTGGGTGGTTGTGAGTGAGTGGTGAGTGGGTGTGTGTGTGTGGTGGTGTGGTGGTGGTGTGTGAGTGTGGTGAGTGTTGTGTGAGTGGTGAGTGGTGGTGTGTGTGTGGTGTGTGGTGTGGTGGTGGTGAGTGGTGGTGTGTGGTGGTGTGTGTGTGGGTGTGGTTGGTGTGGTGGTGTGTGGTGTGGTGTGTGGTGTGAGTGTGTTGTGAGTGAGTGGTGTGTGGTGTGGTGTGTGAGTGTGTGAGAGTGAGTGAGTGTGTGTGAGTGTTGGTGTGAGTGAGTGTGTGTGAGTGTGGTGAGTGAGTGTGTGTGAGTGGTGAGTGAGTGTGGGTGAGTGAGTGAGTGGTGTGTGGTGTGAGTGTGGTGGTGGTGTGTGGTGTGTGGTGGTGTGGTGTGAGTGAGTGTGGTGTGTGAGTGAGGTGGGTGAGTGGTGTGTGTGAGTGAGGGTGGTGTGTGGTGTGGTGGGTGGTGGTGAGTGTGAGTGTGTGGGTGTGTGAGTGGTGGTGTGGTGGTTGGTGTGAGTGAGTGTGTTGGTGTGGGTGAGTGTGTGTGTGGTGATGTGGTGTGGTGTGTGAGTGTGTGTGAGTGTGAGTGGTGGTGTGTGTGAGGTGGTGTGTGTGGTGTGTGGTGAGTGGGTGGTGAGTGTGTGTGAGTGAGGTGTTGTGTGTGAGTGTGGTGTGTGTGGTGTGTGTGGTGAGTGAGTGGTGTGTGTGTGTGTGGTGGTGAGTGTGAGTGTGTGTGTGGTGGTGGTTGTGTGTGTGGTGGGTGTGTGTGGTGTGGTGGGTGAGTGAGTGTGGTGGTGGTTGGTGGTGTGTGTGGGTGTGTGGTGTGAGTGTGTGTGAGTGTGTGGTGTGTGTGGTGGTGTGTGAGTGTGTGGTGGTGAGTGTGTGTGTGTGGTGTGAGTGTGTGAGTGGTGTGAGTGAGTGTGTGAGTGTGTGAGTGGAGTGGTGAGTGTGTGTGTTGAGTGAGTGAGTGTGTGGTGTGTGAGTGAGTGAGTGAGTGAGTGTGAGTTGTGAGGTGTGAGTGAGGTGAGTGAGTGAGTGTGAGTGGAGTGATGTGAGGTGAGTGTGTGTGAGTGAGTGAGAGTGAGTGAGGTGTGAGTGAGTGAGTGTGAGTGAGTGAGTGAGTGTGATGTGAGTGAGTGAGGTGAGGTGAGTGAGAGTGAGTGAGTGTGGTGTGAGTGAGTGAGTGTGTGTGTGGTGTGAGTGGAGTGGTGAGTGGTGAGGTGTGTGAGTGATTGAGAGTGAGTGAGAGTGAGTGAGTGAGTGAGAGTGAGTGAGTGAGTGAGAGTGAGTGAGTGTGAGTGAGTGAGAGTGAGTGAGTGAGTGTGAGTGTGAGTGAGGTGAGTGAGTGAGAGTGAGTGAGAGTGTGTGAGTGAGTGGTGAGTGAGTGAGTGAGTGTGAGTGAGTGTGTGAGTGAGTGTGAGTGATGTGAGTGTGAGTGAGTGAGTGAGAGTGAGTGAGTGAGTGTGTGAGTGAGTGAGTGAGAGTGAGTGGTGAGTGAGTGAGTGTGAGTGTGAGTGAGTGAGTGAGTGTGAGTGTGAGTGAGAGTGAGTGAGTGTGAGTGAGTGAGAGTGAGTGAGTGAGTGTGAGTGAGTGTGAGTGAGGTGAGTGAGTGTGAGTGGAGTGAGTGGTGAGTGAGTGAGTGAGTGGAGTGTGGAGTGAGTGGTGAGTGAGTGAGAGTGAGTGAGTGAGTGGTGTGAGTGAGAGTGAGTGAGTGAGTGAGTGAGTGAGAGTGAGTGAGTGAGTGAGAGTGAGTGGTGAGTGAGTGTGTGTGAGTGAGTGAGAGTGAGTGGAGTGAGTGAGTGAGTGGTGAGTGAGTGTGTGAGTGAGAGTGAGTGAGAGTGAGTGAGTGAGTGTGAGTGAGTGAGTGAGTGTGAGTGAGTGAGTGTGAGTGTGTGAGTGAGTGGAGTGAGTGAGAGTGAGTGAGTGAGTGAGTGGAGTGTGAGTGAGTGAGAGTGAGTGATGAGTGAGTGAGTGGTGGAGTGAGTGAGAGTGAGTGAGTGAGTGTGAGTGTGAGTGAGTGAGTGAGTGTGAGTGAGAGGTGAGTGAGTGAGTGAGTGTGAGTGAGTGTGTGAGTGTGAGTGAGTGAGTGTGTGTGAGTGAGTGTGTGTGAGTGAGTGAGTGAGTGAGTGTGAGTGAGTGATTGAGTGAGTGAGTGAGTGAGTGAGAGTGAGTGAGTGTGAGGTGAGTGAGTGAGAGTGTGTGAGTGAGAGTGAGTGGTGAGTGAGTGAGTGAGTGTGAGTGAGTGAGTGAGTGAGTGAGTGAGTGGAGTGAGTGAGTGAGTGAGTGAGAGTGAGTGAGTGAGTGTGAGTGAGTGGTGTGAGTGAGAGTGTGTGAGTGAGTGAGTGAGTGTGAGTGAGTGAGAGTGAGTGAGAGTGAGTGAGTGAGAGTGAGTGGAGTGAGTGAGTGAGAGTGAGTGAGTGAGTGAGTGTGGTGTGAGTGAGTGAGTGTGTGAGTGTGAGTGAGTTGAGTGGAGTGAGTGAGTGTGAGTGTGAGTGAGTGAGTGTGAGAGTGAGTGAGGTGAGTGAGTGAGAGTGAGTGAGAGTGAGTGAGTGTGGTGAGTGAGTGGTGTGGTGGTGTGTGGTGAGTGAGTGAGTGAGGTGTGTGAGTGTGGTGTGTGAGTGAGTGTGTGAGTGGGTGAGTGAGGTGAGTGGTGTGGTGAGTGAGTGTGAGTGGTGAGTGTGAGTGAGTGGTGAGTGTGAGTGAGTGGTGTGAGTGAGTGTGTGTGAGTGTGTGAGTGAGTGTGAGTGAGTGAGTGAGTGAGTGAGAGTGAGTGAGTGTGAGTGTGGTGGTGTGTGTGTGTGTGAGTGAGTGTGGTGGTGAGTGTGGTGGAGTGAGTGGTGAGTGAGTGAGTGAGTGTGAGTGAGTGAGTGTGAGTGGTGAGTGGAGTGAGTGGTGAGTGTGAGTGAGTGTGGAGTGGTGAGTGTGAGTGAGTGGAGTGGTGAGTGAGGTGAGTGGTGAGTGTGAGTGTGAGTGGTGAGTGGGTGAGTGAGAGTGAGTGAGTGAGTGAGTGAGTGAGTGAGTGAGTGAGTGTGAGTGAGGTGAGTGAGTGTGAGAGTGTGAGTGAGTGAGTGGAGTGAGTGAGTGGAGTGAGTGAGTGAGAGTGAGTGAGTGTGAGTGAGTGAGAGTGAGTGAGAGTGAGTGTGAGTGAGGAGTGAGTGAGTGAGGTGAGTGGAGTGGTGAGTGAGTGTGAGTGAGTGGGTGAGTGAGTGTGAGTGAGTGAGGGTGAGTGTGAGTGAGTGTGGTGTGAGTGTGGTGAGTGAGTGTGTGTGAGTGAGTGAGTGAGTGAGTGTGAGTGAGTGAGTGAGTGTGTGAGTGTGTGTGAGTGAGTGAGTGTGAGTGAGTGTGAGTGAGTGATGTGTGAGTGAGTGTGTGAGTGGTGGAGTGAGTGTGTGTGTGTGAGTGAGTGTGAGTGAGTGAGTGAGGTGAGTGAGTGGTGAGTGTGAGTGAGTGAGTGAGAGTGGTGAGTGGTGAGTGTGGTGGAGTGTGAGTGTGAGTGAGGTGAGTGTGAGTGAGTGAGTGAGTGAGTGAGTGAGTGAGTGGTGAGAGTGAGTGAGAGTGAGTGAGTGAGTGTGAGTGAGTTGAGTGAGTGAGTGTGAGTGAGTGAGTGAGTGAGAGTGAGTGAGTGTGAGTGAGAGTGAGTGAGAGTGAGTGAGTGTGAGTGAGTGAGTGAGTGTGAGTGAGTGAGTGTGAGTGAGTGAGTGAGTGAGTGAGTGAGTGAGTGGTGAGTAGAGTGAGTGAGTGAGAGTAGTGAGAGTGAGAGTGAGTGAGGGTGGTGAGTGTGAGTGTGAGTGAGTGAGTGAGTGAGTGAGGGTGTGAGTGAGTGAGTGAGTGAGTGAGTAGTGGTGGGTGAGTGAGTGAGTGTGAGTGAGAGTGGTGAGTGAGTGGTGTGAGTGAGTGAGTGAGTGTGTGAGTGTGAGTGAGAGTGAGTGAGTGAGTGAGAGTGAGTGAGTGAGAGTGAGTGAGTGAGGTGAGTGTGAGTGAGTGTGTGTGTGGTGAGTGAGAGTGGTGAGTGGTGGTGTGAGTGAGTGAGTGGGTGTGTGTGAGTGAGTGTGAGTGGTGTGGTGAGTGTGAGTGGTGTGTGAGTGTGGTGAGTGTGTGGTGTGTGAGGTGAGTGGTGGTGTGAGGTGTGTGAGAGTGAGTGAGTGAGTGGAGTGAGTGGAGTGAGTGGTGAGTGGTGTGGTGAGTGGAGTGTGGTGAGTGAGTGGTGTGAGTGGTGAGTGAGTGAGTGAGTGGTGAGTGAGTGAGTGTGTGTGTGAGAGTGAGTGTGAGTGAGTGAGTGAGTGAGTGAGTGTGAGTGAGTGAGTGAGTGTGAGTGAGTGGTGAGTGAGTGGTGAGTGAGTGAGTGAGTGTGAGTGAGTGAGTGTGAGTGTGTGGGTGTGTGAGTGTGTGAGTGAGTGTGAGTGAGTGAGGTGTGTGAGGGTGAGTGTGTGAGTGAGTGGTGTGAGTGTGGTGTGGTGTGTGTGTGTGGTGAGTGAGTGGTGTGTGGTGAGTGTGTGTGAGTGGTGGTGGTGAGTGTGGGTGGGAGTGTGTGAGTGGTGGTGAGTGGTGTGAGTGAGTGAGTGGTGAGTGAGTGTGTGTGTGAGTGGGTGTGTGGTGGTGGTGTGTGGTGAGTGAGTGTGTGGTGAGTGAGTGTGGTGATGAGTGAGTGGAGTGAGTGAGAGTGAGTGTGTGAGTGGTGTGTGGTGAGGTGTGAGTGTGTGAGTGAGTGGGTGAGTGAGTGGTGTGAGTGTTGGGTGGTGGTGTGGTGAGTGTGTGTGGTGAGTGTGTGTGATGGTGAGTGAGTGTGTGTGAGTGAGTGAGTGGTGAGTGTGAGTGAGTGTGAGTGTGTGAGTGAGTGAGAGTGTGTGAGTGAGTGTGAGTGAGGAGTGAGTGAGTGAGTGTGAGTGAGAGTGAGTGAGTGAGGTGAGAGTGAGTGAGTGTGTGTGTGAGAGTGAGTGGGTGTGGTGTGGTGGTGAGTGAGTGAGTGGAGTGTGTGGTGTGGTGAGTGTGAGTGAGTGAGTGTGAGTGAGTGGTGAGTGAGTGAGTGAGTGTGTGAGTGAGAGTGTGTGTGAGGTGTGTGAGTGTGTGAGTGTGGTGAGAGTGTGTGTGAGTGTGTGGTGAGTGTGAGTGAGTGAGAGTGTGTGAGTGGTGAGGTGAGTGGAGTGGAGTGAGTGAGTGAGTGAGGATTGAGTGAGTGAGTGAGTGGTGAGTGGTGGGAGTGGTGGTGGAGTGAGTGAGTGATTGAGAGTGAGTGGAGTGTGTGTGTGAGAGTGAGTGAGTGAGTGAGAGTGAGTGAGAGTGAGTGAGTGAGTGAGTGAGTGAGTGAGAGTGAGTGAGTGAGTGAGTGAGTGAGTGAGAGTGAGGTGAGTGAGTGAGAGTGAGTGTGTGTGTGAGTGAGTGAGTGAGAGTGAGTGAGTGAGTGAGTGAGAGTGAGTGAGTGATTGAGAGTGAGTGAGTCAATGAGTGAGTGTGAGTGAGTGACTGAGTGAGAGTGAGTGAGAGAGTGAGAGTGAGTGAGTGAGTGAGTAAGAATGAGTGAGTGAGTGTGAGTGAGTGAGTGAGTGAGAGTGAGTGAGTGAGAGTGAGTGAGTGAGTGAGTGTGAGTGAATGAGTGAGTGAGTGAGAATGAGTGAGAGTGAGTGAGTGAGTGAGTGAGAGTGAGTCAGAGTGAGTGAGTGAGTGAGTGTTAGTGAGTGAGTGAGTGAGAGTGAGTGAGAGTGAGTGAGTGAGTGAGTGTGAGTGAGTGAGTGAGTGAGTGTGAGTGAGTGTGAGTGAGTGAGTGAGTGTGAGTGAGTGAGTGAGAGTGAGTGAGTAAGTGAGAGAGTGAGTCAGTGAGAGTGAGTGAGAGTGAGTGAGTGAGTGAGAGTGAGTGAGTGAGTGAGTGAGAGTGAGTCAGAGTGAGTGAGTGAGTGAGTGTTAGTGAGTGAGTGAGTGAGAGTGAGTGAGAGTGAGTGAGTGAGTGAGTGTGAGTGAGTGAGTGAGTGAGTGAGTGTGAGTGAGTGTGAGTGAGTGAGTGAGTGTGAGTGAGTGAGTGAGAGTGAGTGAGTAAGTGAGAGAGTGAGTCAGTGAGAGTGAGTGAGTGAGTGAGTGAGAGTGAGTGAGTGAGTGAGTGAGTGAGAGTGAGTGAGTGAGTGAGTGAGAGTGAGTGAGTAAGTGAGAGTGAGTGAGTGAGTGTGAGTGAGTGAGAGTGAGTGAGTGAGAGTGAGTGAGTGAGAGTGAGTGAGTGAGAGTGAGTGAGTGAGTGAGTGAGAGTGAGTGAGAGTGAGTGAGTGAGTGAGAGTGAGTGAGTGAGTGAGAGTGAATGAGTGAGTGAGTGAGTGTGAGTGAATGAGTGAGAGTGAGTGAGTGAGTGAGAGTGAGTGCAGTGAGTGAGTATGAGTGAGTGAGTGAGTGAGAGTGAGTGAGTGAGAGTGAGTGAGAGTGAGTGAGAGTGAGTGAGTGAGAGTGAGTGAGAGTGAGTGAGTGAGAGTGAGTGAGTGAGTGAGAGTGAGTGAGTGAGAGTAAGTGAGAGTGAGTGAGTGCCTGTGAGTGAGTGAGTGAGAGTGAGTGAGTGAGTGAAAGTGAGTGAGTGAGTGAGTGAGAGTGAGTGAGTGAGTGAGTGAGAGTGAGTGAGTGAAAGTGAGTGAGAGTGAGTGAGTGAGTGAGAGTGAGTGAGTGAGCGTGAGTGAGTGAGAGTGAGTGAGAGTGAGTGAGTGAGTGTGAGTGAGTGAGTGAGAGTGAGTGAGTGAGAGTGAGTGAGAGTGAGTGAGTGAGAGTGAGTGAATGAGTGAGTGAGAGTGAGTGAGAGTGAGTGAGTGCGAGTGAGTGAGTGAGTGAGTGAGAGTGAGTGAGAGTGAGTGAGAGTGAGTGAGAGTGAGTGAGTGAGAGTGAGTGAGTGATAGTGAGTGAGTGAGAGTGAGTGAGTGAGGGAGTGAGAGTGAGTGAGTGAGAGTGAGTGAGAGTGAGTGAGAGTGAGTGAGTGAGTGTGAGTGAGTGAGTGAGTGAGTGAGAGTGAGAGTGAGTGAGTTAGTGAGAGTGGGTGAGTGAGTGAGTGAGTGAGTGAGTGTGAGTGAGTGAGTGAGTGAGAGTGAGTGACTTACTTTCTTTCTTTCTTTCTTTTTCTCTTTTTCTGTCTTTCAAAAGCTAGACTGACACTCCCAGTGCAATGCTGAGGGAGTGCTGCACTGTCGGAGGTGCCATCTTTCGGTTGAGACATTAAACCGAGGCTCCGTCTGCTCTCTTAGGTGGACATAAAAGATCCCGAGGCAGTATTTTGAAGAAGAGCAGGAGAGTTCTCTCCCCTGTGTCCTGGCCAATATTTATCCCTCAATCAACATCACTAAAACAGATTATCTGGTCATTATCACATTGCTGTTTGTGGGAGCTTGCTGTGCGCAAATTGACTGCTGCGTTTCCCACATTACAACAGTGACTGCAATTCAAAAAGTACTTCACTGGCTGTAAAATGCTTTAGGATATCCTGAGGTCGTGAAAGGCGCTACAGAAATGTAAGTCTTTCTTTACTTTTTCTTCTTTCTCGCTTTCTTTCTTTACTTTTTTCCTTCCTTCTATTTTTCATTACCCCAGGACACAGCAACTTCCATATTAGACCTATTTAATCTGTTTGCTTCCATGAACATCCCTGGTAACTTATTTCACAACTCCAGCTGAGTGAAGACGATCCAGTATTTACTTTTCTCTCTCTTCCTAATTTTTCGCTGGCGTTCAAATCCTGTCAAAGATTTCCCAGGTTGACGTTGTCAATTTTCTCCATGATCTTAAAAACTCCCGTGAGGTGACTTTGAAGTCTCCTCTATTAATTAAAAATTGACAATTGATTAAAAAAAAAAAAATTCTTAATTACTATGTTAACTGTTGTGTCCTAACCTGAATGAATGACATAGTTTCCTTCTGGGTGCTAATCATTTCTCAATACCAATAGGGACATGGGTCATTTTCATCTCTGTGGAAGGTGACGAGTTGAACGAGTATTGGAAACACCGTAGGGACTGTATACAAATTTGTATTTACAATCTCGCTCATTGAGGTCATGTGGAGGACAGTTGGTGTGGAAAATGGGAATCTCATGTTGGTTCAGCTTTAACCCACGTTTTACTTGACCTGAGTGTGTTCTGTGCTGGAACTGGGTGAAACCTGTGTTCGATTCACTAGCACTATAAACGCCATCCAGTCTGCAACAATTGCTTGCGTGGACCTCTTTTAATTTATTTGTTTATGGAATGTGGACATCGCTGGCAAGGCTAACACTTATTGCTCGTCCCTACTTGCCCTTGAGAAGGTGGCGGTGAGCCGCCTTCTTGAACCGCTGCAGTCCATGTGGTGAAGATGCTCCCACAGTGCTGTTAGGGAGGGAGTTCCAGGATTTTGACCCAGCGACGATGAAGGATCGGCTGATATATTTCCAAGTCAGGATGGTGTGTGACTTGGAGGGGAACTTGGAGGTGGTGGTGTTCCCACGCGCCTGCTGCCCTTGCCCTTCTAGGTGGAAGACATCGCGGGTTTGGGAGATGCTGCTGAAGAAGCCTTGGCGAGTCGCTGCAGAGCATCTTGTAGATGGTGCACACTGCAGCTACGGTACATCGGTGATGGAGGGAGTCTTACTGTGCATTTACCAGGTAGCACTGGTGCCAGTGGTAGCCTTGACTTGAATGGCTGTTGCAAATGTGGCTCTATTGATGCAGCTCATATACAGTTTCAATTTAAATTTATGGAATGGTAATGTGACAAAAAAACATTGGATTTTTGTCAGCGTTGAATTTTTAACTTGTACATATAAAACCAGGTAAATGGAAGCTTGCTGAGACATACCTAAAGGTGGCAGCTGTGGCTCAGTTGGTATCACTCTTGCCTCTGAGTCAAAAGAATTATTCAATTCTTTGAAGAAGTAACAGAAAGGCTAGATATGGGTAATGTAGTAGATGTAATATATTTGGATTTTCAAAAGTACTTTGTTAAGTTATCACATTGTAGACTCCTGACTAAGGTCAGACCATGTGGAGTCAAAGGGTCAGTAGCAGAATGGATAGCAAGCTGGCTACAAAGCAGAAAACAGAGAGTCAGGATTAAAGGTAGTTACTCAGACTGGCAAATGGTGGGAAGTGGTTTTCCACAAGGATCAGTGCTGGGATCACTGGTGTTCACCATTTACATAAACAATTTGGACTCGGGAATTGGAAGTACAATTTCAAAATTCGCAGATGACACCAAATTCGGGGTATAGTTAATGCAGAGGAAGAAGGCGACAAAATTCAGGAAGACATTGATAAACTTGCAGAGTGGGCATGTAATTGGCAAATTAACTTCAATATAACTAAGTGTGAGGTGGTACATTTTGGTAGGAAGAATAAGGAGGCCTCATACTCCTTGGAAAATAAGTGTCTAAATGGGGTAGAGGAACAGAGGAATCGGGGGTACAGATACAGAAATTACTAAAAGTAGTGACACAGGTTAATAAGGCCATTAAAAAAGCAAACAAAGCACTTGGGTTAATTTCTAGAGGGATAGAAAGGAAAAGCAAAGGAGTCATGTCAAAGTTATATAGAATCTTGGTTAGACCGCATTTGGATTACTGTAAACAGTTCTGGTCTCCATATTATAAAATAGATATAGAGGCACTGGAGAAGGTACAAAACAGGTTTACTCAGATGATACCAGAACTGAGTGGTCACACCTATCAAGAAAGATTGAATAGACTGGGGTTATTTTTTTCTAGAGAAGAGAAGACTGAGGGCGTGGCCTGATAGAAACCTTTAAAATTATGAAGGGGTTCGATAGGGTAGACGTAGAGAAGATATTTCCGCTTACGGGGTAAACCAGAACTAGGGGCCATAACTATCAGAGAGTCACTAATAAATCCAATAGGGAATTCAGGGGAGAGCTCTTTACCCAAAGAGTGTTAGAATGTGGAACTTGCTACCATAAAGAGTGGTTGAGGGGAATAGCATAGATGCATGTAAGGGGAAGCTATATAAACATGTGAGGGAGAAAGGAATAGAAGGATACGTTGATGGGGTTAGATGAAGAAGGGTGGGAGGAGACTTGTGTGGAGCATAAACATGGACCAGACGGGTTGATTGGCCTGTTTCTATGCTGTAAATACTATGAAAGATTGTGGGTTCAAGTCCCACTCCAGAGACATGATCTCATAAACCAGGCTGGCACCCCAGTGCAGTACTGAGCAAGTGCTGTGCTGTCAGAGGTGCCGACTTTTGGATGAGACGTTAAACTGAGGCTCCCTCAGGTGGAATTGAAGGATCCCATGGCATTATTCGAAGAAGAACAGGGGAGTTCTCCCCGGTGTCCTGGTCAATATTTATTCTTCAACCAAAATCACTCAAAAAAAACCCAGATTATCTGGCCATTATCACATTGCTGTTTGTGGGAGCTTGCTGTGCACAAATTGGCTGCCGTGTTTCCTACATTACAACAGTGACTACACTTCAAAAGGTACTTCAATGGCTGTAAAGCTCTTTGGGACGTCCTGAGGTCATGCAAGGCGCTATATAAATGCACGTTCTTTCTTTCCTTTTAAAGTGTTGGCATTGCCCGAGGCAGCAGCGTCATTGCTGAATCGTTAACTCTGTTTCTCTCGCTCCCTCTCCACAGTTGCTGCCTGACCTGCTGAGTGTTTTGCAACATTTTCTGATTTTGTTTCAGATTTTTGCAGCATTCGCAGTATTTTGCTTTTGTGTTACTCGTGACTCACTTAGAAACATAGAAACATAGAAGATAGGAGCAGGAGTAGGCCATTCGGCCCCTCGAGCCTGCTCCACCATTTAATGAGATCATGGCTGATCATCCAAATTCAGTACCCTGTCCCTGCTTTCTCCCCATATCCCTTGATCCCTTTAGCCTTACGAAATATATCTAACTCCTTCTTGAATATATTTAATGAATTGGCCTCAACTGCCTTCTGTGGTAGAGAATTCCACAGGTTCACCACTCTCTGGGTGAAGAAATTCCTCCTCATCTCTGTCCTAAATGGCTTACCCCTTATCCTTAGACTAGTGCCCCCTGATTCTAGACTCACCAGCCAGGGGAAACAATCTCTCAGCATTTACCCTGTCAATCTCCCTCAGAATCTTATATGTTTCAGTGAGATCACCTCTCATTCTTCTAACCTCCGGAGAGTATAGGCCCAATCTACTCAATCTCTCCTCATAGGACAACCCTCTCGTCCCAGGAATTAACCTAGTCTCTCTCCAGGAAGCGCAAAAGTGGGTGGAAAACGACTTACCCCTACTCCATTCTACTCGTGCAAGTCAGTTCTTCTATCACCAGTATTCATAGTTTAAACAGAAGTGTTACTCCACGCCCCCCCCCAAGAATTGTTTAAATTAATAATTCTGTTATTGACTTTAAACAAAGTACCAATAGCAATGACAACACTGAAGCACTTAAAATATACACAGAGGCACTTGGAATCAGAAATTTACACCACAGGGGGCCATTTGGCCCATCATGTCTGTGCTGGTTCTTTGCTAGAGCAATCCAAAATTAACTCCACTGCCTTGCATTCTTCCCATAGACCTATATCTTCCTCTGCTTCAAATATTTATCTAATTTTCCCATAAAAGATGCAATGGTCACTGCCTCAACAACTCATGGAGCATGGAATGCTTTGCCTCCAACAACCCTCTGTGTAAAAAGATTTCTTCTAACCTGTTGCTTTCAGTAAGAAATTTAAATTGATTATTCCTCGTCACAGAATCGTCAATTAGAGGACGGTGTCTTTCATTAGCAAAACCCGCCAATTTTAAAAATCCACATCAAATCTCCTCTTAGCCTTTCTGCTTCAGCGGAAGTAGCCCCAGTATCTCGAGTCTCTCCTCATAACTATAGTTTCCTATCCCTACTGTGTAATCATTTATTGCAGAGAACATGATCTTACTTGTAATATAAGTACAACAAATCCAGGACTATGGGAGCACAGTCTCAGGATAAGAGGTCGGCCATTAAAGGCTGAGATGTGGAGGAATTTCTTCACTCAGAGAGTGGTGAATCTTTGGAATTCTCTGCCCCAGAGCACTGTTGACACTGAGTTGTTCAGTATATTCAAGACTGAGAGAGATAGATTTTTGGACTCATGGGGAATCAAGGGATATGGAGATTGAGTGTGAAAGTGGAGTTGAGGTCGAAGATCAGCCATGATCTTATTGAATGGCAGAGAAGGCTTGCAGTGCCAAAGTCCTGCTCATAATTCTTATGTTCTTATGTTCTTATTAACGTTAAAGTCCTGTAATAATAGGTACTTCTGCTTGAAAATGTATTTGAATCTCTCTAAAACCAGTTAAGATGAGCTCAGTGGAAGTCTATTTGCATACTTATTATGAACTCTGCTTTATCTAATTCTCCCTGGCGAATTCTAATCAAGAAATGTTCACTTTACAAGCAATAAATATAGCGTAACTAAGTGGCATTAGAGAATTCTCAATAGCAAAAACAAACTATTTATCCCGATGCTTTTGGTATCGCACGTATTGGAAGGTTTATTAGGTAACCCGTGACCCTTCAGATAATTCTTCTAAGCACATACTCTGTCAGTGTGTCCGTGAGGAATAACAGTCAAAGGAAGGAGCATTAAATGTTTTCAAACAGCTTCCCGTTTGCACTACCTTTCCAGGCAGTGCATTGCAGATTATATCTCCTCATCTTCCCTCTGGTTCTTTTGCCAATTACCTTAAATCTGTGTCCTCTTGTTACCGACCCTCCTGCCAGTGGAAACAGTTTCTCCGTAGTTACTCTATCACAACCCCTCATAATTTTGAACGCCTCTATTAAATCTCCCCTTAACCTTCTCTGCTCTAAGGAGAACAATTCCAGCTTCACTGATCTCGCTACATAACTGAAGTCCCTCATCCCTGGTACCATTCTAGTAAATCTTCTCTACATCTTCTCAAAGGCCTTGACATCCATCCTAAAGTGCAGTGCTCAGAATTGGACACAATACTCCAGCTGAGGCCTAACCAGTGATTTATAAAGCTTTAGCATAACTTCCTTGCTTTTGTACTCTATAAGCCAGGGATCTCGTATGTCTTTATTTTAAACAGCTTTATCAACATGCCTTGCTACCTTCAAAGAATTGCATGGCACAGAGGTGGATTATTGTGTGTCAGCGGAGCCTAGTTGCTCAGGGAACTGGCTTCCTGTCACTACAACATTACCTCTGTAACCACGACATTGTTTACAATGAAGTTTCAGCCATATCCGAGTGACTTCAAAAGCTCCAGTCATTTCTTTTCAAAAGTATATCTTCAAATGCCGCTGAACATGAATTTGTATTCTAATTGTACCGCATTACTGCGGTTGCAAGCCATCTTAAATAATTACAGATACAGTTTGTTCTGTGAATTCTCCTTAGCTTTTCATCATATAATTGGCTTTCTGTGTTTTTCGCCTTACTAATTAGCATTCACTGGCTCCAATCCCCCTCCTCAGTTAGATATGAATGAACCGCTGGTGTCTATATTAATAAAGAAGCTGGCTACACTGGGATAATTTATTCATCATTGTGATATAAAACAAATTTAAAAACTACTTAATTTCGCTTTTGTTAAATTCTCAGGATGTAAAAAGAAAGTAATTTCTGTAGCGCCTTTCATGACCTCAGAATGTCCCAAAGCGCTTTACAGCCAATGAAGTACTTTTTTGAAGTGCACTGTTGTAATGTAGGAAACACGGCAATCAAAATGCGCACAGCAAGCTCCCACAAAGAGCAATGTGATAATGACCAGATAATCTGTTTTAGGTGTAAGTCGAGAGATAAATGTTGGCCAGGACACCGGGGAGAACTCCCCAGCTCTTCTTCGAAATAGCGCCATGGGATCTTTTACATCCACTTGTGATGGCAGATGGGGCCTCGTTCTAATGTCTCATCTGAAAGACGGCACCTCCGACAGTGCGGCACTCCCTCAGCACTGCACTGGAAGTGCCAATCTAGATTATGCGCTCAACTCTGTGGAGTGGGGCTTGAACCAAAGCCTTCTCTGTTTGGGGGAACCTTGCTGTGTGCAAAATAACTGCAGTGTTTCACTACATTAAGAACATAAGAACATAAGAAATAGGAGCAGGAGTCGGCCATTTGGCCCTTCGAGCCTGATCATGGCTGATCTTCTACCTCATCGCCACTTTCCTGAACTATCCCCATATCCCTTGATTCCCTTAATATTCAAAAAGTCTATCGATCTCTGTCGTGAATATACTCAACGACTGAGCCTCCACAACCCTCTGGGGTAGAGAATTCCAAAGATTCACCACCCTTTGAGTGAAAAAATTTCTCCTCATCTCAGTCCTAAATGGCCGAGCCCTTATTCTGAGACGGTGACCCCTGGTTCTAGACTCCCCAGGCAGGGGAAACATCCACTCTGCATCTGCCCTGTAAGAATTTTGTATGTTTCAATGAGATCACCTCTCATTCTTCTAAACCCTGGAGAATATAGGCCTAGTCTACTCAATCTGTCCTCATAGGACAGCCCCCCCATCCCAGAAACCAGTCTGGTGAACCTTCGCTGCACTCCCTCTATGGCAAGTATATCCTTCCTTAGGTAAGGAGACCAAAACTGTGCACAATACTCCAGGTGTGGTCCCACCAGAGCCCTATATAATTGCAGTAAGACGTCTTTACTCTTATATTCAAATCCGCTTGTATTAAAGATCAACATACTATTTCCTTTCCTAATTGCTTACTGTACCTGCATGTTAACTTTCAGTGATTTATGTACAAGGACACCCAGGTCCCTCTGAACACCAACATTTCCCAATCTCTCACCATTTAAAAATACTCTGCTTTTCTATTTATCCTACCAAAGTGGATAACTTCACATTTCTCCACATTATATTCCATTTGCCATGTTCTTGCCCACTCACTTTGCCTGTCTATATCCCCTTGAAGCCTCCTTGCAGCCTCCTCACAACTTACATTCCCACCTAGCTTTGTATCATCAGCAAACTTGGATATATTATGACGAATGGTCTTCGACCTGAAGCGTTAACTCGGTTTCTCTCTCCACGGATGCTGCCTGGCCTGCTGAGTTTTTCCAGCGTTTTCTGTCGTTATTTTGGCTATATTACATTTGGTCCCCTCATCCAAATCATTAATATAGATTGTGAATAGCTGAGGCCCAAGCACTGAGCCTTGCAGTACCCCACTAGTTACAGCCTGCCACTCCGAAAATGACCCGTTTATTCCTACTCCCTGTTTTCTGTCCGTTAACCAATCCTCAATCCATGCTAGCATTTTACCCCCCAATCCCATGAGCCTTAATTTTGTTTAATAACCTCTTGTGCGGCACCTTATCGAATGCCGTCTGAAAATCCAAATACACATCCATTGGTTCTCCCTTATCTATTCTGCTAGTAACAACCTCAAAAAACTCTTAACAGATTTGTCAAACACGGTTTCCCTTTCATAAATCCGTGTTGACTCTGCTCAATCCTATTTTTATTTTCTAAGTGCCCTGTTACCACATCCTTAATAATAGATACTAGCATTACAACAGTGACAACACTTCAAGAGTGGCTGTGAAGTGGTTTGGGATGTCCTGAGATGATGAAAGATGCTGTAGGAATGAAAGTTCTTTCTTTCACTGTGTGCAATTTTTTTCCCATTGAGATCAAGGAACAGCATACCCATGATTCCCTGATCTGCATGGCTGACAGAAAAATTCCTTGCTGGCAGCATATGTTCCGAAACTTGGCCCTGTAAAGCTTAAATCCTTGGTCCCATTAATTTACAGATGTCTCAACTTACTAATGCTAACAGATCTTGGTTGGGGATGGGGGGGCGAATTCGGTATCGACCATTTTGGGGAGCTAACATTGCCTGGGCGCTAACTTTAGCGCAGACTCCCCAAAGCCTTTCCACCACCTACAAGGCACAAGTCAGGAGTGTGATGGAATACTCTCCACTTGCCTGGATGAGTGCAGCTCCAACAACACTCAAGAAGCTCAGCACCATCCAGGACAAAGCAGCCTGCTTGATTGGCACCCCATCCACCACCTTAAACATTCACTCCCTCCACCACCGGTGCACTGTGGCTGCAGTGTGTACTATCTACAAGATGCACTGCAGCAACTCGCCAAGGCTTCTTCGGCAGCACCTCCCAAACCCGCGACCTTTTCCACCTAGAAGGACCAGGGCAGCAGGCACATGGGAACACCACCACCTCCAAGTTCCCCTCCAAGTCACACACCATCCTGACTTAGAAATATATCGGCCGATCCTTCATCGTCGCTCCCTAACAGCACTGTGGGAGTTTCTTCACCACACGGACTGCAGCGGTTCAAGAAGGCGGCTCACCGTCACCTTTTCAAGGGCAATATGGATTGGCAATAAATGTTGGCCTTGCCAGTGATGCCCACATCCCATAAATGAATAAAACAAAATTAGCGTCGGCAACCACAAAATTGAGTTTTAATGCCCCAAGAGGGAAGTGGAGCGCTAAATCAAGCGCTATGCACTTTTCCTAGGGCGCTAATGTCGTAGGGCGGGGTGCTACCTTCAGAGCGCTGATCAATTAGAGAGTCCTCAGACAGACTGGCGCCTTCCAGTTCTTAAAGGGGAGGTTCAATCTTGCTGCACAGCCTCACTCTGATCATTGCTGCTTGGGCCCCGGGCCTGCAAGGAGCTGCAAGCCTTCATTCAAGCAACTGGTGGCTGATCAGAGGCCCAGAGAGAGAGAGAGCTGGTTCAGCGACCTTGGAGGCTCTGGTCGTGGCTGTGGAATGCCGATGGGCATTGCTCATCCTGGACACTGGCAGGAGGCCATTGCCACAGGCCACAGGTGGATGTGGAGGGAAGTGGCCCAGCACGTGTCAGCCAGATGTGTGGTCCACAGAATTCTCACCCAGTGCTGGAGGAAATTCAACCACCTCACTCGGGTGGTCAGGGTGAGTAGATGCTTCAAAATGGTGGTTGACATGCCACCATCTCAACCTCACTCTGTGCACACACTGTATAAACCGCCACAACTCCAACACTCACCCACCAACTATGTCCACCTACTAAAAGTGACATGCACATCTCACGCCTTTCATACATTATCAGCCATTCAACTATGGTAGGCACATATGCCAAACACATAGCTCCACACTCACTCGCACGCTTTCCTTTTTCTTGCAGGCCAAGCTTGCTCACAACAGGAGGGAGCAGGTACGAACGTGAGGAGGTGAGGTGGACCTGCACCCCATTACAGACCTGGAGTTGCGAGTGGGCCTCATCATTGCCGCCCAGGTCGTGGGCACTGTGGCCGGCGGAGACATCGACCCCCTTGGGGACAACAACAGTATGTTCATCACCTCTCCCACTTCTCTCATACCACTTCCCCCTCACGCCACAAGCCTTTCATACTTTACATCTATGTGTACTGTCTCTATAGTAATCTGGGATGTAATGTTTAAGTTATCCACCAGATGGAGCCAAATATTAAGGGTTCACATTCACCAGTATTTAAGGTAATGGGTCATGTATTCAATGTCCTGGTACACCAGTTTATACGGTAATGTGGCATTGCATTATGGGTATGACTCAGAGGTTCATCCTCCATCTTGGCTCGTGCAGTAAGAATTATGTGCCTGGCTTCCAGCTAGTAAGAGTTATGTCTCTCTGCTACACCGTGTAAATAAACAGTTGGGTTTTGGTCCTAATATCTCGCTTCTCTCAGTTTCTGACCTTACCACTCGGATATCACATATTGGCGATGAGGATAAACAGATCACATCTGGACGAAGAAAAAAAACCGAAAAGGAACACTGAATAACGGATCATGGCTGCTACGGTAGGAAAGATCTCTGCTTTTGATGTTCAGACGCAGACCTGGGATGAATACTGCGAGGTGTTGATGCATTTCTTTAAAGCAAATGATATAGATGATGTTGGAAAAAGGAGAGATATTTTGCTCACTTCCGTGGGAAGTCAGACGTATAGTTTAATGAGAAACTTATGCAGTCCTGCTAAGCCTGGAGACAGATCATTTGCTAACTTAGTGGCCTTGCTGAAGGACCATTTCAATCCCAGACTGAGAGAGATTGTACAGCATTTCAAATTTAATTCACGGAACAGAAAACCGGGAGAGACTGTATTGGATTATGTAGCGGTGTTCAGAAAATTGGCACGCGATTGCAATTATGGCAACAATCTGAAAGACATGCTGAGAGATAGGCTAGTTTGCGGGATAATGGATGATCGAATGCAGCGGAGATTATTGTCCGAGACTGGGCTTATGTATGAAAAAGCATTGGAACTTGCTCAAGACACAGAGACAGCGAACCAAGATGTAAAAGAAATACAAGGTTCAGACTGGGTTACTACAAAGCAAGTTGCTGGTCAAGTTGTTGTGCACAAGTTAAACATGCGTCAGAAACCACAACGTGAGCATGTAAAGGCATGTTATAGATGCAATGGTGATCACCTGGTGAGGGAATGCAGGTTTCTGGAGGAAAAATGCCACAAGTGTGGAAAGAAAGGACACATAAAATGTGCATGCAGGGCAAAAGCAATCATGGAGGAATACAAACCAAAAGGGGGAGGAAAGCAAGACCTAGGAAGAGAAGTGAAAAAACAGGGAGCACATCACATCAGCGGAGAAGCTGAGAAAGAAGATGACATGTTCATAATTCATAGTGTGGTAGAGAACATTCCAAAAGTGGATCCTATCACTTTGCAACTGACAGTAAATGCCTCTAAGGTCAACTTTGAAGTGGATACAGGATGCGGCATAACCATAATGAAAAGGGAGGAGTACTCAAAATTGTGGAACTGTGCAAAAGTTCCAGAGTTAAAGTCTTGCTCTATGCAGCTTAAAACATATACCGGTGAATGAGTGGCGACATTGGGTACAGCTACTGTAACTGTGCAACACAGGGACACCATGGAACAGCTACCTGTAGTTGTAGTATCGGGTTCTGGACCAAACCTGTTAGGTCGGGGCTGGATACAAGAACTTAAATTAGATTGGGGAGCAATAAATCAAATAAACTTGCAGATTACACTAGATGAGGAATCCAAGAAGTATGTATCCATAAATACACACAAGGGTTTGTTTACCTATAACCGCTTACCATTCGGTGTCTCATCTAGTCCAGCTATTTTCCAGAGGACTATCGAGGGTGTACTGCAAGGGATCCCACATGTTTCAATCTATCTGGATGACATTCTGGTGATGGGAAGAACCGACCAGGAGCATCTGAGCACTCTGAGAGAGGTACTACTAAGATTGGATAAGGCTGGGTTACGGCTCAAGAGGAGTAAGTGCACTTTCCTGGGGAATGAGGCCATGTTCCTGGGACACAGAGTGGACGCCACCGGGCTCCATCCAATCAAGGAGAAGGTACAAGCACTGCAGGAGGCCCCAGCTCCTACTAATGTGACTGAGTTAAAAGCTTACCTGGGACTGCTAAACTATTATAACAGATTTTTACCAAACTTGGCAACAGTGTTAGCACCTCTTCACAAACTTCTGCACAAGGAGACACAGTGGCAGTGGGAAGAGGAACAGGGGGTTTCATTTGAACAGTCCAAGAAACTGATGCTGTCCTCGGATGTGTTGGTTCACTACAATGCAGAGAAAGACATCATTCTCTCTTGTGATGCTTCACCTTACGGGGTAGGGGCGGTTCTTTCACACAGCTTGGAAGATGGAACAGAAAGACCAATAGGGTTTATGTCTCGAACTCTGACACCGGCGGAAAAAAACTATTCCCAGTTAGATAAAGAGGGGTTAGCAGTAATGTTTGGGTTATGGAGGTTTCATAAGTACATATATGGCAGGAAATTCACCATAGGCACTGATCATAAACCTCTTCTATCTCTTTTTAATGAAATGAAAGCAGTACCACAGATGGTGTCACCCCGGATCCAGAGGTGGGCAGTGACGTTGAGGGCATATGAGTATGTCATAGTTTACAAGGCGGGCAAGTAATTGGGAAAGCAGATGCCTTGAGCCATGTTCCACTGCCAGGTACACCTATCCGTGCAGCTCCAGAGGACAGAGTTTTGATGTTGGAGGACAAGGACACGGCAATTGTGACCGCAGAACATGTAAGGACATGGACCGGTAAAGATCCAGTACTGTCTAGAGTCTGAGAATATGTGATGAGGGGTTGGCCACAGCATCCGGAAGGGACTGATTTCATACCTTACAGTGTCAGGAAGACAGAGCTGGGTGTGCAGGATGGTTGCGTGTTGTGGGGAGCACGAGTGATTATTCCACAGCCAGCACGACAGTCTATCCTAGGGCAACTACATCAGTGTCATCCTGGAGTTTCATATATGAAAGCCTTGGCAAGGAGTTACTTGTGGTGGCCAAAGCTAGATGAGGAGATAGAAAATCTAGTCAAGACATGCAGCACTTGTCAAGTACACAGGAAGGCACCAGCAGCGGCTCCTCTCCACCCCTGGGAGTGGCCGGATAAACCATGGAGAAGATTACATATAGATTATGCGGGTCCATTCATGGGAAAGATGTTCCTCATAATCATTGATGCCCATTCCAAATGGATGGATGTTTATCCTGTAAATTCTGCTTCATCTACTGTTACTATAGACTGCCTGCGTAGGAGTTTTAGTAATCAAGGGCTACCGGAGATTGTAGTGAGTGACAATGCCATGTGTTTTGTGAGTACAATGAGAAGCAATGGCATAGTGCACGTGACCTCAGCTCCATATCATCCGTCTTCAAATGGACTTGCGGAGAGAGCCGTACAAACATTTAAGGAGATGATGAAAAAAAGTGCGGAAGGGAGTTTGGCAGCCAAGGTGTCACGAGTTCTGTTCAGCTACAGAATAACACCTCAATCTACCACAGGACTCTCTCCTGCTGAGCTGTTGTTAGGACGTCGACTACGCTCCACTCTTGACCTGGTTCACCCAGATCTAAAAAGGAAGGTGGAAAACCGGCAAATCAAACAAAAGGAGAACCATGACAGAAGGACAAAGAGCCGCAGTTTTGGAGAAGGAGTTGCGGTCCTTACCAGGAATTTCAGATATGGTCCAAAATGGATTCCTGGCATCATAGACTCAATGACCGGTCCGGTATCATATACGGTCATGGTGGGAACTGGTCAGATAGTACGCAGACATGTAGATCAGATACTGACCAGACAAGGGGAAATCAAAATGGAGGTTCCAGAGGAGATGTCGGAGGACAAGTTGGCCCCCAGTTATCCAAATGCATCGGTGGTACCACCACCACGAACAGAGCCAGTTCCACCTGGACCCCTTCGTCCAGAGGAAACCATCGTAGCAGAGTCAGATACTCTGAGTACTGCTCAGGAGCAGCAGGTGGCTCTACCACAACCAAGCAGGGACTTGACTGTAAGACATTCACCAAGGGCTCACAAGCCACCAGAGAGATTGATAACGACCTGCTAGATTCGTTCAGTATGGACTATCGTTAAAGGAGTTTCCTTATGGGACTTTTTAAGAATGTTGTTAAGAAATTAATGTTCAACTTAAGAGGGGAGGGATATAGTAATCTGGGATGTAATGTTTAAGTTATCCACCAGATGGAGCCAAATATTAAGGGTTCACATTCACCAGTATTTAAGGTAATGGGTCATGTATTCAATGTCCTGGTACACCAGTTTATACGGTAATGTGGCATTGCATTATGGGTATGACTCAGAGGTTCATCCTCCATCTTGGCTCATGCAGTAAGAATTATGTGCCTGGCTTCCAGCTAGTAAGAGCTATGTCTCTCTGCTACACCGTGTAAATAAACAGTTGGGTTTTGTTCCTAATATCTCGCTTCACTCAGTTTCTGACCTTACCACTCGGATATCACAGTCTCCATTCTTTGCTCCCTTCCTGCCCCCCTCCCCTGACCTTAACCCAACTCTTGTGCTTTTATGCTTTCAGATAATCAGCCACCACATGACCAACCTGTCCTTCAGCCTCCCAGTGGCAGTGACGCAGGAGAGGAGGAGAAAGAACAAGCCGGAGCCTCACTGCCTGTGCCTCCCGAAGGTGCTAGGTCTGATAATGGGGCAACACAGTCGCTGGAGGGGAGCCTAGTAGATGGGTCTGATGTGGCTGAAGCACCGGGACCCAGCCGGCTGCAGCAACATCACGGGGAAAGGGAAGCTCAGGGGCCATCATCCCGGAGGGTGAGTTCACGTGCCAGTTAGAATCATAGAATCATAGAACGTTACAGCACGGAAGGAGGCCATTTCGGCCCATCGTGTCCACACCGGCCAACAAAGAGCTAACCAGCCTAATCCCACTTCCCAGCTCTTGGTCCATAGCCCTGCAGGTTACAGCATCCCAAGTGCACATCCAAGTAACTTTATAGTTCTGCTGCACAGGACTCAAATGAGGACCTCGAGGTGGAGGCGATGGCCACCCGCACAATGGGCATGCACACCAAGCTCATGGGTGCAATGGCAAGGGTGCCCGAGAGCATGAATGCACTGGCTAGGAGTGTGGAGGAGTCCTCCTCCAACATTGCACACAGCTCTGCTCACACCATCGAGCCCATCCTTGGCAGTTTGCAAAGGATGGTTGACTAGCAGAGAGGCCGTGGGGACCCAGACCTCATGCCGCGTGTCATGGGTGAAGTGGCAGCAGCTATTGCAGCTCAGGCCGAAGCAACGCAACGGCTTAGTGGTATAATGGAGTCAGTGGTTGCTGGCATCCAATCTCAGGCTGCTCTCATGCAGTCTCAGATTGATGCCACGCAAGCGCTGACTGCTGCCATCTTCGCTGGGTCACCCACAGCCCACCGGGGGATCTCATGGTGCAGCGGCAGGCCAGCAATCTGTGCTCGAGCAGATTGCTCTGGATGCTGAGGATATGCCCTGGGGGAGTGGCAGTGTGTCGGTCGAGCAGGAAGGTCCTGTCCTCTTGCAGGATGACAGCATTCCTGCTCCCACCACTGCCACTCTGCCATTGCACTTGCCGCAGCCTGTAACCCAGCCAGCACAGACTGCTGCCACCCATGCTGAGGTGGTGCAGTCTGCAGCCGGGTCTTCCAGGCCCAGAGCTGGTCAAGGGTGTCCTGCAAGGCCATCTGCAGTCTCTGGCTCCCAGACTCAGCAGCCTTCCACCAGCCTTGCTACAGCCATTGGGGCCATAATACGGAGGAGCAGTAGGGTTGAGAGGGGGGAACTCCAAAGGGGAGGGAAATCATTGAAGAAGGCAGAATAAAGAATACTTTATTAGCAAATGGGGGAAGTGTGTGTTAATAAATTGATGTGTTTGCAAATATATTGTTGTGTTTCTTTATGAATAGTTGTGTTTCATAAGAGAGAGTTGTGTTCAATAATAAATTGTTAATTTGACGTTGCACGTTTTGTGATGTTTCTCATTTGACCTTTGCCCGGTGATAGGGGCTGTGAGCTGGCTGTAATGATGTGGTTGTGCTGCGCAAACGCCATGTGATATATCATTTATTGGAAGCAGTGTCTAATGAGGCGATCACGAACGGCCCTTGCAGAAGCAAGATTGAGTGGCTCCCTCCTCCGTGGCTGCTGCTCCTCCTCCTCTTCATCCTCCTCCTCTGCCACAGGATGATGTTTCTTTCTGGTGATGGGAAATGAGATGTACTCCCTTCTCCTTCTGTCGAGAGCATCTGTTACCTCCCAGATGCAGCAATGGACGGCGAACTGCAAAATGCTTGCAATATCCCCTGTTGAAGCCTGGAAGGAGCCGTTGGTGTAGAAATTGAGAGCGACTGTGACCTTAACTGTCACTGAGAGAGACGTCCTGGTCCTGAGCTGAGGCTGGAGGTCTGGCTGCAGGAGGTGGCAATGCTCTGTGACCACCTCCTTGCTAAAACAGAGCCTTCTAAGGCACTGCTCCTCTGAGAGATGAATGTAGGAGAAGTGCTCCCGGAATACCCTGGGAGGGTAAGGCCTCCTGTTGAGAGCCCTGTTGGCCCTCCTCCCTTTAGCCATGTTTTGCAATCTCTCTCTCTGCCTCCAACGGTGATGCTGGAGGGTGAGGTTCAGTGCCGGTACAGCCCCCATTAAATGATGGAAATGTTGCACTAGCAAATGTAACCCAAAAGAAAGTGATAAATTTTTCTCAGCCAGAATACTCACAGTCAAATGGGTCAAAACGCCTGTCTGCTTGTGTCAAACTGGCAAGACAGCATTGTTTGCCGACAAAAACCCCCCAGAAGTTGACGCCTTTACATAGCGCTCCTCCAACGCTCATCCGACTGCATACCCCCTCCTCTACCTGTCGTTGCTAATGACAGGCATTCAGGCGGGGGTGGGGGGGGTGCAATAGTGAACCTTTGAGCCGGGGCACTGCGCACCCCGATGACGTCACGATCTCCGGCCGCAGGAGATCGTGGCGCTAGTGGTTACCGCCGCCGCAAACCTCCAGCTCGATCTCGCGGCCGTCGGTATTAGCGCCACGCCCGGTCGCAAGGCGGAGGCGCTAACGGGAGGCGCAAAGGCACCCAATTGCTCCCCCTTGGTGTTTAGATTTAGGATTGATCCGCCGCCACTAATCGGCCAGCCCTATCAAATTCCAATAAGCCAGCAAGTAAGAATAATTGGGGCCAATTTGTCTGTTCCTACATCTAGGCATAGTAGGGGGAAAATACATTCGTGCCCGAAAAGTGGGGCGCAGGGGGTGCAGGAACCGATCCCTGCCTGAATGGGCCCAATTGTCATCGAACCGGCGAGCTGCCAACATCTAACGGGTAGTTCGCCGGAGGAGAGGACTCCAAGATCGGGCTGCTGCAACGCCCGCAACGATCCTCGGGTAAGTCCTTAAAGGGGACCAGGAGAGGGATTATCTGAGGAAGGATGTTCTTGCCATGGAGGGAGTGCAGCGAAGATTCACCAGACTGATACCTGGGATGGCAGGAATGACGTATGAGGAGAGATTGGGTCAATTGGGCTTATACTCGCTGGAGTTTAGAAGAATGAGAGGGGATCTCATTGAAACTTATAAAATTCTAACAGGACTAGACATACTAGATGCAGGAAGGATGTTCCCGATGGTGGGGGAGTCCAGAACCAGGGGTCACAGTCTAAGGATAAGGGGTAAGCCATTTAGGACAGAGATGAGGAGGAATTTCTTCACCCAGAGAGTGGTGAACCTGTGGAATTCTCTACCACAGAAGGCAGTTGAGGCCAATTCATTAAATATATTCAAGAAGGAGTTGGATATATTTCTTAAGGCTAAAGGGATCAAGGGATATGGGGAGAAGGCAGGGACAGTGTACTGAATTTGGATGATCAACCATGATCTCATTGAATGGCGGAGCAGGCTCGAGGGGCCGAATGGCCTACTCCTGCTCCTATCTTCCATGTTTCTATGGATGGGGCGCTGTTGTGTATGTAACCTGTTCCACCTTAAGAGAGCTTAAGCCTGTTCCACCTTAAGAGATGTACTACTTTCTCAGGCTGCTGTAGACGTAATACCGGGGGTGAACACACTGGTATATAAGCACTGTGCAGTAATCTTGTATTCAGAATAGTCCCTACCTCCAACCAGTAAAGACCTGTTTTTGATTGTTATTAATTAGTCTGTGTCTTAATTAACTAGATAACTCACAGATTTAACACTGGCGACGAGTCTGATTCGGACCCTGCGGCAGTCACTCCACGGCAGCTTCGTCCACAGCCAGGACGTTGCAGAGAGGTTTCCACCCTCTCCACCCCACTGGAAGACATCCTGACCTCGGAGCCTCCATCGGCGACCGTCAGCTTCTTCTCCAGCTTGGTGGTGGGTAAGCCGTTGTCTGAGCCGGGCAGCGACGCGACAGGCAGTCGACCGCGTTGGCCGCACGAACGGGGCTGGGGGTGCCGGAGGAATAGGGTGCGAGAGACGCTTCGAGCGGGAGGCGTTTCAACAGAGCGATCGCATCTCCTGATAAGGGCCGAGAGCCGCGAGAGCGTTCGCACCTCCAGATAAGGGCCGAGAGCCGCTTCGGTCGGGAGCCACTTCGCGATCCAGCGATCGCATCCGCTGATAAGGGCCGCACTCGGGGGCTGAAGGGAGACGGCGTCGGGGGGACGGGTGAAGACCGCCAAGCGCGGGAAAACCGCCATTTTGTGGGCGGAGGACGACGGCAAGAGCGGGAAGCCGCCATCTTGGATAGCAGTAAAAAAAAAAAATCTGAGAAATTGCAAATCTGATAAAGTACTACAATGCCTAAACACGGGAATATTAGCAACTTTGATAGTGACATCGAAGATTGGGCCATATATGTTGAACGAGTTAAAAATTATTGAAAGGCCAATAAAATTCGTGAGGCTGATAAAGCACTAACATTATTAAATTTAATGGGTGCGAAGACATACGGGCAATTGAAACACCTGTTATCACCAGATGAACCGGCGGATAAGACGTTCGATGAGATTGTTACTGTCCTGAAAGATCATCTAAACCCCACGCCGCTGATGCTAGCGGAACGATTTAAATTTTACGACAGAAGGCAGCTACAGCATGAAAGCAATGCTGAATATTTGCTGGAATTGCGTAAATTAGCGAAATATTGCCAGTTTGGAACGGGACTGACAGATGCACTACGAGACAAATTTGTGTGTGGTTTATTTAAACAGGATACACAAAAGCGTCTGCTCGAGGAGAATGAGCTGACGCTTGAGAAGGCGGTCACTATGGCAGCAGCACACGAAGCCGCAGCGAGAGGCACGGCAGTAATGCAGCTACGGTCACCGGAGCTCAGTGCACACAAATTGGGTGTGAGTTCTGGCAAATGTTATCGTTGTGGAAAGACAACGCATGATCAGAACCAGTGTTGGTTTAAAAACCAAGAATGTAGAACTTGTGGTAGGCTTGGACACATTGCTAGAGTATGCAGGTCAGGGAAGAAGACCAGCAACAAGAAGTCACCGCAAGGAAAATACGCAAAAGTACACAAGGTGGCCGAACAGGAGTCCGATTCAGACGCTAGCAGTAATGAACTGGCTGGCTTAAGCAGTATTGAACTGGCTAGCTTAAGGGTACTCAACGTTGGTAAGGGTGCAGACCTCCAGACAATTTGGGTTACTCTTCAGATAGAAGGAGTCCAAGTAAAAATGGAATTGGACACTGGATCGGCATTGTCGGTCATGAATAAGAAAGATTACAGAAGGTTATTCTAACATATTCCCCTACAGGATACGGAGATTATATTGACAACCTACACGGGGCAGAGAGTGTACCCCATCGGGACAATAAAGGTTGCAGTGGCCAACAAGGGCGAAGGAAGTCAAATAATGGACTTATATGTGCTACTGGAGGGAGGTCCACCACTACTAGGCCGGGAGTGGTTTAGAAACATAAATATGGACTGGCATTCGCTAAAAGCCATAAAGAGTGAGAACTCGGTGCAGATAATCAGCCCAGACTCTAGAACTGATGATGGTAAGACCAACCCATGTGCAAAAGACAAAGTTTCAGCACAGAATTCCACTGAGCAACAACAACATAGTTTAACAGAGAATTCTGAGTCTGTCAAGTCTACTGATATGCACATTTTTGAGGGACACTGGGCTCGAACTCAACTCCATTTCAAACTACAACAGCAATTAGAACAAATGCTTCGCCATTTTGAGCAAGAGATGAATGAAATAAAAAAGTTCTTTGTTACAGAGTGGGAGAATCTGGAAAGGCAACAGAAGCAACTGATGGAGAAAATGGAGCAGGAGCACACCAACCATCTGCGCGAGGAGGCCGAACGAATCAAAGCTGATTCAGGTTCTGAAGGTGCGTGCCATAATCTGGTGTCAGAAGAGTTAACGGTCAGCCAACTCCTTCATATGCTGAGGGACAAGACTCTGAAATGGGAAAAACTTGAACACGAGCTGCGATCTTCAAAGGAAAAGGGTTCGGAGCTCTCAAAAGTCATTGAGATGGCTGATGTGACGACACAGACTGAAGCGACTGCAACAGAGCAGCCATTGGATGCCAAAGGTACGCTGACTCACGTCAATGTAGAACAACAGACCGCTGAAACAGCTGCTCCGGTAGAGGGATTGCATAGTCCGATCAATCAATCTCCAAAGGAAGTTGAAGTATTAAAATCACAAATGAGGTCACTAGTAAACGACTTGCTGAAAGCCCAGAAAAAGCTGGAGGCAGAGGTACACATGAAGAAGTCTCTTCAGGGAAGATGTCTGGATTTGGAACAAGAGCTGGCTAACGTCCAGCTGGGTATGGAGGAAATAGACGACCCTCTCGCTGACCTGTCGGACGACTCCGAATATTACGATGTCCTGTCCTGCCCAACTTGTAACTTCGACTCCCACCATACAGAAATCATAGAGGAGCACCGAAAGTCTACGGAACATCGGGAGAAGGTGGCTCTACTACAAAAAAAGGAGGAAGAGAAGGAGGAACTGCGCATGCAGCTGGCAGCTGTGGCAGCTGACAATGGAGCCCAGAGAGTCTCCAAGAAGCAGAAAAGGAAAAGTAAAAACAGAAGATGACCCATCTGAACCATTATCACCTCTACCAGATCACACACGTGGTCCCTCCGAACGGAGCCAAATCAGTTCGGAAGTTCAAGCTGTTAAATCCATGAAAGGACTATTGAATGAGTAACGTGAACCGACTACACCACAGAGATTGAATCTGTGAACTGTTTTCCGCAGAGACTGAATCTGTGATATGTTATGTTAAACATGAAGTTATATATGTTATTACGTTATTTTAAATGGGGGGGATGACTATAAAGCTAAGAAGGGAGGAGTGTTGTGTATGTAACCTGTTCCACCTTAAGAGAGCTTAAGCCTGTTCCACCTTAAGAGATGTACTACTTTCTCAGGCTGCTGTAGACGTAATACCGGGGGTGAACACACCGGTATATAAGCACTGTGCAGTAATCTTGTATTCAGAATAGTCCCTACCTCCAACCAGTAAAGACCTGATTTTGATTGTTATTAATTAGTCTGTGTCTTAATTAACTAGATAACTCACAGATTTAACAGGCGCGACCGGGAGAGGGGGGAGATTGGGAGAGCAGGGGCAATTGGCAGCCCAGCCGCACAAAGACCTGGTTTTACGGGCAACCCAATATTGCCACGGGGGCTGCAAACTGGCATTAGGCCCCTTATTTGCATTTGCAGAGGACCTAACGCCTATTGCAGGCACGGGCCCTGGACGCCTATATTTTTGCCTGTACCAAAATGGCGGGCGGCAAACTGCTGGCTCGTGATGAGCATGCGTTTCCTGCCTGCCATCTTGGTGACTTGGGCGTCCATTTAGCGTCTATAAAACTAGCGCGGTGCCATCTAATTTCCAGGCCAGTGGATCACCTCGGCTCAGCACATAGAGGAAGATCAGGCTGAAAGGACTACACACCTGCAAAGGGGCCCACTCAACTTCCTATCCATGTGTAAGTTACCCTATTCTTATATACATATATATGTAGGATTGGGATTTGGTTTAATCTCATCTGATTAAAGTTATTGGCCTTTTTACTTATAGATAGCTTGTGGATTTGTACTGTAGCTAGAAATTATGAATTGGTTAGAGTTGTTGATCCCGAGGATGCTTTAGGATTTAATGTGTCAGGGTACAATTTAGCCAACTGTGTTGTTTAGCTTCTGCTGAACCCGCAGAATGTGTGATTCGGGCCTGTTTACTTATTTTTGTGGCCACATTGTGAAATGTGATTGCCAAGACCGTCTTGAGATAGGACAATGGAGTTCAGGATGATTTAGTTACATCCTAAATGGTAAACAAGCTGGCATCTGGTGTTTTGAAGGAAATATCCCATTTTGGGGATCTTATTCACAATAAGACTTGTCACGCCATAATGAATCAGCAATGACAGTGTGCGTTAGAGATGGCCGATAAAGATCTCGAGCTTACCTTTACAAATTGTAGAAAGAGTCAGGATTGAAAGGATTGACCTGTCTACCCGGGGAAACAAGATAACATTGTTTATTTCTCTGTATGTCTACTGCTCAAAGACATTGTGGTGCCAAGACTTGGTCGAACACAAGCAACATATTTGTTGTTGCATATTTGGTGTCGGATTCAGTCTGCTTACACATGGAGGGAGAATCGAGTGAGCTCCTTCGTGGGTATGCAAAGATCCCCCACCCGATAGTCCTTTATATGCTGGACCCCAGGGATCCAATACACCCAGGAACAGGAACAATAGATCTGTCCCATACAACAACAACTTACATTTACATAACACCTTTCATGTCTTAAAAATGTCCCAAGGCGCTTCACAGGAGCATTATCAGGCAAAATTTGACACCGAGCCACTAAAGGAGATATTAGGACAGGTGACCAAAGAGGTACGATTGGTGACCAAAGAGGTTCGATTTAAGGAGAGGCATGAAGGAGGAGAGAGAAGTAGAGAGATGGAGAGGTAAAGGAGGGGATTCCAGAGCTTAGGGACCTAGGCAGCTGAAGGCACAACGCCAATGGTGAAGCGATGAATATTGGAGATGCTCAAGAGGCCAGAATTGATGGAGCGCAGACATCTCGGAGGGTTGTGGGGCTGGAGGTCACGGAAGGGGCGGGGCAATGGAGGGATTTGAAAACAGGGATGAGAAATTAAAATCGAGGTGTTGACAGACCAGGAGCCAATGCAGGCCAGCGAGCACAGGGGGTGATGGGCGAACGGGATTTGGCACGAGTCAGAAGACAGGATAGCAGAGTTTTGCTTGAGCATAAGCTTGCGGAGGGTAGAAGGTGGGTGGCTAGCCAGGAGAGCATTGGAATCGTCGAGCCTGGGGGCAACAAAGGCATACAGTGCAAATAGGATTGAGCTGCCTCGGGTTCGAGAGTGCGAGGGCTCGCTAGCCACACGCAGCCTGTGGGGTACGATTTGGACACTGCTGCTCTGTAGCACTAGTTTTACATCAGCACAACCCAGTGCATGAACCCAGACAGCTATCCACTGACCCGTAAAACCTCCTGAAGGAGGAATTTCTCTTATTTTGATTCTCCCTCGAGTACAGCCTCTCCCTCAGCAGTTACAATACTTTGCTAATTATTTAAAAAAAATCTAATTTGCTTTTTCTGTCAGCAAAATAAAGAGCAGGAATTGCCAACTAGATGACTTTTATGCTAATTTACCTGGCCAGCAGCCTTTGCCTCTGAGCTCTGACCAATTCCAACCTTTTACCTGGTTTACGGTAATTCACCTGGTCAGCAGCCTTTTGCTGCTGCACTCTAAACCAATTTACAAACAGCGGTTTCGAATCGCTACCCCTCCTTCAGTTCTGAGTGGAGGAACTTATAATTAATGATTTTAAAACGGACAAGTGGTTTGGATGAGAGAAAAATCAAGTTTTATTACCTAAATAAACTACAATCAAAAGAATAAACTATACCACACGAACACAGTAATTACAGTAAAACTATATAACAGGGGGTTGCAGACGGCGAAAACGAGGGATACAATGGCTACAATGTTATTTAAACAATCTTAGCAATTACCCTTAAATCACCACCCCAAACTCCTGTCCAGCGAAGTAAAAAGTGAGATAGCTTCTCAGCAGCTATCTTATATACCTGGTGAGCTCCTGCTGTTCTGCCCTGCCAGGGCTGTGTGCAAAATTCCCACCCAAAGGTTCCAATACACAAGAGAAAGCTGTGATTGGCTAACTCAGAGTGGTTGGACTGTGTTAATGTGTCTTCCGGAGCTCCCTGGGCTGAAACAAAAGGGAAAAAGAACTGCTCTATTGTCCAGAATGCTAGGTGATTTAAGCCCATTCAGTTCTTAAACGGTTCCCATTCAAGATCCAAAAGTCTCTTCTGCAATTTAGATGTATCCACTCGATATACAAACAAATGCTAATAGCATTCAATTGCTTTGTAAACAAAGCATTGTCCTTTGTCTTCAGCCATGTGGTGACAGCCATTTTTATCCCTGGAAATTTAAAAGCATAACGCCCAGGGATTCTTTAATCAAAAAAATTAATCTTCAGAACTGTAAATTATTGCGAATTCTTACAGTCCGCCCTTGGATACTTGCAGCTTGCTTGTAGTATCCTCTTGAAAAAATGAGCAATAATTTCTGACCCCTCACAAACAACCATCCCCTGTATTTACCTAATAGCCATCTGCCACTGATCCCCATTCCGTTTATTCCCCTTAAATTCAAGGAAAAAAACCATGGTATGGTAGGCATCTTACAGATGCTTCAGTTTTCAATAAGGGGTCTCATACCCCTACACGCTTGTAAAATTATACAATGAAAACCAAATTTACAAACACCTTTTTCATTATAACTTATTACAAAATGTAATCAAAATGATCCCAAGCACGGAGAGGGTCCTACGCCTCTGCTCAACTTGGAGTTGTCACAAAATGATCCCAAGCACGGAGAGGATCCTACGCCTCTGCTCAACTTGGGGCTGTAACACAAAATACAAAAAAACATTAAACATTTGAAACAACATGCTTAAATGAAACCCTGACCATCGTGTGCCGATGATGGGTCGCGAAATTCGAGTGGGTATTGCTCCTCCCACCCGGGCAGTAAAAGTACCCTTTGATTGTCTTAAACTTTAAAACAGGCAGAATGGATTTACAGACCAGCCTGCTCCGCCAGCCCCGAACCGTTCCCTTGTCCCTTTGTGGAGGCGGGGTACCCCTCACGTTTAAAATATACCTTAGCACAGACCGAGACCGGGGAGCATGGGATCACGACTCCCATACCCTCCACCTCCCGTCTTCCCTCGACTGGCTGCAGAAAATGATGGGTGCCTGTGTGGCAGCACTCCCTGGCCCCACACAAACTTGGATCCCAGATCCGGCCACCTACTCATCCTTCCCAGCCACACTTACCCTCTTTGCCCGTGGGCCCCCGGGTGAGTTCCTCCCTTCCCCGAACACACCCACGTGACTCTTGGGTCTCCCCCTCCCTATACGATCTTTCCCGGGCCATCACCACCCACCCCCAAGGAACGTGCCCCTATCACAAGGCGCCCGCACTTCCCCATCGTGACTCCTCAACAGCGAGGTCTCCCGCAAGTGAACTTCGGTCAGGATAGTGCTGGGTTGGGGGCCGTGCCCCACCCAGCTGGGGCCATCTCCTCCCTGTAGGAGGAGTAGGAAAGTTCCTCCGGACCCTGTCTGTTTTTTTTCCCGTAGATCGCTGCGGGGTCGCCTGGATTCGTCCAGTGGCGAGGTGATCCTCAACATCCGTACCTTCATTCGATGCCCAGCTCGGGCTGGGCGAACATGGCTGCTTCATTTTCCAATCTCCTGCAAAACTTAAAAGGACATGCAGCCAGGTCTCACTGACTTGCTGCCTTAGGTGGAGACATGGTCGGGTCCCTTGACCTCGGACCAAAATACAAACATTCGGCATACATGTAAACTTAAACTCTTTAAACTCAAACTTAAACCTAGTTATGTAAACATTACTTAAAATACACCTTAAAAGCACGCTATAGGCATCTATAGCTATAATACAAATGCCGCCCGTCTCCGGATGGCCAGGCTAATCTCTGGTGCTGTCGCAGATTGCTGCTGGCTGCAGCGAAGCTGGACTGCCTCCTGTCTCTGGTCCCTCGCAGCTTATGGCTGTTGAGTGGGGGCCTCTGTTCTCTGGCTTCTCCCTGGCTCGGGAGACTGCCCTACTCCACTGTAAAGTGGGTGACCATGCTTTCTTAGGCTGGGGCAACCGCTGAGACCTTCTGAGGGGTGTCTCTATGGGAGAAACTTTGGCTGGCGGACCCTGAGCTTGGGTCACAGCCCCAGCTGGCTGGGAAACTTCTCCCCCATGTCCAAATAGCCTGCACTGTATAATGTACCTGGCAGCCTGCCGGTGTAAATCTCTCTCTGGGTTTGTCTGCTCTTCCCTGCCCACTCCTGTGCTGGGGGCAGGTATACTCTCACCACCCGCTGCTGATGGCTGGAAATTTTCCTCCCCATGTTTAAAACCTGGTGTCAGCTCCCTCCCTATGTCTCCTGCAAGAGGGATTGCTATCCCTGCCCCCCCAGGGTCCCACATCATGGGGGGGACCACTCTAGAAGCTGGCTGAGAAGTTGGTCCCTTTAAACAGGCCACTGCACCTACGTGAATCTGCTGTTCGGAAGACTGGGGGATTCCTGTCTCCAGACCAGCGCCTGCGCAGGCAGTTTCAGTGAATGAATGGGCAGCAGCCTGCTGATTTCTAATCCCAGGCTGCTGTTTCTTCATTTCTGAGCCACATAATCCTTTTAAATTTGAACTTTGGGCAAAACTAGGGTCCCACTGGGGTAGGGAAGTGTTCCAATTGGTGGGCTGGACAACTTTTCCCTGGAAACAAGTCACAGTGCCTGTTTTTGTAGGCTGTGAACTTGAACTTGCATGGACAGCAAACTCATGTTCCCTCACCCAGGTGGCTTTAAATGGGGAATTTTGGACCTGCCTTTCATCTGGGGCCAAAACTATCCCCTGTGTGCCTCCCTTGTCCCAGATTTCTGCTACTGGACCTGCTCTATAGGGGTCCCAGAACTCTCCTTCCCTGTTCCCTGGCTTAAACAGCTTACTCTGAACATGAATGGCTCCTCCCCCCACACAAGCCACAGTGCTTGCCTATGAACTTGTGCCTGCTGTGGGCTGAGGATTCCTATTCTCAGGTTCACCCCTCACGGGCGGACCGTAACTCCGTTGTCGGAGGGGGTACACTGGTCCTGGTCCCCGCCTGCCTAGCGGGACCTGCTGGCGTTCTCCTACCACCCCATTGTCCACCCCTCCTTGCTGCCAGAGCTCCTCAGAACCCGGAGCTGTGGGCTGCTGTCTTGGGATCTCTAATTCCCTAGCCAGCCTTTCCCTGGGTGTTGCCTCTGGGGCGGTTTGATTTGGGCTGCCAGTAAAATCCAGCTGACCTGCCTTCGGGCTGATCACGGAAATCATTCCCCTTGCTCCCTGTAAAGCCATGTTAAGGCTTTCTATCTCTGCCCTACAGGGGCCATGATCTGCTTCACTAAACCTTTGGGCACAGGCCAGCTTATAAGCTGTCCTTAATTCCCTAAACCTTTCCTCCTGCTCTGTTTCTTCTGAGGTGAGGTGGGCATTCTCTTCCCGCAGTCTCATCTCGCTCCTCTTTGCTTCTATGATTTGATACCTTAGGAACTCTGTCTTGTTTCTCGCATGGCTCTCTCCCTCACTAGCTTCTTGGGTGAGGTGTGCATTCTCCTCTTGTAGCCTCATCTCATTGTCCCTTGCCTCTGTGACTTCCTGCACAAGGCGCTCTATAAATGCCTGGCTTTTCGTGACCTCTCGTGTGAGGCGTGCATTCTCCCGCACCCTCATTCCACTAGTTCTGGCCTCATACACCTCTCTGAGGCGTTCTACCTGCGCCTGGCATTTTTCAAGCTGGGACTCCCGATTCTTGGCCTCTTCAACCTCCTCCTGCACGCTCATCTCACCCTTCCTCACCCAGCCACCTATACCCTGATAGGTCAGCCTACACGCTGCTGCTAACATCTGCAGGGCTACCCACATACTGAAAACGAGAGAAACTATAGCTGATGCTTTCTCCAGATCCAGACCACTTATTAAATCAAAAACTGCCTCCACTCCTACCTGGCTCGCCATTTGTAAGGAGGGCATCTTTTAACTGGTTTATGGTAATTCACCTGGTCAGCAGCCTTTTGCTGCTGCACTCTAAACCAATTTACAAACAGCAGTTTCGAATCGCTACCCCTCCTTCAGTTCTGAGTGGAGGAACTTATAATTAATGATATTAAAACGGACAAGTGGTTTGGATGAGAGAAAAATCAAGTTTTATTACCTAAATAAACTACAATTAAAAGAATAAACTATACCACACAAACACAGTAATTACAGTAAAACTATATAACAGGGGGTTGCAGACGGCAAAAATGAGGGATAAAATGGCTACAATGTTATTTAAACAATCTTAGCAATTCCCTTAAATCACCACCCCAAACTCCTGCTAGGTTGCCTTGCCGAGGAGTCAGAACACCCTGCTCACCTGTGGTCCAGCGAAGTAAAAGAGAGATAGCTTCTCAGCAGCTATCTTATATATACCTGGTGAGCTCCTGCTGTTCTACCCTGCCAGGGCTGTGTGCAAAATTCCCACCCAAAGGTTCCAATACACAAGAGAAAGCTGTGATTGGCTAACTCAGAGTGGTTGGACTGGGTTAATGTGTCTTCCGGAGCTCCCTGGGTTGAAACAACAGGGAAATAGGACTGCTCTATTGTCCAGAATGCTAGGTGATTTAAGCCCATTCAGTTCTTAAACGGTTCCCATTCAAGATCCAAAAGTCTCTTCTGCAGTTTAGATGTATCCACTCGATATACAAACAAATGCTAATAGCATTCAATTGCTTTGTAAACAAAGCATTGTCCTTTGTCTTCGGCCATGTGGTGACAGCCATTTTTATCCCTGGAAATTTAAAAGCAGAACGCCCAGGGATTCTTTAATCAAAAAAATTAATCTTCAGAACTGTAAATTATTGCGAATTCTTACAGACGACTTCACTTCTTTTTCACTGATTCAAATGATAATTGCAAGCTTTTTTTAACCAAGAAGGAAATTCATAGCTGATTGGCCCCCATGCAGGACTGCGATGGTATTGTGCAAACCTACCTCATCTGCCCTAATGGGCTGGATATTCCAATCCCTGCGGGCGAGTACGCGCTGTGTACCCACCCGTAGGGACATCGGAAATGCCGGTTTTAGGCATGCACAGCGCATGCGCTGGAAACCGGTGCATTTCAAATCTATCAAGAAAGCTCTTGATAGATCCTCTGGCTGCCCTGGAGAAGGGCCTCTGCGGGGTGAGAGTTCCGCTTTCTGGAGACCCTCCGCCCGCAGAAAACCCTTACAATTCTTGCGCCTGGTAAAAGCAGGTGTAAGGCCTGCTTTTACCAGGATAAGAGTTGAAAAAAGTAAAAAAAAAAAAAAAAATTCACTGATTTATCATTTAAAAATTCTTTAGAAAAGGTAAGTTTATTTTTAGCTCCGTAAAAAACTTTAATTATTTTTTTCAAAAAATTACGTTTTTGATTGTAATTTCAAGTCATTTTAAAAATGTGATTTTTAAAAAAAAATTATTTACATTTTTACTATGTTTTTTCATTGATCTCCATTCATATATTTGACAGGTCTTCCTGTCAAATGTATGAAGGGAGATTCCCTTCTGTGATTGGCTCCCCATGGCTCATGTGATCCCAGGGATGCTACGAACTACCTGCGCCTCTGGGATACGTGGGCTCTGCACACTGGCAGTTTGGTGAGGCCCAGGAGCGGAAGTGTGCACGTCCCGGGAACCCTCAGGTAAGGGCGCTGATTTTTCCGGATCACAGGCCTGCGATTGGAAAATACGGGCCAATACCTCCTAACCCGCAACATAACAGGTGCTTTACATAGGATTACATAGGATATACACCGCAGAAACAGGCCATTCGGCCCAACTAGTCCGTGCCGGTGTTTATGCTCCACACGAGCCTCCTCCCACCCCTCTTCATCTCACCCTATCAGCATCACCTTCTATTCATGTACCTATCTAGCTTCCCCTTAAATGCATCTGTGCTGCTCGCCTCAACCACTCCCTGTGGTAGCGAGTTCCACATTCTCACCACTCTCTGGGTAAAGCAGTTTCTCCTGAGTTCACTGATTGGATTTATTAGTGGCTATCTTATATTGATGGCCCCTAGTTCTGGCCTTCTCCCCCAAGCAGAAACATCTTCTCTGTGTCTATCCTATCAAACCCCTGCATAATCTTAAAGATCTCTATCAGGTCGCCCCCCTTAGTCTCTTTTGTAGAGGAAAGAGCCCCAGCCTGTTCAGTCTTTCCTGATAGGTATTTAAGAGTGTATTATACTGCTTTGTGGGCAACAGGAATGGCATTGACCTCAGGCCACAGGCCTCTGCCCCACATAATGCAACGTGCCAGGGCCTGAGGGAGCAGTAACATGACAAGGGCACAGGAAGCTCATTACATAGGAAACATAGAGATAGGAACAGGAGTAGGCCATTCGGCCCTTCGAGCCTGCTCCGCCATTCAATGAGATCATGGCTGATCTTCGTCTGAGATCATAGCTGATCTTACCAGTTCAGTACCCCGTCCCCGCCTTTTCTCCGTAACCCTTAATCCCCTTAGCCTTCAGAAATATATCCAATTCTCTCTTGAAAATATTTATTGAATTAGCCTTCACAGCCCTCTGTGGCAGGGAATTCCACAGGCTCACCACTCTTTGAGTGAAGAAATTCTTCCTCATCTCTGTTTTAAATGATTTGCCCGCTATTTTTAGACTGTGGCCCCTGGTTCTGTGCTCCCCTGCCATTGGAAACATTCTCTCTGAATTCAGCCTGTCCAGGCCTGCCATAATTTTATATGTTTCGATGAGATCCCCTCTCAATCTTCTAAACTCCAGTGAGTACAAGCCCAAACTATTCAATCTCTCCTCGTAGGTCATTCCCGCCATTCCAGGTATCAGCCTGGTGAATCGCCGCTGCACTCTTTCCATGGCAAGAACATCCTTCCGCAGATGGGGCGACCAAAACTGTACACAATACTCCAGATGCGGTCTCACCAGCACCTTGTACAGCTGTAGTAAGGTATCCCTATTCCTATACTCGAACCCCCTTGATATGAAGGCCAACATACCATTTGCCTTCTTAATCGCCTGTTGCACCTGCATGCTCTCCTTCAGTGACTGGTGCACAAGAACACCCAGGTCCCTCTGCACTTCCCCATCTCCCAATCTATTGCCATTTAGATAATAATCTACCCTCCTGTTTTTACCCCCAAAGTGGATAACCTCGCATTTATCCACATTATAGTGCATCTGCCACGTATCCGCCCATTCCCCCAACCTGTCCAAATCGCACTGTAGCCTCCTGACATCCTCATCAGAGCCCACCCCTCCTCCTAGTTTAGTGTCGTCAGCGAATTTGGAAATATTGCATCCAATTCCCTGATCCAGATCATTTATATATATTGTGAACAGCTGGGGTCCCAGGACAGATCCTTGCGGCACCCCGCTGGTCACTGCCTGCCACTCCGAAAACGAGCCGTTTATTCCAACTCTCTGTTTTCTATCCGCCAGCCAGTTCTCTATCCACGTTAATACTTTGCCCCCAATCCCATGAGCCTTAATTTTGCATGATAATCTTTTGTGTGGAACCTTATCGAAGGCTTTCTGGAAGTCAAGGTACACCACATCCACTGGCTCTCCCCCATCTATTTTACCAGTTACTTCCTCAAAAAATTCCAGCAGATTAGTCAAACACGATTTACCCTTTGTAAATCCATGTTGACTCTGTCCGATCCTTTCCCCATTTGTCAAGTGCTCCGCTATTTTATCCTTAATAATGGACTCTAGCATTTTGCCCACAACCGATGTAAGGCTTACTGGTCTATAATTCCCTGCTTTCTCTCTACCCCCCTTTTTAAATATTGGGGTAACATTAGCTACCCTCCAATCCACGGGTACTGTTCCCGAGTCAATGGAGTTCCGGAAGATGATCCTTAGAGCATCTGCTATCTCCAGGGCCACCTCCTTAAGTACCCTAGGATGTAGTTTATCAGGCCCCGGGGATTTGTCGGCCTTCAGTCCCCTCAACTTACCCAACACCATATCCCTAGAGATACTAATTTCTGTCAGCTCCTCCCTCTCATTAGTCCCTATGTTTGCCGATATTCCTCGGAGGTTATTTGTGTCCTCCTTTGTGAATACAGAACCAAAGTATGAGTTTAATTGGTCTGCCATTTCCTTATTCTCCATTATATATTCTCCCGAATCGGACTGCAAGGGACCGACTTGGGATTTTACCAGTCTTTTCCTCCTGATATACCGATAAAAGCTTTTGCAGTCTGTCTTTATGTTTGCTGCAAGTTTACTTTCGTATTCTATTTTCCCCTTCCTGATTAATCCCTTTGTCCTCTTTTGCTGTATCCTGTACTGCCCCCAATCTTCCGGTCTGGTGCTTTTTTTTGCCAGTTGATATGCCCTTTTTTTTGATTTTATGCTGTCCCTAATTTCCCTCGTTATCCACGGTTGAGTCACCTTTTTAGGTTTATTTTTATGCCAAACCGGTATAAACATGTTCTGGAATTCTTCCATTCTATCTTTGAATGCTTGCCATTGTCTATCCACTGTCAATCCCCCCAGAAACACCACCCAATCAATCTTACCCAATTCCCGTCTCATACCCTCGTAATTCCCTTTATTTAAGTTCTGGACCTTAGTCTCTGATTCAATTTCCTCACTCTCCATCTCGACTGAGAGCTCGATCATATTATGATCGCTCTGACCCAAGGGGCCTCGTACAAGAAGATTGCTGATAAGTCCCTTCTCATTGCACAATACCCAGTCTAAAATGGCCTGATCTCGAGTCGGCTCCTCGACATATTGGTCCAGATAACCGTCCCGAAAACATTCCAGGAATTCCTCCTCCTCAGAATTTTTACTAATTTGGGTAGTCCAATCAATATGTAAATTAAAGTCACCCATGATGACAGCTGTGCTCTTATCGCACGCTTCTCTAATTTCCCTTTTTATGCCTTCCCTCACCTCCATATTACTATTTGGAGGCCTATATATCACACCCACTAACGTTTTCCTCCCCTTGCTATTTCTCATTTCTACCCATACAGATTCCGTTTCATCCGAGTTAATATCCTTCCTTTCCATTGCATTAATCCCCTCCTTTACCAAACCCATGGAGGAATAGTGCACGCTTACGTAAACATGCAGCATTAAAACCTGGCCAACAATTAATCTGGGCTGTCTGCATATCATTAAATGCATCCCGTTTATATGTCGCAGTTTGAGTCGTCTGTCTGCAAGATCTGAAGAATACTAAATCTGGTTGGAGGAACATGGCTGTCGCAGTGATCCCCGTTTGCAGGTGACATCAGGAACGTCTACCTTCCTGCCATTGGTAAAGCACTTCTCAGGTGCGGCTTTCGTTGCTGGTCTTGTTATATTGATCCATTGAAACCTGCTCAACCTTTCCTCATAAGACAACCAACCCCTTGTAATGTAAGAGACACAACAATTTGTGCACAGCAAGCTCCCACAAACAGCAATGTGATCATGACCAGATAATTTGTTTTAGTGATGTTGGTTGAGGGATAAATATTGGCCAGGATGCCGGGGAGAACTCCCCCTGTTCCTCTTGGAATAGTGCGGTGGGGAGCCTGGTCTCCAATCGTCTTGGATCCCCTTGCTATTGGACCAAGACCTTGCTCTGTCAAGCCCGTGTGGTAGCTGGTGTGCAACAGCCACCCCACGTTAAAAGAATTCACGCACAGGCATCTTCCACCCTTTAAAATGAAGTTCGGGACCTGGAACGTCAGGACCCTCATGGACAACCCCAACAGCGACAGAGACTGTAGGTCCCGCATTGGACTCGTCAGTCACCTGAGAACTCATTTTTAGTGTGGAAGCAAGTCATCCTCGGTTCCGAGGGACTGCCTAAGACGAGGAAGAAGATTGATCCATTGGGAATGCAACCCAAGATTGAGTCTTTACAGGGACTACATTGCAGCTGGGAAGGGCTGCCTTATGGAAAAAGATGATGACTACCATGAGCAGTCAGGGTTCATTATCCGGTCAGAGCGATCGCAGTGATCTGTAAACTGACTGAGCAGAAATACAGAAATATTCAGGCTCTGATGATTTGATTCAAACTGATTTGCACTTAGTGTGGTGGGAAGGTATTCACACAGATAAACCATTATAGGAATGAACCTTCAAACTGTCATGAATGTGACCAAAGCACTCATAAGGCTCTTGCCTCTGAGTACGCCCCATTCCGGAGACTTGAGCGCAAAGTCTAGGCTGACACGCCCAGTGCCGTACTGAGGGAGTGCTGCACTGTCAGAGGTGCTGACTTTCGGATGAAGCGTTAAACCGAGGCCCCGTCTGCTCTCTCAGGTAGATGTAAAAGATCCCATGGCAGAAGGAGAGCAGGGAAGTTCCCCCTGATGTCCTGGGCCAATATTTTTCCTTCAACTAACTTCAACTAACATCACTAAAACAGATGATCTGATCATTATCACATTGCTGTTTGTGGGAGCTTGCTGTATGCAAAATTGGCTGCTTTGTTTCCTACATTACAACAGTGACCACACTTCAAAAAGTACTTCATTGGCTGTAAAGTGCTTTGGGACGTTCTGAGGCCGTGAAAGCCACTGTATATATGCAAGTTTTTTCTTTCTTTCATTCATTTCATCCTGCTTCCAACTCTACGTGATGGAGTCCTCATCCAATCTGCAGAAAATGGTTGGAGGCATTGACACTGAAATACATTCAAACCAGACAATGCCAGATGTCACTGGACTGCCAGCTGTTTTGAAGGGCGTGTATTGGACACTTGTCGTACCTGATGTGAACGAACGCTACCTTTTGCCAGCTCGGGTGCACGGTGCTGCCTCCTGCTGTGACTAGTTCCTGCTGCCTTGTCAAATGGAGCAAGTCAGATTGAAAGTGAAATGGCGTCCGTCAGGAGACAAGGTCATAGCTTGACGCTCTGAGTGGTATCGACGGGGCCGATTTTGTGGGTACTGTAGCATAGTGGTTAACTTACTGGACCAGCACTCCAGAGGCCTGGACTAATGGTCTCAGAGACAGGAGTTGAAATCCCACCATGGCAGCTAAATAATTTAAATTCAGTTAATTTAATAAAGCTGGAATAATAAAGCTAGTCTCAGTAATGGTGACCATGAAGCTACTGGGTTGTTGTAAAAACCCATCTGGTTCACGAATGCCCTTTCGTGAAGGAAATCTGCCGTCCTTACCCGGTCTGGCCTATATGAGACTCCTAGACCCAGAACAATGTGGTTGACTCTTAACTGCCCTCTGCAATGGCCTAGCAAGTCACCAACATCTTCTCAAGGTTAATTAGGCAGTGCCCACATCCAATGAAAAAAACAAAAAAGTTGCTCTGCTGGGCAGGAGTGGGGCAGTAATGGGCCTGGAATTCCTGATTACGTTCCTGCTCCATTCTTGGCAACCGCCATTGTCCTTTGGGCCTTCGCATGCGCAGTGGAAGAGTCAACCCTGCTTCAGGTGGGAGCCTCGTTCCAATATGCTAATCGAGGGCAGAAGCAACAATGGACGGAGAGCGCGCCTCACAAGCGCCGGCCGCTCATTAAGACCGGGCATTCAGTGGCTTAACCAACGGCCCTGAAAGGAGGCACGGGGAAAAGGTACTTGTCTTTAAAAGTTTGCTTTGATTTTTGTGGGGCAAGGAGGAGACCATCCATGATCCTCCAGACCTCACAAAAATCTTCTGGCTTCGGGGAGTGCATCTGCAGACTCTTCTCCCCACCACCGCCCACTCCCCCACACATCCCCTTCCCCACACACCCGAATAAAATTTCTGGCTCAGCTTCATGTCGAAGTTGCCAGAGTTTCTCCTCGTCTCCCCCACCAGGTGTTGACACTGTGCTCACAGCTCACCAGTGTAACGTAAAAATTAGGTCTGGGCTTCCAAATGAGGCCGACCTCACGCCAATGACATCAGCTATCATACCTTTAAATTCTCATCTTTGTATTTAAATCCCTCCGTGGCCTTGCACCTTCCCCATCTCTGTAACCTCCTCCAGCCCTTGCAACCTTCCGAGATCTCTGCGCTCCTCCAATTCTGGTCTCTTGCGCATCCCCGATTTCCTTCGCCCTTCCATTGGCAGCTGTCCTTCAGCTCTGGAATTCCCTCCCTAAACTTTTCCGCCTCTCCACCTCTCTCTCTTCCTTAAAGACGCTCCTTAAAACCTACCTCTTTGACCAAGCTTTTGGTCACCTGTCCTAATATCTCTGTATGTGACTCGGCGCCAAATCTTTTTTGATACTCGCTCCTGTGGAGTATCTTGAGATGTTTTACTACATTAATTCAATTCAATTCAATTCAATTCAATTTTATTTGTCATACATGCAGCAGACGTGCGTACTGCACAATGAAATGTTGATTTTTATGAGTCCTCCCAACATTGGAATAAATATGGCATAACAATGATAAAATACTAATAGAAATACTAATAGAAAGACAGTAATAATAAATAAAACAACAGTAATAAATAATAATAAATTAATCGTTCATGAGTCTTATGGCCTGGGGGTAGAAGCTGTTTCAAAACCTGTTGGTACGAGACCGTATGCTTCGGTATCTCTTACCGGACGGGAGCAGGGCGAAGAGGTTGTGGCTGGGGTGACTCGCTATATTAAAGGCGCTATATAAATGCAAGTTGTTGTTGTTATCATGCCTGTGGGAGGAGGTGGTGCTTAACTGAATTCAAATCTATAGTGTTTATCTCCATATATTCCTGAGTAAAATAAAATGATGGGATAGTGGGGTTAGAAAGCCTGGGATCCATCAGATGCCTGAGTGAGTATTCCACAGAAGGAACAATTGAAGTTCCTCCGCTGTCTGTGATGATTGAGGGAGCCACAGAGGCCAAAAAGGTCCCTTGGTTTGATCTCCAGTCAGTGGCTGTGTTAACCAATCACGTTGGGGGTGCTACAATTGGCCACAACCCTATAGACTTAGCAAGAGCAAAACCAGCCAGGGTTCCTGCACCTGATCACCCTCCAGTGGTTTCTACTGAAACTGCAGCTATCGATAGCAGACAAGATCAGGATCAGGCTCCTCTGTGGAATCTTTCCCCATCACCAAATGCCACCCCGCCATGTTCCACCATGTCCTCTGCTCAAATCTCTGCTGCACCAACATTTCCAAGGTCATACCTTGGCGCTTTCCCCCTAATCCCCAGGACCTTCTCATTCAAGTATCTCAGCTTCTTCCACCTCTTCTTTTGAAGTCTTCATTTTCGAAAGAAAGAAAGACTTGCATTTATATAGCGCCTTTCATGGCCTCAGGATGCCCCAAAGCACTTTACAGCCAGTGAAGTATTTTCTGAGGTGTAGTCACTGTGGTACAGTAGGAAACGCGGCAGCCAATTTGTGAAGAGCAAGCTCCCACAAATGGCAATGTGATAATAACCACATAATCTGTTTTTTAGTAATGTTGATTGAGGGATATACATTGCCCACCCGAGATGCACGATAGCTTCTTCACTGAGATCACAATCCTTCCATCTTCACCTCACCTCTGAACCAAGTGTCTCCTCAATCTCGGTGATTTTGGACTTCACCTGCCTTCTCCCTTTACTCCTCTAATCCAATTTCTCTGTCCTCTTGTTCTCACTCAACATCACCTTGCACATCATGGCGAAGCTCGCAACCTTATTCGGACATAGTTCTGTGCTGGGGATTCTGCAGATAGTCATAGAGTCATAGAGTCATAACGGCACAGAAGGAGGCCATTTGGCCCATCGAGTCCGTGCTGGCTCTCTGTAGAGCAATCCAGTCAGTCCCATTCCCCCGCTCTATCCCCGTAGCACTGCAAGTTTATTTCCCTCAAGTGCCTATCCAGTCTCCCCTTGAAAACATTGAGTGTCTCCGCTTCCACCACTTCCGTCGGCAGCGAGTTCCAGGTGCTCACCACTCGCTGCGTAAAAAAGTGTTTCCTCAGGTCCCCCCTATATCTCTTGCCCAAAACCTTAAACCTGTGTCCCCTAGTCCTTGTACCATCAACTAGTGGGAATAGCCTTTCCCAGTCTAGCCTATCCAACCCCGTCATAATCTTGTACACCTCCATCAAATCACCCCTCAACCTCCTTTGCTCTAATGAAAAAAAATCCAGCTTCTCCAACCTGTCCTTGTAGCTAAGATCCCCCATCCCCGGAGCCATTCTGGTAAATCTCCTCTGCACCCTCTCAAGGGCCTTCACATCCTTCCTAAAGTGTGGTGACCAGAACTGGACGCAATACTCCAGTTGTGGCCTAACCAGCGCTTTATAAAGGTTCAGCATAACCACTCTTGTACTCAATACCTCTATTTATGAAGCCCAAGATCCCATATGCTTTGTTAACCACTCTCTCAATATGTCCCGCCACCTTCAGGGACCTATGCACATTAACTCCCAGGTCCCTCTGTCCCTGCACACTCTTTAAAACTGTGCCATTAAGTGTATATTGCCTCTCCCTGTTCCTTCTGCCAAAATGCACCACCTCACCAGCTTCTGATTTCAAAATGTCTGCAGTTGCCAGGTGGAGATCAGGCATTTCCCTGTGGGAACAGGGAGTGAAAATTTGATAAGAGTTCCATTAAAACATTGTGGGAGACTGATCGTTGAGAAGGTTGGGACTGAGAAGAGCAATGGCCAGTTGGGTGATGAAGAGGGTTGAGAATGCCAGGGGAAGCAACCTCTCAGTGTCTACCCTGTCAATCCCCCTCAGAATCTTGTATGTTTCAATGGCCTCGTATGTTTTAATTGCTGGTGAAGGGTGGGGGTGCGAGTCTCCAGCGCAAGAGTTCTGGCTGGTGTACTTCATCAACAGACCCCACACTCGTGCTCACGCTACATCGCCGATTGCGCTATTTACACGAGCTTGAATAATCTGACTGGGCCTTGTATAAATATATGATGCATAGCAAGATAAAGGCAAAGCTTCTGGCCACTGGAGCCATGGGATTGTGGAATCAACCCTGCGATGGGCGAGGACTAGCGTCTAAAATGATAGAGTTTCCGTTTCTAATGTAGGCAAGTCCCAACCTCTGGTCTCACTTTGACCCCCCCTGGAATCCCGCCTCCCCCCACTCCCATGTGGCCAAAGACAGTGTTGCCGTAGCCACACCTGTAGCTAGGCAGCGATTTCGATTGGTCAACCCTGGTCTAGACAGCCGAAGATGCTCAAGGCCTTGTTAGATAGATAATAGTCCAGGAGCATGATTTCTATGAGAGGAGTTCAGGGTGGGTTGCCAACCATCACATGAGACATGGCTCCACGCGATAACGACTGTAGGGATTGGCGGAGATGCTTGCTAAGACCCTCGCTATTTGGCACCCGCAGGCCTTGCCACATCTGATGACGTGAATGGTGCGTGGGGCAGCAGGCTTTATGGATACAGGCACAGTCCTACAAGCGCGCCCATTACTTTCTCTCGCTGGACAGCAAGAGAAGGAGTTGAGAACAGGTGTCCGAAACCCAACTCTGCCAGCATCTTCTAGCTAGCCAGGCAGTGAATGAAGGGCAGGAGGTCAGCTGAAGGGGAAATGGGTCTGAATGATCCCCAGAATTGCCCTTGGGGAGGAGGGAGTGGGGGTGGGGGCGGGATTCCAGGCGGGGTCAAAGTGAGACCAGAGGTTGGGACTTGCCTACATTAGAAACGGAAACTCTATCATTTTAGGCGCTAGTCCTCGCTCATCACAGGGTTGATTCCACAATCCCATGGCTCCAGTGGCCAGAACCTTTGCCTTTATCTTGCTATGCATCATATATTTACACAAGGCCCAGTCAGATTATTCAAGCTCGTGTAAATAGTGCAATCGGCGATGTAGTGTGAGCGCGTGTGTGTGGGGTCCGTTGATGAAGTACACCAGCCAGAACTCTTGCACTGGAGATTCACCCCCTCACCCCTCAGCAGCATTTAAAACATACGAGGCCATTGAAACATACAAGATTCTGAAGGGGATTGACATGGTAGATGCTGAAAGGTTGTTTCCCTGGCTGGAGAGTCTCGAACTCGGGGGCATAGTCTCAGGATAAGGGGTCGGCCATTTGATACTGAGATGAGGAGGAATTTCTTCACTCAGAGGGTGGTGAATCTTTGGAATTCTCTACCCCAGAGGGCTGCACATGCTGAGTCTTTGAGTATATTTGAGGCTGAGATGTTTGGACTCTAGGGGAATCAAGGGATATGGAGATCGGGCGGGAAATTGGAGTTGAGGTCGATGATCAGCCACGATCTTATGGAATGGTGGAGCAAGCTCGAGGGGCCGAATGGCCGACTCCTGCTCCTAATTTTTAGGTTCTTATGAATCCAGCTCCATTTTCGCAACATGACAGACCACACAATTGTTCACCCGAACACTTTATCTTTCAAGCAACAGACAGCTACCAACAACTAGATAAATGGTTGCAGATCTACCTGAGTGATTTGTATTCGCCGAGTCTTAAACGTATTCACAGATGTCACATAGAAGGATGCATTAGAAAGGCCCATGGGAAACAATCTGTATCCATGAGTAGGCTGCACTGATAACTCATAACTGACACAAGTCACATTTATCACACTGAAAAGATTAAAATCCCATCCAAAAAAAGTTTTGTTTTCAAGTTTTTGTCCCATTTTAGCCCCTCCTCTACTCAGAACACTGGTTGGGGGTCACCTCCACAGGTGCCAGCTGCTCCCAGTACCTTAGCCTAGGGGCCACTGCTTTTATTGATGAGCCTTGACGGCAAAGGGTCAATTTTGGGGGCGCCTTGAGCCACTGGCTACGTGCAAGGCCCCGCCCGAAAGAAAGAACGAAAGACTTGCATTTATATAGCGCCTTTCACAACCTCAGGACGTCCCAAAGTGCTTCACAGCCAATGAAGTACTTTTTTGAAGTGTAGTCACTGTTGTAATGTGGGAAACGCAGCAGCCAATTTACACTCAGCAAGCTCCCACAAACAGCAATGTGATAATGACCAGACAATCTGTTTTTTAGTGATGTTGGTTGAGGGATAAATATTGGCCCAGGACACTGGGGAGAACCCCCCCTGCTCTTCTTCGAAATAGTGCCCTAGGATCTTTTACATCCACCTGAGAGAGCAGACGGGGCCTCGGTTTAACGTCTCATCCGAAAGATGGCACCTCCGACAGTGCAGCACTCCCTCAGCACTGCACTGCACCGGGAGTGTCAGCCTGGATTTTGTGCTCAAGTCTCTGGAGTGGGACTTCGAACCCATGACCTTCAAACAGAGAGGCGAGGGTGCTGCCCACTGAGCCACGGCTGACACAGTGTCACTGGACATCAATCAGGAGTAGGACCGAAGGGGCGATTTTTCTGACTTGTACTCTGGTGTGGAGTCTCACCCATCGGGAGCACGTATCCAAAATCCAAGCAGGTGCTGCACGTGATTTTCCAGTAGTTTAACTGGACGATCGGAAACTCAGGCACCGTGCGCGCCCCCCCAGAAATCCAGACTCCCCAGCGGCAGCTTACAGCTGAACCCAGAGGGAGCAATTGCCTCCTGACTGCTGCCCTCACCATTCCTTGTGGGGATTTCATTTTTCATTGCCCCCCCCCACCCCGCCACTCCTGATTATCCACTGGCACCGAGGAACAGGCCAGATCCACCCGCCATGGGCAGGACCACCCGCCCACCAAGCCCCCCGATCCCCCCGAGCGCGTGCAAACGCCAGCGCCCTCGGGATTGAAGAGAGGGCAAGCAGGATCCCACCCCGCTGCACCTGCGCCTCCTTAAAAAGGGGTCCTGCGGGATATCGGGCCTAGTGAGCGGACTCGAAGACCAAAACCCCGCCCCCCCCCTGGGTTTTAAGACGCAAATCGAGATAAAGCGGGCTGCCTGACAACAAAAATGTTTGATTTAAAAATATGGTCGAGCGAAACAAAAAAAAACCTCAAGATGGTAAACGAGGAAAACGTCGGGGGATAATCGGCAGTTCCACTGATGCTGAAAATGAGGCGCAATCATTTTCAGTCAAGATCCAGCAGAACTGCGTCGCTCTCCCAGGAAAGTCGAACATATGTTATGAACTATTTTGCTTATTCTGCTTTGGGAGCTGCCAAGGTGCAAGTTCAAATGATTAATCTGACAACAGCATGTGTCTCCACTCAAGAGCCGAGGTTTTCCCGGAGGGACTTTTAAATGAAGCAGCATATGGCTTTTTATCAAGGGGGATTAAATTAAGACAAGCATTGATTAAGCTCTTCCGTGAATAGATTACAACCCTTCAGAATAAAATTGTTAAATTTGGTTTTAAATGCAATTTGGTCTTTTAAAAAAAAAAATTATTTAACGGCTCCTTTTTTTTTGTTTCCTTGGAAGATCCTTCAATCCAACGTTTGTTAGAAGTTGTTAAAAAAAAAAACACATGTCGGGAGCAGCAGGATGTGCGAATGAGCGAAGGGCTGCGGGGCGTAGCTGTGATGTGCGCTGGAGCAGCCAGTGAGTGTTGCCAAGGAGGAGTGGGCCCAGGTCTGCTGTGCCCTTTGGCTGACGTCCGACCCGTATTCAGAACGAGCGGGGGGTGGGGGGGGGGGCGGTGAGTCACCATCTTAACATTAGAACTCGCCCATTTTGGGAAGGCAGCCATTTTGCATCCAACATTGGCGGCCGTGCCTTCAACCGCCGAGCCCCTAAGCTCTGGAATTCCCTCCCTAAACCTCTCCGGCTCTCTACCTCACCTCTCTTTCCTCCTTTATAGACGCTCCTTAAAACCTACCTCTTTAACCAAGATTTTGGTTGTCTGCCCTGATACCTCCTTATGTCGCTCTGTGTCAAATTTTGTTTGCTAATTGCTCCTGTGAAGTGTCTTGGGACGTTTTACTACGTTAAAGGCGCTGTATATATGCACATTGTTGTTGTTGATATCCCATGAATTGTTAACGTGTACAGTTCCGGGCACGGCGCCTTAGAAAGGAGATATTGGCCCTGGAAGGAGTGCAGCGCAGATTCACCAGAATGTCACCAGGACTTCCAAGAGAAAGAAAGAAAGACTTGCATTTATATAACGCCTTTCACAACCACCGGACCTCTCAAAGTGCTTTACAGTCAATGAAGTACTTTTGAAGTGGAGTCACTGTTGCAATGTGGCAGCCAATTTGCGCACAGCAAGCTCCCGCAAACAGCAACGTGATAATGACCAGATAATCTGTTTGTTTTTGTTATGTTGGTTGAAGGATAAACATTGGACAGGACACCGGGGAGAACTCCCCTGCTCTTCAAAGTAGTGCCATGGGATCTTTTACGTCCACCTGAGAGAGCAGACGGGGCCTCGGTTTAATGTCTCATCCGAAAGACAGCACCTCCGGCAGTGCCGCACTCCCTCGGCACTGCACTGGAGTGTCAGCCTAGCTTTATCTGCTCAAGTCTCTGAGAGTGGGACGTGAACCCACACGCAACCTTCTGACTCAGAGGTACCCACTGAGCCACAGCTGACACTGATACTCTAAGAGATTAGATTATGAGGAGAGATTACATAAACTAGTTTTGTATTCCCTGGAATATAGAAGGTTAAGGGGTGATATGATTCATCTTTTGGGCTTCGCACCTCAGGAAGGATATATCGACCTTGGAGGGGGAGCAGCGCAGATTCACCAGATTGATACCCGAGGCTAAAAGGGTTACATTGTGGCAGTAATTCCTCCCCAAACGCGTGAGTACGGAAGGGGTACTCACGCATCTGGCCGGAGGAAATGCCGGTTTTCAGCATGCACAGCGCATGCGCTGAAAACCGGCATTTCCTCTCCTCCAACCCAAGAGGTGAAGAGGCTAGCACGTGCGCTGTAGGGGGTGTAATGATATCTGCAAATAGTGATGGTATTTGCCTGTGTGATTATTTATGCCTTACCAGCATATTTGCCTGATTGATTATTTATGCCTGACCAGCAGAGGGCATGTGAGAGACAAGCAGTTTAGTTTTAGTTTCGTTTTAGATGGATCTCTAAGATGGTGTCTCCTGTAATGCTGTTAACATAGTTAAACAAACTTTAGATTAAAAGGTATTCTCTTTCATAAATGTCTCGTCATTGAACCCACGAAGAAATCAATACATGGTGTCAGAAGTGATTGAAAGAGATGAAGAGGAAAAATCTGAAGTTAAATCAGCTCTCCACATATTAGCAAGCCAAAAGAGAACATCGTTACTTACCATTGGAGAATAGCTAACGAAGTGAAAAAATGATAGGATTACACCCACCGGTGAAGCTTCAGTTGACAGGTAATGTGAAAATTGGAGGAGGTTCAAACAACGTTTGGAGTTGTATTTATCAGCAATCGGAGCTGACGAAAAAAGTGATAAAATGAAAGCGTCAGTGTTCTTATATGTCGTGGGTGATGAAGCGCTGGAGGTGTATAATAACGTCACATTCGCTGCTGATGGAGACAAAATGAAGCTAGATAAAATAATGGAACAGTTTGAGGCCTACTGCATACCTAAACGTAACGTGATGTTTGAGAGGCACAGATTTTTCACATGTGTACAGAAAACGGGAGAGACTATTGATCAGTATGTGACTGAACTGAGAAACCGAAGCAAAACATGTGAATTTGGGGGACTGACAGACTCGCTGATAAAAGACAGACTGGTGTGTGGTATTCCAGATAATGGTCTAAGGGAAAGACTGCTAAGAGAGCAAGATCTAGACCTGGGAACAGCCATAGCACTATGTAGAGCTACAGAGACTGTGAAGTTGCAGGCAAAGGAGCTGTTCAGTGACAGTAGCTGCAACGTGGATGCAGTGAGAAAGAACGGACACAAACCGTTTAACAAAAAGAGCGCCAATATGAAAAAAGAGGCGTGGCCAGCGAACAAAAATGAAAGGGGCAATCGAAAGTCATGTAGTCGATGCAGTACACAGCATCCACCAAGAAAGTGTCCAGCATATGGTAAAACATGCAATAGTTGCAACAAAAACAACCATTATGCCCATTGCTGTAAGAACCAAGCGCAACAAAGCAAGGTCCATGCAGTAGATGAAAGCGAGATAGAGGAGTTCTATGTGGATGTTGTGTCTGAAAACAAAGAAGAAAAAAGAGACTGGATGTTGACACTAAAAGTGAATGACATACACATTCCATTTAAATTGGATACTGGAGCACAAGTTAATGTGATATCAGAGACTGATTTTAAGAAAATTAGACCCAGACCAAAGATACATGGAATAAAAGTGAAAGTGACAGGATACTCAGGTACTGATATACCAGTGAAAGGAAGATGCATTGTCAAAGTGACACACAAGGACAGAGAGCACACGCTAGCATTAATCGTGGTGCCAAAGGATGTGCAGGCCATACTAGGTTTAAAAGCCTGTGAGAGACTGAACCTGGTAAAGAGAGTCCTCGTTGTGGAAAGCGAAGGAGAGACAGTCTATGATGAACTCATGAAAGAGTACAAGGACCTATTTCAGGGTCTAGGCTGCCTTCCAGGAGAACACACGATCAGAGTAGATAAAAGTATGCCAACGGTCATACATCCATGCATAAAAGTTCCGTTTGCTCTTCAAAAGCAACTGAAGGCAGAGTTGGACAGGATGGAAAGCCTGAACGTGATTCGGAAGATAGATGAGCCAACTGAGTGGGTGAGTTCCCTCGTCGTTGTGGACAAAAAGAATGGAAAGCTCAGAATTTGCCTGGATCCAAGAGATCTAAACAGAGCAATAAAGAGAGAGCACTTCAAGCTTCCTACACGTGAGGAAATCATGTCACAGTTTGCAAATGCAAAGTATTTCAGCAAGTTAGATGCATCATCAGGATTTTGGCAGATGAAACTGGACGAGGCAAGTTCAAGACTGTGCACGTTCAACAGTCCATTTGGCAGATACAGATTCCTAAGGTTACCATTTGGCATTGCCTCAGCTCCTGAAGTGTATCACAAAACTATCCATATGATCTATGAGCACCTGAAGGGAGTTGATACATCAATGGATGACATCATAGTATGGGGAACCATGAGAACTGAGCATGACGAGAGACTGAAAAATGTGCTGGAAGTACCAAGGAAAACAAACCTGAAGCTGAAGAGAGAGAAATGCCAGCTCGGGGTGACAGAACTGACATTCGTGGGAGATATCCTTAGCAGTGAGGGCATCAGACCAGATCCCAGAACGGTGTCCGCCATTGAGAATATGCCAAAGCCACAATGCAAAAAGGACGTGCAGAGGTTTAATGGAATGATCAACTACATGGGTAAATTTATATCCAACCTCTCAGAAAAGATGGCGCCACTGAGAAGACTAACTGAAAAGAACATAGAATGGGAATGGAATCATGAGCATGAGAAGTCATGGAGCGATCTAAAGAAACCGCTCACAGAGGAACCAGTTCTGAGGTTTTATGACCCAGCGAGACCCATCAAGATATCATCAGATGCATCACAGAGTGGGCTCGGTGCCGTTCTTCTGCAAAAATATGACTACTGCCAACCTATTGCATATGCATCGCGCTCAATGACAGACGCGGAGATGCGATATGCTCAAATAGAAAAGGAGCTGCTCAGCATCACATACGCCTGTGAAAGATTTCACCAGTTTGTGGCAGGACAAGCAATCAGTGTAGAGACTGACCATAAGCCCTTGATTGCATTGTTCCAAAAGCCACTAAATAGCTGTCCACTTAGAATGCAAAGAATGATGATCAGGCTGCAACGCTATACACTGAATGTTGCGTACACACCGGGTAAGCTGATGTATACAGCAGACACGTTGTCCAGAGCTGTTGACCCAAGTGAGCCCGCAAACACCAAAATGGATGAAAAAGTGAACGCCTACGTGAACATGATCACAAGTGCACTGCCCATAGCAGATGCAAAAATGGAGCTCATAAAGACTGAGACAAACAAAGATGAAACACTGAGACGACTGAGGAAAAGCATCTTGGATGGATGGCCCAACATGAAGCAAGACTGCTCAACTGACATGGCAGAGTACTGGAACTGCAAGGCAGAACTATCAGTGGTCGAAGACATCATCTACAAAGGAAGTAAAATAGAGATCCCAAAGAGTCTGAGAAAAGAGATGCTAAAAAGGATCCATGGAGGACATCTGGGAATCGAAAAGTGTAAGAAAAGAGCACGAGAGGTGATGTACTGGCCACGAATCAACCAAGATGTGACAAATGAGGTGTCAAACTGCACAATATGCCTGAAATATCGAGCAAGCAATCCGGTAGAACCACTAAAGCCACACCCAGTGCCAGACAGACCTTACCAGAAGGTAGGCGCTGACCTATTCGTATGTCAAGGGAAGGACTATCTTGTAGTCACAGACTATTACTCCCTGTATCCAAAGGTTTGTAGACTGTGCACCACCACTGCAGATGCTGTGATAACATGTATGAAAGCCATATTCTCCAGACATGGCGTGGCAAGCGAGGTCTTCACAGACAACGGACCCCAGTTTTACAATGCAAGTTTCCGACACTTTGCCAAAGAGTGGGACTTTGTCCACACAACGTCAAGTCCTCACTTTCCACAGTCCAATGGACTAGTGGAAAAGTCGGTCCAGACAGTGAAAAGACTGCTGTACAAGGCAAAAGACAGTGGAACTGACTTCTACCAGAGCATGCTTGTATACCGCACAACGCCGCTCGAGTGTGGTATGTCACCAGCCCAACTCCTTATGGGACGTCTGCTAAGGTCAAACCTACCCATCCCGGAGAACCTCCTGAAAACAAAAGAGGGGGAGAAAGTGAGGAAGTTCAAAGAACAACAGAAAGAAAAGCAAAAGTACTACTATGACAGAGGAACACAAAACCTACCTGAACTCCACACTGGTGACCAAGTAAGGTTCAAAGACAAAACAAACATATGGACTCAGAAGGGAACTGTCCTGAATGAAGTACAACCAAGATCATACACCATTCAGACAGATGAGTGTGCTGTTCTGAGAAGAAATTGTCGGGATCTTCTCATGGGACCAGCCACAGCAGGTCAAAAGACTGATACTGTTGAACAACCTGATCACACAGCTGAGAAATCATCATCTGAGGCAACAACTCAGATTCAAGGTCAATCAATCAGAAAATCCTCAAGACACATGAAGCCTCCTGAGAGACTCATTGAGCAAGTTTAAGGACTATTGTTATAGAAGGAAGTAATGTTATCTTATTCTCTCTTCAAGTTCTAGGTATTTACATATTTCATGTGAACACACAAAACAAGGTTAAAAAACCTTGATCATGATAATGATAATGTAAGTTCATTAATTGTTACAGTTAAAATGCAGAGTAATACAAAGAAAACATGTTGTTAGATAAAAGTAAAATACTTTTGTTTTAAGAAAGGGAGATGTAATGATATCAGCAAACAGTGATGGTATTTGCCTGTTTGATTATTTATGCCTTACCAGCATATTTGCCTGATTGATTATTTATGCCTGACCAGCAGAGGGCATGTGAGAGACAAGCAGTTTAGTTTTAGTTTAGTTTTAGATGGATCTCTAAGATGGTGTCTCCTGTAATGCTGTTAACTTAGTTAAACTATAGATTAAAAGATATTCTCTTTCATAAATGTCTCGTCATTGAACCCACAAAGAAATCAATACAGGGGGCAGCGCGTGCGTCTTGGATTTCCTCTGTTTTGGGGGATTTGCGCATGTCTAAAGGCCTCCGGTCTTTACGCTTGTAAAAAGCACACGTAAGTATTTATTTTTACAGGTAAGTGGTGTTTTAGTGTAATTTAGAAAAAAAATTTCCACAGCTTTATTATTTTACAGAATCTACAATAAGGTAAGTTTAGTTTTAGACCCTTTTTATTAAAAATTTATTTATTTCAAAAAAAAAAATTATTGTTTAAATTATTTTTTAAAACTTATTTATACTTAATTTAATGATTGGGATGTTTTTTTAATTTTTATTTAAAATTTAAATAGTGTTTTGGGCCCCCGTAGTTTTCATGAGTTTGACAGTTCTTACTCTCAAACTCATGAATGTACCTTCCCCTCCCCTGATTGGTTGTACAGTGCTCACCTGATCCCAGCCGGCACATCGCACTAACTACGCCGCTAGATCAGGTAAGCACTGTGCGCCGACATCAGAACCGGGCCAGTGACAGGAAATGCAAGCAGGCCCGGGCTTCAGATATCAGCGCGCAGGATGAGTGCAGATCGGGGGCTTGCACGCGCGGCAAGCCCCCGACACCAAGTTCTGGGCCATTGTGGGGACAGGTTGCATAAACATGGCTTGTATTCTCTTGAATATAGAAGATTGAGAGGCGATCTGCTCGAGGTGTTTTAAATGTTTAAAAGGATTCGATACGGAGATACGGAGAAACAATTTCCTCTGTTTGGAAGAATCAAGAACGAACCAACACATTCTTAAAATGAGAGCTAGGTCATTTAGGAGGGAAATCAGGGAACACCTTTTCACACAGAGAGTAGTAGAAATCTACAACTCTCTCCCGCTAAAGCCTGTGGATGCTGGGGGACCATTGGAGCTTTCAAGACAGAGATCGATGGATTTTTGTCGGGTTAAGGGTATCGAGGGATATGGAGCAAAAACGGGAAAGCGGAGTTGAGGTGCAGATCAGCCACGATCTTATTGAATGGCGGAGCAGGCCTGAGGGGCTGAATAAGAACATAAGAAGTAAGAGCAGGCGTCGGCCATACGACCCCTCGAGCCTGCTCCGCCATTCAATAAGATCATGGCTGATCATCGATCTCATCTCCACTTTCCTGCCCTGTCTCCATATCCCTTGATTCCACTAGAGTCCAAAAATCTATCGATCTCAGCCTTGAATATACTCAAAGACTCAGCATTCACAGCCCTCTGGGGCAGAGAATTCCAAAGATTCACCACCCTCTGAGTGAAGAAATTCCTCCTCATCTCAGTCTTAAATGGCCGACCCCTTATCCTGAGACTATGCCCCCTAGTTCTAGACTCTCCAGCCAGGGGGAAACAACCTCTCAGCATCTACCCTGTCAATCCCCCTCAGAATCTTGTATGTTTCAATGGCCTCCTCCTGCTCCTGTGAAGCAGAAGGAAGCGTTCTACCCAGATGCGGTCAGTTCCTCTGAGGTATAAAAAAATTAAAGCACAGTCTCCACCTTTTTTTTTTACCACAGTTTACTTCTAAAGGAAAAAAAATTGTCTTAGTTTGGATCTCAAGTGTCAGCTTTTGAATATACTGCTAGGTTGAACCCCTGGGACACGATTAAGGATCTTGTGTGTTTTTTTTTCTCAATTAACATATACAGCTTGTTATCCCTGTGTGAGAAGGATATGGGCTTTGAGTCGCTTGATTAAAATATACTGAGTGCACAGGGCTGAATGAGTGAACAATTATTGATCCCTTAATTAAAATATGCAAAATTTACTAGCCAGATTAATTGAGCTACTGGCTATGAATATTTGATTATAATAGATGGAAGCCACATGGAGACCCCTCTGCCCCTCTCCCATTCTCCGCCCACTTGAGAGGCCAGTTCCGCTGCTGCAAAACTAAATTTGTTTTAGGCCACATACCATGGGTAATGTAGCTAATCCGATGGGAAAAGATCGCTCGGAAGCCTGTCTCACACCCGGCCTTTGATCTTCGGTTTGCACGCTACAGAAAGTCGGCTCCCTGCCAGAGATGGCCATCCTCAGGACGGCTTTTTATTTTTAATTGCCATCGGTTTCAAGTTGCTGGGGTTCCTCAGCCCGTCTGAAAACTTAAGTTAGGGCGCTGCCGACTCGTCTGGTCAGTCTGCTTCGACAACAACAACTGGCATTTACAGAGCACCTTTGACCTCCCGAGGTGCTGCACGGGAGCGATTATCAAACAGATTCTGGCACCCAGCCACATAAAGGAGATATTAGGGCAGGTGACCAAAAGCTTGGTCAAAGGGGTAGGTTTTATAGGAGCGTCTTCAAGGAGGAGAGAGAGGCGGAGAGGTTTAGGGAGGGAATTCCCGAGCTTAGGGCCTGGGGGCAGCGGGTGTGGGTTGGCTGGGTGAACATAACAACATAAGAAACAGGAGCAGGAGTTGGACAATCGGCCCCTCGAGCCTGCTCTGCCATTCAATAAGATCATGGCTGATCCAATCTTGGCCTCAACACTGCTTTCCCGCGCTCTCCCCATACCCCTAGTGGAATAGGAGCTCTAACATTTGCCTCACCAACCCTGAAATAGAAACATAGAAAAATAGGAGCAGGAGTCGGCCATTCGACCTTTCGAGCCTGCTCCACCATTCAATATGATCATGGCTGATCCTCTATCTCAATACCATATTCCCGCTCTCTCCCAATACTCCTTGATGTCTTTTGTGTCTAGAAATCTATCTATCTCCTTCTTAAATATATTCAGTGACTTGGCCTCCACAGCCTTCTGTGGTAGAGAATTCCACAGGTTCACCACCCTCTGAGTGAAGAATTTTCTCCTCATCTCAGTCCTAAATGTTCTACCCCGTATCCTGAGACTGTGACCCCTCGTTCTAGACCCCCCAGCCAGGAAAAACATCCTCCCTGCATCCAGTCTGTCTAGCCCTGTCAGAATTTTAGATGTTTCAATGAGATCCCCTCTTATTCTTCTAACCTCTAGTGAATACAGGCCTAGCCGACCCAATCTCTCCTCATACGACAGTCCTGCCATCCCAGGAATCAGTCTGGTGAACCTTCGCTGCACTCCCTCTATGGCAAGTATATCCTTTCTTAGGTAAGGAGACCAAAACTGCACACAGTACTCCAGGTGTGGTCTCACCAAGGCCCTGTATAGCTGTAGTAAGACATCCTTGCTCCTGTACTCAAATCCTCTTGCAATGAAGGCCAACATACCATTTGCCTTCCTAACTGCTTGCTGCACCTGCATGTTGGGTTTTTATTAAGGAGGAGACTGAGCTAAGGAGGAGGGAAAGAAAAGCAGCTGGTGTTCCTGCTCCTGGTCGATATCCAGGGGACGCTGCTGGATACTGTCTAGGTGAGAACGTTAGACGAGGGCAGAAAGACAGCAACAAGCTCAGCTGTGATGCCTTCATGCATTGCTAAATTGGCATACCTTATGCCCGAAAAATGGGCGCAACGTGTACTAATTTCCACGCCGATCAATCCAAAAGACAAATGTAATTAAGTTACGTTCCTCCTCTTTAGTCATTTCAATAGTACCTAATTTAAGGAAGATATTTACTCTTTCAGCGTTTAAACCAATCTCCTCATTAAAACTATTTTTTTTTTAACCAGAGATTACCTTTATCAGCGCAGTGACAGCGAACCGATTTTTCTCTCGTAGGTACCATTTATTGCAAAGTATCCCCAGTTTAAGAGCTTCCGCGACTCAATCCTCGGTTCCTCCATCATGTAACACCTCTTATCTGGTATCCAAGCTGAGCAACACTGACATTTTACAAGCACCAAGAGATTCGAAGTAATAAACAAGAGTTCTATTTTAATTAGTTATCGGGCAATTCAGGATTCCAATTCGCAAGCAACATAAACGCTCTGTGTGTTGAAAACAGTACACTGGCTCCTCCCCAACCCACTCGCACCCCGCCCTGCCCGTCTTCCCCCCCTCGTACCACCCACCCTGCTCGCTGTCTTGTGCCCGGGGTCATTGGTAAACGATGGAAGATTATAGCAAATGTCTACACGATTTTCCCTTACTTATTGATGCTCACAGTTGCTGAATCTTAACTCCAGGTGGATTCCTCGCTCAGGCCAGAATAAAAATTGCAGTCGGGTCTCAACGATGTCATCGGGCCGCAACGTGCATGTGTAGAGGAGGACCCCGTTGGCTCCGGGCGCCTGACTTTGCTGCCTGCTCAGGGGAGCAGGTTAAAATTGCAGAAGTTGTGATCGTGGCGGCTTTCGGACAGGTAAAAGCCCAGGGCGATTTTAACAGCCCAACTGCCAGGTTTCTGCTCAGCGAGTAGGGTCAGAATCGCCCCCTAAAGTGTTGAATTGTTTTAATATAATTTTAATTTCCCAGAGCTCGTGGTTATGACTGAGCGCTCAATGTGGATTTATATCTTGACATTTTAGTCAACTTTCCCACTCTCAAATAACGGCCCTTTTGATTATATGGTCGCTCCCGACGATACCCTAGAAACACACCCACCCACAGCTGCTCACCATAGCAAAATGAGTGGTGGCCATGTGGATTCTCCTGAACATCCGCCTGCTTCCATCATTTCCTCCCCCCATCTCACTTCAAAGAACAAAGAAAGAACCTGCAGTGTGTACCATCTACAAGATGCACTGCAGCAACTTGCCAAGGCTGCTCCGGCAGCACCTCCCAAACCCGCGACCTCTTCCACTTAGAAGGACACGGGCAGCAGGCGCATGGGAACACCACCACCTCCAAGTTCCCCTCCAAGTCACACACCATCCTGACTTGGAAATATATCGGCCGTTCCTTCATAGTCGCTGGGTCAAAATCCTGGAACTCTCTCCCGAACAGCACCTTCACCACACGGACTGCAGCGGTTCAAGAAGGCAGCTCACCACCACCTTCTCAAGGGCAACTAGGGATGGGCAATAAATGCTGGCATTGCCAGCGATGCCCACATCCCAGGAACGAATGAAAAAAAAAAAGCACCTTTCATGACCTCAGGACGTCCCGAAGCGCTTTACAACCAATGAATGAAGTATTTTTGAAGTGCAGTCACTGTTGTAATGTGGGAAACGCGGCAACCATATTGCGCACAGCAAGCTCCCACAAACAGCAATGTGATAATGACCAGGTAATCTGTTTTTTAGTGATGTTGATTGAGGGATATTTATTGGCCCAGGACACTGGGAGAACTCCTCTGCTCTTCTTCAAAATCGTGTCCATAGGATTGTTGTGTCAGTACCTTTCTACCTAGACACAATTTAGGACTCAGAACTCAGAGATTCAAACATGAAGTGCTTTATTGGAAGGAAAGGAAGTTCTGGAAAGTTCCGAACAAAGAGAGCTAAACTTAACAGAGAACACCCAACCATTTATCTCCTGTGACAGCGCCACCACAGGTGGGAGGAGAACACACAATAGAACACACAATACATAACATTTCCTCCCCTCTTAAATGGAAGGTCCACATTATTCCTCAACAGGTAAGTTGCTTTCAATGCACTCAACGAACCAAGGGTAGAGGTAGACTGCCTCAACCCCTGACTTTACCCTGGGGTTTATTCTGCCCCAGTCTTGTGGGTAAGTCACTAAGCCTACAGATCCAAGCGTCTTGGAGGCCGCCGCTCTCTGACAGGATACCGGGGTCATCGCTGGCTTCCACAGCAATAGGCATTGACACAGGCCTGGATGGAGAAGGTGCCTGTGTCAGTTGAAAGTCAGGAGTTTGCACAGGTGGAAGAGTCTCTTTGACTTCCTGTGTTGGAGAAGAGCACTGTGGCAAAGGATGCTGGTTTGCGGTATCATCCGGAAACAGTTCAGGCCAACCAGCCGTTGGAGCCTCTGTGGCTGTCTCTGCTCCTAGCAACAGTTGATCTGTGTGTCTTCTTCAGATGACGTCCTCAGCAGTCTCAACCGTGTAAGACACAGGGCCCGTCTGCGCGATCGCCGTAGCAGGAACCCATTTCGGTCCAGTGTTGTAGTTTCGAGCTAGGACGTGCTCTCCAGGGTGAAACCGTCTCTCCTTGGCTCTTTTCTCTCTCTTTTCAACTTGAGCTTGTTGTTGACAATGGACAACCTGTTCTGCCCTTGGAGGTTTGAATAAGTCAAAACTTGTCCGCAACTGCCTCTTCATCATGAGCGAAGTGGGGGAAGTTTTGGTTGTGGCATGCGGCTCGTTCCTGTAGGACAACAGGAAGCTGTTCAGACGTTGGTGGATTGAGCCCTGACCTTGCGATGCCTTCAAGGCGTGCTTCAAAGTTTGCACAAACCTTTCTGCCTGGCCATTAGTAGAGGGATGATAGGGCGCAGACCTGATGTGTTGGACACCATTCACATGCAGGAAGGTTGCAAACTCCTGTGATACAAATTGTGGACCGTTGTCACTTACGAGTTGTTCCGGTGAGCCATAACGGCTGAACATCTCACCAAGTTTCTCAATTGTTTTCTCTGCTGTGGTAGACCTCATCACAGCGACCTCCGGCCACTTGCTACCAGCGTCCACAACCACCATAAACATCTTCCCTTCGAAAGGACCGGCGAAGTCCACATGTACTCGCTGCCACACTTCTGCAGGCCAATCCCAGGGGTGTAGGGTTGCCAGCTGTGGAACATTCCGGACCCTTTGACATGGGGAACATGTTTTGGCTTTCTCCTCAATATTCCCATCGAGACCTGGCCACTAGAAGTAGCTTCTTGCCATTTCCTTCATCCGAACCATCCCACTGTGGCCTGTATGAAGTTGTTGCAGTATAGGTTCCCTCAGAGGTGGCGGAATGATGACACGGCGTCCCCAGAGAAGACAACCTGCCTGGACGGAGAGCTCATTTCTTTTTGAAACGTAAGGTTTCAAACTAGGAGAATCTCCTATAGCTCTCCCTCGAATGACATCGTCCATTACCTCAGACAGGACTGGATCGTTGCGGGTGTACCTTTGCACCTGAACTGCAGTGACAGGTGCTCCCTCCACTTGTCTAAAGTAGAAGATGTCTATCTGATGAGGCTCTGGGGGAGTAACAGGCAAGGGTAGCCTTGAGAGACCGTCTGCGTTGCCGTGCAAGTCTGATTTGCGATATTTGATGTCGTATGTGTGTCCTGACAACAGTAAAGCCCACCTTTGCATCCTGCTTGCAGCGAGAGATGGAATTCCGGTGTGGGGCCCGAAGATTGAAGTCAATGGACGGTGGTCCATCAGGAGTGTAAACCTTCTCCCAAACAGGTACTGATGAAATTTTCGAATTCCAACAACGATTCCCAAGGACTCGCGCTCGATCTGCACATAGTTACTCTCGGCCTTGTTCAAGGTGCGTGATGCGAAGGCGATAGGTTTCTCCTCAGCCGAAGGCATGATGTGGGATATGACTGCTCCCACACCATATGGTGATGCATCACATGCTAGCTGCACGGGCAGCTTTGGGTCGAAGTGTGTCAGGACCTCCGATTTCAGCAATGCTTTCTTTGCTTGGGCGAAAGCTTCGTTGCACAGTTCAGTCCATTTTCATGTTTTGCCTTGACATAGCAACTGAAGTAACGGCTTCAGCAATGTTGCTAAGTCTGGAATAAACTTCCCATAGTAGTTAAGTAGCCCCAGAAATGAACGTAACTGGCTCACATTCTCGGGTGCTGGGGCCTCCACGATCACCTTGACCTTTGACGGCGCCTTATGCAGGCCAGTAGCGTCAATCACATGCCCCAGGTGCTCAACTGAAGACTGAAAGAATTCACATTTGTCTTTACGAACTCTGAGTCCGTAATCTTTCAGTCGTTGTAGTGTCGCATCCAAGTTCAGAAAATGATCCTCCTCATTTGTCCCAGTGACAAGGATGTCGTCCAGGTAGCACTGGACTCCTGGCAGTCCACTCAAAATCTGATCCATTGCCCTTTGGAATAGAGCAGGGGCTGAAGTAATTCCAAACGGAAGGCGGCAGTACCTGTATAGCCCCTTGTGTGTCACAATTGTCAGCAGCTCCTTTGATTTGTCATCGACATGCATTTGTAGATAAGCCTGGCATAAGTCTATTTTGCTGAACTTTTGCCCTCCGGCCAGGCCCGTAAAAAGATCCTCAATGAGGGGAAGAGGGTACTGCTCCGCAGACAGCACCGGGTTAATAGTCACTTTAAAATCCCCGCAGATTCGAACAGATCCATCCTTTTTCAGGACAGGAACAATGGGTGTGGCCCATTTGCTCACGCTCACAGGCTCCAGAACTCCATTCTCGACTAAGCCCTCCAAGTTAGCCTCAACTTTTGGCCTAATTGCATAGGGTACAGGTCGGGCTTTGTGAAACTTCGGTTTGCTGTCAGGTTTAATGTCCAGTCTCACGCTGATCTTTTTCATGCTCCCAAGTTCCCCATTGAAGAGTTCTGCATGTTTGTTTAACACTGCAGTCAGACCTGACTCCCCTTTTGACATCATGCGGACTGCAGGCCAGTCCAGCGTGATTTTCTCTAGCCACGCACGTCCCAGTAGCGATGGGTAATTTCCCTTTACCACATATAGTGGCAGTTTTGCAGTCTGTCCATTCAATTTAACTGTCACCTCAATGACGCCTCTCATGGCCACAGGTTCGCCGGTATACGTCTTTAGCACAATGTTTGTTGGCTGAAGGGTAAGATGCTTTAGCATTTTGTTGTAGACAGTGTCTGAAACAAGGGACACAGCCACGCCTGTGTCCACCTCCATCCACACTGATTGTCCCTCCACCAGTGGTGATGCCCAGTAGCCATTTGAATCACCTGCAACCGTCAGTATGTGCACCTCTTCCTCCTCAGAGGTGTCGCTCCCCTCTGTTTTGCTTGTTCCATCATACTGCACTGAATGAACACTCTTTTTCCTCTCTTGTCCAAATACAGACATTTTGCTTCCATGCTTCCCAGCTCTGTCTGTTCTTTTTTTACCTCTACAGGCGCGTTCAATGTGACCCTTTTTGCCACAATTTCGGCATTCCAGCTCCGTACACCAGCAGTCATTAGCGTGATGGCCCGTTTTCCCACAACGGTAACATGTGCAGTTCCGCGCACCTTTAGGCTCAGACGACACCTTGTGAACTCTCCCTGTTGAACTCAACTGGTGAGCCTCCTTTTCCACCATCTCCATGGAGACATTAACTTCAATGGCCTTTTCAAGAGTAAGGTTGTCCTCAGTAAGAAGGCGCTTCTGTGTGGCTGCATTTTGCAAACCACACACAAATCTGTCTCTAATGGTGTCATTCAGCACCTCCTTGAACTGGCAGTGTTCCGACAACCTTTTTAAAGCAGCAATAAACATCGTCACTGATTCCCCCTCCTCTTGATTCCGTTTGTGAAATCTAAATCTCTCAGCAATAACCAGAGGTTTTGGTGAAAAATGTGCTCCAAGAATTTCCACTAGTTGCTTATATGTTTTAGTTCCTGGATTATCTGGCTGCATGAGGCTGCGAAGTAAATTGAATGTCTTCGGCCCGATTACACTCAAAAAGGTAGGCACGACCTTTTCATTTGCCACCGCATTCGCCAAAACAAATAGTCAAAATGTTCTGTATATGTGCTCCATTGCTCCACATTTTCATCAAAATCACCGATGTTTCCTAATATAGTAGCCATCTCACGTTTCAAATTAAATTTTCTGTTTACTCACTGCACCCGTAACGTACGCAGATTCATCCGCTCCTCGTTGCCACTTGTTGTGTCAGTACCTTTCTACCTAGACACAATTTAGGACTCAGAACTCAGAGATTCAAACATGAAGTGCTTTATTGGAAGGAAAGGAAGTTCTGGAAAGTTCCGAACAAAGAGAGCTAAACTTAACAGAGAACACCCAACCATTTATCTCCTGTGACAGCGCCACCACAGGTGGGAGGAGAACACACAATAGAACACACAATACATAACAAGGATCTTTTACGTCCACCTGAGAGGGCAGAAGGGGCTTCGGTTTAACATCTCATCCGTCAGCTGAGATATTTGTGCTCAAGCAACGTAATCAGCAACTAAGCCAGCTTGAGATTCCAACAGCCATTTAACACTAATTTAGGGATGTCCAAAACCAGACCGAGGTGGAACACTGGGTGGAATCAAGGTCCGTGTTCTGATTCTGTCTTTGCGCCTGATAAAATCCACAGAACACCTGAATATTAATTGCCCTCACATCCAGTGAGCTTTTACGTAACAATCTTTCTGCTTCCAGTTTACGAGCTGGACAATTCAGCTCAACCCTCTGCAAATTGCCTTGAGGAACTGGTTATGTGGACTGAAGCCTGTGGAAGCAGGCCGGACAGTGTGTGCAATACAACATTCAAACTTAGTAATTAAAATAAAGGTGTTAGCCTCTGCTTGAGAAGGCCAGGCTGTGAGGCTCTAAGGACCCAGTACATTCTGTGTATTATTTCTGCACAATCAGAATTCATTTCTCACTATCAACCTCCCAACTTTAAAATCCTTCTAAAAGCTCAACAGGGCTGATGTTAACTTCCCGCCCGTTACACACCCGCCCGTTATACACCCGCCCGTTATACACCCCGCCCGTTATACACCCGCCCGTTATACACCCCGCCCGTTATACACCCGCCCGTTATACACCCGCCCGCTGTACACTGCCCGTTAGACACTCGCCCGTTATACAGACTGCCCGTTATACACCCGCCCGTTGTATACCCGCCCGTATACACCCGCCCGTTATACACCCCACCCGTTATACACACTGCCCGTTATACACCTGCCGGTTATACACCCGCCCGTTATACACCCCGCCCGTTATACACCCGCCCGTTATACACCCCGCCCGTTATACACCCGCCCGTTATACACCCGCCCGCTGTACACTGCCCGTTAGACACTCGCCCGTTATACAGACTGCCCGTTATACACCCGCCCGTTGTACACCCGCCCGTATACACCCGCCCGTTATACACCCCACCCGTTATACACCCGCCCGTATACACCCGCCCGTTATACACCCCACCCGTTATACACACTGCCCGTTATACACCTGCCCGTTATACACCCGCCCGTTATACACCTTGCCCGTTATACACCCGCCCGTATGCACCCGCCCGTTATACACCCACCCGTTATACACCTGCCCGTATACACCCGCCCATTATACACACCGCCCGTTATACACCCCGCCTGTTATACACAATGCCCGTTATACACCCCGCTTGTTAGACAGCCGCCCGTTATACACAATGCCCGTTATACACACACCAGTTATACACAATGCCCGTTAACCACCCACCATTTATACCACTGCCCGTTATACACACCGCTCGTTATACACCCGCCCGTTATACACACCACCCGTTATACACACCCGCCCATTATACACCCCGCCCATTATACACCCGCCCATTATACACACTGCATGTTATACACCCGCCCGTTATACACCCGTCCTTTATACAACCGCCCGTTATACACCCCACCCGTTATAAACACCGCCAATTATAAACTGCACCCGTTATATACCCTGCCCATTATACACCCCGCCCATTATATACCCCGCCCGTTATACAACCGCCCATTATAAACCCGCCTGTTATGAACCCAAGCTGCGAAACATCCGCCAGTTAAACACCCGCCCGTTATACACCCCGTCCGTTATAAACTCCGCCCATTATACACTCCCGCCCATCATACACACGCCGGTTATACACTCCGCCCATTATATGACCGCCCGTTATACACCTGCCCATTATAAACACCCGCCCGTTACACACCCACCCATTATACACCCGCCCGTATAACACCCCGCCCATTATACACCCGCCCGTTATACACACCGCCCATTATGCACACCCACCCATTATACACACCGCCTGTTATACACCCGCCCGTTATATACCCGCCCGTTATACACCCGCCCATTATACACACTGCATGTTATACACCCACCCGTTATACACACCGCTCGTTATACACCCGCCCATTATACACACTGCATGTTATACACCCACCCGTTATACACACCGCTCGTTATACACCCGCCCATTATACACACTGCATGTTATACACCCACCCGTTATACACACCGCTCGTTATACACCCGCCCATTATAAACCCCGCCAATTATAAACTGCACCCATTATATACCCAGCCTATTATACACCCCACCCGTTATATACCCTGCCCGTTATACACCCCACCCGTTATATACCCCGCCGGTTAAACACCCGCCCGTTATACACCCCACCCATTATAAACACTGCCCATTATACACGCCCGCCCATTATACACATGCTCGTTATATACCCAGCCCATTATATGACCGCTCGTTATACACCTGCCCATTATAAACACTCGCTGTTATACACCCCGTCCATTATACACCCACCCATTATACACCCGCCTGTTATAGACCCCGCCCGTTATAAACCATGCCCGTTATACACCCTGCCCATTAAACACCCCATCCGTTATACACCTCGCTCGCTATACACATGCCCATTATACACCCGCCCTTTATATACCCCGCCTGTTATACACCCCACCCGTTATAAACCCACCCATTAAACACCCACCCGTAATACACACCGTCCATTATACACCCTGCCCGTTATACACCCCGCCCGTTATACACCCCGCTGTTATACACCTCGCCCGTTATACACCCTGCCTGTTATAAACCCCGCCCATTATGGGCCCGCCCGTTATACAACTGCCCATTAAACACCCGCCCGTAATACACACCGTCCATTATACACCCTCCCCGTTATAAACCATGCCTGTTATATACCCTGCCCATTATACACCCGCCCTTTATACACCCAGCCCGTTATACACCCCGATCATTATACACCCGCCTGTTACACACCCGCCCGTATACACCCTGCCCGTTATACACCCGCCCGATATACACGCACCCATTAGATACATCGTCCATTATATACACTCAGCTGTTATAAACCCCACCCGTTATGCACCCGCCGCTATACACCCGCCCATTATACACCCGCCCATTATACACCTGCCCATTTTACACTCACCCATTAAACACCCCATCTGTTATGCACCCCGCTCGTTATACACACGCCCATTATACACCCGCCCTTTATACACCCACCCGTTATACAATGCGCCCGTTATACACCCCGCCCATAATAAACAACGCCCGTTATACACACGTCCGTTATACAACCTGTCCGTTATACACAAGCCCGTTATAAACCCTGTCAGTTATACACCCACCCGTTATACACCCTGCCCATTATACACCCGCCTATTATACCGCCCAAATAACCGCCCGTTATACACTGCGCCCGTTCTGAACACCGGCCGTTATAAAACCTGCCCGTTATACGCTCCCACCTGTTATACACCCTACCCGTTATATACTCTCATCAGCTATACACCCCGCCCGTTTAACACCCTGCCCGTTATACACCCGGCCATTATAAACATGCCCGTTATACACCCCGTCCACTATACACCCCGTCCATTATACACCCCACCCGTTACATACTCCCGCCCGTTATACACCAGCCCATTATACACCCGCCCATTAAATAACTGCCCGTTATACACCCCACCCGTTATATACTCCCGCCCGTTATACACCAGCCTGTTATACACCCGCCCATTAAATAACTGCCCGTTATACACCCCACCCGTTATATAAACCCGCTCATTATACACACTGCCCATTATACAAATGCCCGTTATACACACGCCCGTTGTACACCCCGTCCGTTATACACACACTGGTTAAACACCCGCCCATTAGACACCTGCCCATTATAAACCCCGCCCATTATAAACTGCACCTGTTATATACTCATTAAACACTCCTGCCCATTATACACCCCACCCGTTATACAAACGCCCATTATACACACGCCTGTTATACACCCGCCCTTTATACTTATACCTATTATACACCCCGCCCATTCTACACCCGCTCGTTATACACCCACCCATTACACACGCCGCCCGTTATAATCCCGCCCATTATGCACCCAGCCCGTTACACACCCAGCCCATTATACACCCGCCCATTATACACCCGCCCGTTAAACACCCACCCGTTAAACACCCCATCCGTTATACACCCCGCTCGTTTTACACATGCCCGTTATACACCCGCCCGCTATACACCCCGCCCGTTATATACACGCATCCGTTACACCCCCCCGTTATACACCCGCCCGTAATAAACAACACCCATTATACACCCCGACCATTATAAACCCCGTCTGTTACACACACGCCCGTTATACACCCGCCTGTTATATACCCCATCCGTTATATACACCCGCCCATTATACACCCCGCCCATTATATACACGTGTCCGTTACACCCCCCCGTTATACACCCGCCCGTAATAAACAATGCTCATTAGGCACCCCGCCCGTTATAAACCCCATCTGTTATACACACGCCCATTACACACCTGCCCGTTATAAACCACACCCACTCTGGATTACTCCCAGTGCCACGTGCTAGTAAGTATAGGAATGGGAGGATAGAGCAGATGAATGCGTGGCTAAAGAGTTGGTGTAGGGGGGAGGGTTTTACTTTCCTGGATCACTGGGCCTGCTTCTGGGAAAGGTGGGACTTGTACAAGTCGGACGGGTTGCACCTGAACCAGAGCGGGACAAATATCCTTGCGGGGAGGTTTGCTAGCACTGTCGGGGGAGGTTTAAACTAACTTGGCAGGGGGATGGGATACAGAGGGGAGCTGAAATAGGGGGGGATGTGCTGCCAATTATGGAGGAAAAAACAAGTCAGCTTGGTAGACAGGGCAAATATATAAGGGCAAGGCTGGATGGCATCTATTTTAATGCAAGGAGTCTTGCAAATAAGGTGGATGAACTGAAGGTGTTGATAAACACATGGGAGTATGATATTGTTGCTATCACGGAGACATGGTTGAGGGAGGGGCAAGACTGGCAGCTCAATATTCCGGGGTACAGAATCTTCAGGCGAGACAGAGGGGGAGGTATAAGAGGAGGGGGTGTCGCAATATTAATTAAGGAGTCAATTACTGCACTAAGGAGGGATGATATATTAGCAGGGTCCTCTAATGAGGCCATATGGGTGGAGCTTAAAAACAAAAAGGGGGCAAGCACTTTGCTGGGAGTGTACTATAGGCCTCCAAACAGTCAGGGGGAGATAGAGGAACAGATATACATAGATACATAGAAGATAGGAGCAGGAGTAGGCCATTCGGCCCTTCGTGCCTGCTCCGCCATTTAATGAGATCATGGCTGATCCTTTAATTCAGTATCCCGTCCCCGCCTTCTCTCCGTAACCCTTAACCCCTTTTGCCCGTAGAAATATATCTAATTCCCTCTTAAACATATTTAATGAGCTGGCGTACACTGCCCTCTGTGGCAATGAGTTCCACAGGTTCACCACTCTCTGAGTGAAGAAATTCCCCCTCATCTCTGTCCTAAATGGTTTAGCCCTTATCCTTAAATTATGTCCTCTAGTTCTGTTCTCACCCGCCAAGGGAAACATTCCTTCTGCATCCAGTCTGTCTAGACCTGTCAGAATTTTATACACTTCTATGAGGTCCCCTCTCAATGTAGGCAAATCTCAGAGAAATGTGCAAATAATAGGGTAATAATAATGGGGGATTTCAACTTCCCCAATATTAACTGGGATAGTCAAAGTGTGAAAGGCTCAGAGGGTGTAGAATTCTTAAAGTGCATCCAGGAGAGCTTTTTGAGCCAGCATGTAGAAAGTCCTACAAGAGAGGGGGCGGTACTGGACCTAATTCTAGGGAATGTGGCCGGCCAAGTGGAAAAAGTGCTAGTAGGTGAGCACTTTGGCGATAGTGACCATAATATGGTAAGATTTAAGGTGGTCATGGAAAAGGACAGGGATGGGCCGGAAATAAAGGTTCTAAATTGGGGGAAGGCCGATTTTAATAGGATAAGGCAGGATCTGGCCAAAATGGACTGGGATCAGCTACTTGTAGGAAAATCCGCATCGGAGCAATGGGAGGCTTTCAGAAGGGAGATTGAGATCATACAAGGGCAACATGTTCCCATAAAGGTCAAGAGTGGTTCCAAAAACCACAGGGAACCGTGGATGTCAGGGGATATACGGGAATGGATTAGGAAAAAAAGGAGGGCTTTTGGTAGATACAAAAGGCTAAAGACAGAGGAAGCCCTAGAGGAGTACAAAAAGTGCAGGGGGATACTTAAAAAAGAAATTAGGAGATCAAGGAGGGGCCATGAAATAACACTGGCGAGCAAAATAAAGGAAAATCCGAAGGTGTTTTATAAGTATATTAAGGGTAAAAGGATAACTAGGGAAAAAATAGGGCCCATTAGGGACAAAAGTGGCAATCTGTGTGTGGAGCCGGAAGATGTAGGAGGGGTTCTAAATGAATTTTTTGCATCTGTTTTCACTATGGAGAAGGACGATGTAGACATAGAAATAGGGCGGGGGGACTGTGATATGCTCGAACATATTAACATCGAGAGGGAGGAGGTATTGGCGGTTTTAGCTGGCCTAAAAATGGATAAATCCCCAGGCCCGGATGAAATGTACCCCAGGCTGCTGTGTGAGGCAAAGGAGGAGATTGCGGGGGCTCTAACACATATATTCAGGACCTCTCTGGCCACAGGGGATGTGCCAGAGGACTGGAGAACCGCTAATGTAGTACCATTATTCAAGAAGGGTAGTAGGGAAAAACCGGGGAACTACAGGCCAGTGAGCCTAACATCAGTGGTAGGAAAATTACTGGAAAAAATCCTGAGGGACAAAATTTGTCTCCACTTGGAGAGGCAAGGATTAATCAGGGATAGTCAACATGGCTTTGTCAAGGGAAGATCATGTCTGACTAATTTGATTGAATTTTTTGAGGGGGTGACTAGGTGTGTGGATGAGGGTAACGCAGTGGATGTGGTATACATGGATTTCAGTAAGGCCTTCGATAAAGTCCCGCACAGGAGACTGGTCAAGAAGGTAAGAGCCCATGGAATCCAGGGTGCCTTGGCACATTGGATACAAAACTGGCTTAGTGGCAGAAGGCAGAGGGTGATGGTCGAAGGTTGTTTTTGTGACTGGAAACCTGTGGCCAGTGGGGTACCACAGGGATCGGTGCTGGGTCCCTTGCTGTTTGTGGTCTACATTAATGACTTGGATATGAATGTAAAGGGTATGATCAGTAAATTCGCGGATGATACTAAAATTGGTAGGGTGGTAAATAGCGAGGAGGGTAGCCTCAGTCTGCAGAACGATATAGATGGGTTGGTCAGATGGGCGGAACAGTGGCAAATGGAATTTAACCCGGAAAAGTGCGAGGTGATGCACTTTGGGGGGTCTAACAAGGCAAGGGAATACACAATGAAGGGAAAGACCCTAGGCAAGACGGAGGGTCAGAGGGATCTGGGTGTGCAGGTACACAGATCCCTGAAGGCGGCGGAACAGGTGGATAAGGTGGTAAAAAAGGCATATGGGATACTTGCCTTCATTAGCCGAGGCATAGAATATAAGAGCAAGGAGGTTATGATGGAGCTGTATAAAACACTGGTTAGGCCACAGCTGGAATACTGTGTGCAGTTCTGGTCGCCACACTACAGGAAAGATGTGATCGCGTTAGAGAGGGTGCAGAGGAGGTTCACCAGGATGTTACCAGGGCTGGAGCGCTTCAGCTATGAAGAGAGACTGGGCAGATTGGGTTTGTTTTCCTTGGAGCAGAGGAGGCTGAGGGGGGACATGATTGAGGTGTACAAAATTGTGAGGGGCATAGATAGGATGGATGCTGAGGAGCTTTTCCCCTTAGTAGAGGGGTCAATAACTAGGGGGCATAGATTCAAGGTAAAGGGCGGGAGGTTTAGAGGGGATTTGAGAAAGAACTTTTTCACCCAGAGGGTGGTTGGAGTCTGGAACTCACTGCCTGAAAGGGTTGTGGAGGCAGAAACCCTCACAACATTTAAGAAGCATTTGGATGAGCATTTGAAATGCCATAGCATACAAGGCTACGGGCCAAATGCTGGAATATGGGATTAGATTAGACAGGGCTTGATGGCCGGCATGGACACGATGGGCCGAAGGGCCTCTATCCGTGCTGTATTACTCTATGACTCTATGACTCTATACACCCACTCATTATACTCCCGCCCGTTATACAACCCGCCCGTTATAAACCAGGCCCGTTATACACCTGCCCGTTATACACCTGCCCGTTATACACCCCGCCCGTTATAGACCTGCCCGTTATACACCCTGCCCTTTATAAACCCATCCATTATATACCCTGCCCATTATGCACCCCGCCCGTTATACACACCCGCCCGTTATACACTCAGCCCGTTATACACCCGTCCGTTATACACCCCGCCCATTAAACACCCCGCTCGTAATCATGCCATGATCACATTGAATGGTGGAGCAGGCTCGAGGGGCCGAATGGCCTACTCCTGCTCCTATCTTCTACGTTTCTATGGCCATTATACACCCCACCCATTCTAAACTTCCACCTATTATACACCCACCCATTACAGAGCCTGCCCTTTATAATCCCGCCCATTATACACCCACCCGCTATACACCCAACCCGTTATGCACCCAGCCCGTTACACACCCAGCCCATTATGCACACCGCCCATTATACACCCGCCCGTTAAACACCCGCCCGTTAAACACCCCATCCGTTATACACCCCGCTCGTTTTACACACGCCCGTTATACACCCACCCGTTATATACCTCACCCATTATATACACCCGCCCGTTATACACCCCGCCCGTTATATACACGCATCCGTTACACCCCCCGTTATACACCCGCCCGTAATAAACAACACCCATTATACACCCCGACCATTATAAACCCCGTCTGTTACACACACGCCCGTTATACACCCGCCTGTTATATACCCCATCCGTTATATACACCCGCCCATTATACACCCCGCCCATTATATACACGTGTCCGTTACACCCCCCCGTTATACACCCGCCCGTAATAAACAATGCTCATTAGGCACCCCGCCCGTTATAAACCCCATCTGTTATACACACGCCCATTACACACCTGCCCGTTATAAACCACACCCATTATACACCCACTCATTATACTCCTGCCCGTTATACACCCCGCCCATTATAAACCAGGCCCGTTATACACCTGCCCGTTATACACCCCGCCTGTTATACAACCGCCCGTTATAGACCCGCCCATTATACACCCTGCCCTTTATAAACCCATCCATTATATACCCTGCCCATTATACACCCTGCCTGTTATACACACCCGCCCGTTATACACTCAGCCCGTTATACACCCGTCCGTTATACACCCCGCCCATTAAACACCCCGCTCGTAATCATGCCATGATCACATTGAATGGTGGAGCAGGCTCGAGGGGCCGAATGGCCTACTCCTGCTCCTATCTTCTATGTTTCTATGTTTCTATACAACAAACAATGGCCATTATACACCCCGCCCATTATAAACCCCGTCCAGTATCAACACATCCGTTATACACCCCGCCCATTATACACCCCATCCGTTATACTCCCGCTAGTTATACACCCGCCCTTTATACTTCCACCTATTATACACCCCGCCCATTCTAAACCCGCTCGTTATACACCCACCCATTACACAGCCCGCCCGTTATAATCCCCCCCATTATACACCCACCCGCTATACACCCAACCCGTTATGCACCCAGCCCGTTACACACCCAGTCCATTATGCACACCGCCCATTATACACCCGCCCGTTAAACACCCACCCGTTAAACACCCCGTCCATTATACACCCCGCTCGTTTTACACACGCCCGTTATACACCCACCTGTTATATACCTCACCCGTTATATACACCCGCCTGTTATACACACGCATCCGTTACACCCCCCGTTATACACCCGCCCGTAATAAACAACACCCATTATACACCCCGCCCATTATAAACCCCGTCCGTTATACACACGCCCGTTACACACCCGCCCGTTATACACCCCGCTCGTTATACACCCGCCCGTTATACACCCGCCCGTTATACACCCCGCTCGTTATACACCCGCCCGTTATAAACCCCGTCCGTTATACACACGCCCGTTACACACCCGCCCGTTATACACCCCGCTCGTTATACACCCGCCCGTTATACACCCGCCCGTTATACACCCGCCCGTTATACACCCCGCTCGTTATACACCCGCCCATTATATACCCTGCCCTTTATAAACCCGTCCGTTATATACCCTGCCCGTTATACACCCAGCCTTTTATACACCCGTCCGTTGCATACCCTGCTCATAATACACCCGTCCGTTATACACCCCACCCGTTATATACCCTGCCCGTTATAAACCCATCAGTTATATACCCTGCCTGTTATACACCCGCCCGTTACACACGCCCGTTATACACCCCACCCGTTATACAAATGCACGTTATACACACGCCTGTTATACACCCCACCCGTTGTATACTCCGTCCTGTTATACACCCGTCCGTTATACACCCGCCCATTTTACACCCACCCATTATACACCCGCCCGTTAAACACCCGCCCGTTAAACACCCGCCCGTTAAACACCCCGTCTGTTATACACCCCGCTCGTTTTACACCCGCCCGTAATAAACAACGCCCATTATAAACCCCGTCCGTTATACACACGCCCGTTACACACCTGCCCGCTATAAACCACACCCGTTATACACCCACTCATTATACTCCCGCCCGTTATACACCCCGCCCGTTATACACCCCGCCTGTTATAAACCACGCCCGTTATACACCCGCCCGTTAAACACCCCGCCCGTTATACACCCCACCTGTTATACACCCCACCCATTATACACCCCGCCCGTTATACACCCCGCCTGTTATAAACCACGCCCGTTATACACCCCGCCTGTTATAAACCACGCCCGTTATACACCCCACCTGTTATACACCCCACCCATTATATACCCTGCCCGTTATACACCCCGCGTTTTATACAGCCGTCCATTGCATACCCTGCTCATAATACACCCGTCTGTTATACACCCAACTCGTTATATACCTTGCCCTTTATAAACCCGTCCGTTATATACCCTGCCCGTTATACACTCCACCCGTTATACACCTGCCCGTTATAAACGCGCCCGTTATACACCCGCCCCTTACACTCCCACCTGTGATATCCCTTGCCCGTTATACACTCCCGCCCGGTATACACCCGCCTGATATATACCCGCCCATTATTTACCTGCCCGTTATACAGATGCCCGTTATACACCCGCCCGTTATAAACACCCGGCTTTATACACCCGCCCATTATACACCCGCCCGTTATACAGCCCGCCCATTATACACCCCTCCCGTTATGCACCCCACCCATTATTTACGCTGCCCGTTATACACCTCACCCGTTATACACCTGCCCATTATACTCCCGCCCGTTATATACCCCACCCATTATACAAACGCCCGTTATACACATGCCTGTTATACACCCCGCCCGTTATACACCCACCCATTATAAACACCTGCTTTTATACACACCGCCCGTTATGCACTGCCGCCCATTATACAGCCCGCCTGTTATACAACCCGCCCGTTACACACCCACCCGTTATGCACCTGCCCGTTATACACCCCGCTTGTTTTACACCCGCCCGTTACACACCCGCCCGTTATAAACACCGACCTTTATACACCTGCCCATTATACACCTGCCTGTTATACACCCCGTCCGTTATACAGCCTGTCTGTTATAAACTCACCCGTTATACACCCGCTGATATAAGAAAACTACTAGGCACTTGGTCTGAGTATTAAACAAGGCTTTAATCAGCTGTTTTTCAACATGGAGATCTAGTTGTGTCCTTCACTAGTTCCTGTTCTAGAATGTCCTGAGCAAGCTGGGCTCATGCCCGGGTATTTATTCTCTCCCTGGACAGCGCCAGCAGCAGGCCGCCCAGTGTTATTACATAAGTCATTTCCACATGAATGACTGATTCATGTCACCCGCCCTTTACACTTCCGCCTGTGATATCCCTCGCCCGTTATACACCTGCCCATTATGCACCCGCCCATTATACAGCCGCTCGTTATACACCCTGCCCGTTATACATCCCGCCCATTATACACCCACCCGTTTTACATCTGCTCGTTATACACCCGCCCGTTATACACCCGCCCGTTATACACCCGCCCATTATACATCCCGTCCGTTATATCCCTTGCCCATTATACACTCCCGCCTGGTATACACCCGCCTGATATAGACCCGCCCATTATACACCTGCCCGTTATATGCCAGTCTGTAATACACCCGCCCGTTTTACACCTGCCGTTATACAACCGCCCGTTATACATCCACTGGTTATACACCCGCCCGTTATACACCCCGCCCGTTATACACCCGCCCGTTATACACCCGCCCGTTATACACCTGCCCATTATACATCCTGTCCGTTATACACCCCGCCCGTTATACACCCGCCCATTATACATCCTGTCCATTATACACCCCGCCCGTTATACACCCGCCCATTATACATCCTGTCCGTTATACACCCGCCCGTTATACACCCGCCCGTTATACACCCGCCCATTATACATCCTGTCCGTTATACACCCCGCCCATTATACACCCGCCCGTTATACACCCGCCAGTTATACACCTGCCCATTATACATCCTGTCCGTTATACACCCCACCCGTTATACACCCGCCCATTACACACCGCCCATTATAAACACCGACCTTTATAGACCCCGCCTGTTATACACCACCTGTTATACACCCCGTCCATTATACAACCCGCCCGGTATAAACCCGGCCATTATACACCTGCCCTTTACACTTCCGCCTGTGACATCCCTCCCCCATTATGCACCCCGCCCGTTATACTCCCGCACGTTATAAACACAGACCTTTATACACCCACCCATTATACACAGCGCCCATTATACACCCGCCTGTTATAGGCCCTGCCCGTTGTACACCCCGCCCATTATAAACCGTGCCCGTTATATACCCAACCTGCTATATGCCCCGCCCTTTATACGCCCGCCCATTATACACACCGCCTGTAATACACCCCTCCTGTTATTCACCTGCCCGTTATACACCCCAACCATTATACACCTACCCGTTATACAACCCATCTGTTATACATACCGCCCGTTATACAACCGCATGTTTTACACCCCGTCCGTTATACAACCCGTCCGTTATAAACCCACCCATTATACACCCGTCCTTTACACTTCCGCCTGTGATATCCCACGCCTGTTATACACCCCGCCCGTTATAGACCTGCCCGTTATACACCCGCCCGTTTTGCACCCACATGTTATACACCCACCCGTTATACTTCTGCCTGTTATACACCCCGCCCGGTATACACCCACTCGTCATACACCACGCCTGTTATACACCCACCCATTACACACCCGCCCATTATAAACACCGACCTTTATACACCTGCCCTTTATACACCCGCCTGTTATACACCCCATCCGTTATACAACCCGCCCATTATAAACCCGCCCGTTATACAACCACCCTTTACACTTCCGCCTGTGATATCCCTCACCCGTTATACACCCGCCCGTTACACACCCGCCCGTTATAAACACCGACCTTTATACACCCGCCCATTATACACCGCGCCCGTTATACACCCCGCCCGTTATACATCCCGTACGTTATTCACCTTGCCTGTTATATACCCGCCTGTTATACACCCACCCGTTGTACACCCTGCCCGTTATACACCACGTCCGTTATACACACGCCCGTTATACACCCCACCCGTGATACACCCGCCCATTATAGACCCTGCCCATTATGCACCCACCTGGTATACACCCGCCCATTATAAACCCGCCCGTTATACACCCGCCCATTATACACCTGCCCATTAAACACCCGCCTGTTATAAACACCTGCATTTAAACACCCGTCCGTTATACACACAGCCCGTTACACATCCCGTCCATTATACACCCGCCCGTTATACACCCCGCCCGTTATACACCCACCTGTTATCCACCCCATCCGTTATACACCCCGCCCATTATAAACCCACCCATTATACACCTGCCCATTATACACCCGTACGTTTTACACCCGCCTGTTATACACCCACCCGTTATCCACGCCGCCCGTTATACAAACCGGCCATTATACACCCTGCCCATTTTACACACCCCGCCTGTTATACACCCCGCCCATTATACACCCCGCCCATTATACACCCGCTGGTTATACACCCCGCCTGTTATACACCCACTCGTTACACACCCGCCCATTATAAACACTGACCTTTATACACCCGCCCTTTATACACCCACCTGTTATACACCCCATCCGTTATACAACCCAGCCATTATAAACCCGCCCGTTATACAACTGCCCTTTACACTTCCGCCTGTGATATCCCTCGCCCGTTATACACCCCGCCCGTTACACACCCGCCCGTTATAAACACCGACCTTTATACACCTGCCCATTATACACCCGCCTGTTATACACCCCGTCCATTGTTCAGCCCGTCTATTATAAACCCACCCGTTATACACCCGCTGATATAAGAAAACTACTAGGCGCTTGGTCTGAGTATTAAACAAGGCTTTAATCAGCTGTTTTTCAACATGGAGATCTAGTTGTGTCCTTCACTAGTTCCTGTTAAAGAATGTCCTGAGCAAGCTGGGCCCATGCCCGAGTGTTTATTCTCTCCCTGGACAGCACCACCGGCAGGCCGCCCAGTATTATTTCATAAGTCATTTCCACATGAATGACTGATTCATGTCACCCGCCCTTTACACTTCCGCCTGTGATATCCCTCACCCGTTATGCACCTGCCCGTTATGCACCCGCCCATTATACAGCCGCTCATTATAAACCCTGCCCATTATACATCCCGCCCATTATACATCCCGTCCGTTTTGCACCCACCTGTAGTGTATGTACCTTGAAGAAGGAATTATATTCTGCAGCCCCTGTATACTGCAGTACCAGTAGTGACCACCCCTGTATATAAGCCTGTGTAGTAACTTTGTATAGTAGTTCCAGTTTTGTCTCCATTCAGTAAACACCTGTTATAACCAACTTCTGCAGTCCGTGTCTCAATTACACACGGACGTTACATTGGCGATGAACAGATCCGAACTTACCTACAGTTCTGCACCACCTCAAGGGGATCCATCCCTGAAGCGAAGTTATTGGAGGTCGAAGCCAGAAGGAAGAAATCCAAAAAGAAAGGAAAAAGAAAAAAAACAGACAGAGGAAACAGGCGTCAACCGTGGGCAACCGCCCTCTGATTCATCGAATTCGAAGATTTGCAGGAGAGGCTGTCGAGAGCTGGGCTTGGTTATCCAGTCTATGGTGTTCCAGCTAATCGGGCTGGTGGCAGGTAGTAAACTGATCCTTCCTGGCCTGCGGCGGGCTAGAGCTCGATCGGGTGGCTTTTCAACGGGGCTGAGCAGTGTTGTCGGGAAAGAGGAGAGAGAGAGAGTGGATGGAGCACACAGGGCGCGGCCGGTGCTACGAAGCCGGGCAGCGTACAGACCTGAGAAGAGGGAGGAAAGTGTCCCATAGGGTCTGCTCTGACGACAGGAACAGTAATTAAAATAAAAGAAATTAGAAGCGCAGAAAGCCGCGAGGAGCTGCAGTTTGCCACGGGGACCGCGGAGAGCGGCGTTGGCAGCAGCGCGTGTATAATGGGCGGGTGTATACCAGGTGGGTGCATAATGGGCAGGGTCTATAATGGGCGGGTGTATCACGGACGGGTGTTTAAATGCAGGTGTTTATAACAGGCGGGTGTTTAATGGGCAGGTGTATAATGGGCGGGTGTATAACGGGCGGGTTTATAATGGGCGGGTGTATACCAGGTGGGTGCATAATGGGCAGGGTCTATAATGGGCGGGTGTATCACGGGTGGGGTGTATAACGGGCGTGTGTATAATGGACGTGGTGTATAACGGGCAGGGTGTACAACGGGTGGGAAGTGCGCGAAGACCATAAGGCGTCGCCATCAAGGCATAAAAACACCAGCAACAGCGCTGGCAGCAGCGGAAAAGACAGAACGCGCGGGAGGTGCCATCTTAATCCATTGGGGAAGAAGGCAAAGCGCGGGAGGCGCCATCTTAGATCTCCAAGATGCCGAAGACTGGCAATATCACTGCCTTCGATAATGCAATAGAAGACTGGACCACGTATGTGGAAAGAGTCGAAGTATATTGCAAGGCAAATGAAGTAGCCGATGAGAAAAAGGCATCGGTACTACTACACTTAATGGGCGCAAGAACGTATGGCCTATTGCGGAACCTGATCACTCCAGTCAAACCGATGGAGAAGTGTTTTAACGAAATTGTTGATATCCTACAGGAACACCTAAATCCTACACCGCTGCTGATAGCAGAAAGATTTAAATTCCACAAGAGAAATCAGCATAAAGATGAGAGTAATGCTGATTACCTTACGGAACTACGCAAGCTATCAAAGCACTGCCAGTTCGGAGCAGGACTGGCAGATACCCTACGGGACAAATTTGTCTCTGGACTCCTGAGTGAAGGAACGCAGAAGAGGTTACTCTCAGAGAAAGAGCTGACGCTAGATAAGGCTTTCAGCGTGGCAGTATCGTACGAAGCAGCAGCAAGGGGAGCTGCAGAAATACAGCAAAAGCCACAGGAATACGGCACCCATGAAATGACACGGGGATTTGAAAAATGTTATCGCTGCAGCAGAACAACCCATGACCAGAAGGACTGCTGGTCCAAGGACAAAACATGCAGGCAATGCGGAAAGATGGGACACATTGCACGAGTTTGCAGGTCTGGGAAGAAGACTAATGACAACAAAAAGACTACTAAGGAAAAGTACAGGAAAGTACAAAAGATGACGGACAGTAGTTCCGAAGACCAGAAGAGCGATAGTGAATCCGGGAACAAGAGACTAAGCTGTCTCAAACTACACAACGTAATCGCAAAAGAGGATCACCGAACCATTTGGGTCACCCTCACGATAGCAGGGTCCCAAGTCAAAATAGAATTGGATACAGGATCAGCCCTGACCATCATGAATCGACAAGACTACAAGCGGCTATTCTCGCACATACCCTTGAAAGACACATCCATTGTCTTGAAGACATATACGGGGCAGAAAGTATGCCCCAGTGGGAAAATAAGGGTGCCTGTTGAATACAACGGCAAGGAAATACAGAAATTGTATCTGTACATACTGCAAGATGGTGGACCACCGTTATTGGGACGTGAATGGATCAGAAAGATAAGTTTAGACTGGCACTCCATTCAGGCACTGACTGTGGCTGGTAAAAAGGATGACGACGTCACACCTGGTCAATTGTCAAAAATCTTGGCTAAAGCTAAAGAGGTATTTCAACAAGAACTGGGAACTCTTAAAGGCATAACCGCCTCGATAAAAATAGAAGAGAATGCAATTCCCAAGTTTTTCAAAGCAAGACCGGTACCATATGCAATTCGCCCAGCCGTCGAGGCAGAGCTGGAGAATCTGGAGAATGCAGGTGTGTTAACTAAGGTAGACTGGAGCGAGTGGGCGACACCCATTGTTCCTGTCATGAAGAAAACGTTAAACAATAAGTCTGAGGAGCCAAGGAAGGTTCGCATCTGTGGGGACTTCAAGGTGACTGTGAACCCAATTCTTCACACAGTACAGTATCCTCTTCCGAGGATAGAAGATATTTTCGCCTCACTATCTGGAGGGAAACGTTTTGCAAAAATTGACCTAGCGCAATCATATTTGCAGATGGAGGTTGAAGAATCCTCTAGGAAATATCTCACGATAAACACTCACAAAGGTCTTTACCAGTATAATCGAATGGTATTCGGAGTTGCATCAGCTCCGGCTATATGGCAAAGAGCGATGGAACAAGTCCTGCAAGGGATTCCGGGGACTCAGTGTTACTTGGACGACATCCTAGTGACAGGTGAAAAAGACAGTGAACACCTTGCCAACCTAGAGCAGGTGCTCACTAGACTAAGAGAACATGGGCTACGAGCCAATTGCCCCAAGTGCGAGTTTTTTAAGAAACAAATATCGTATTGTGGCCACGTGATTGATGAAGAGGGGTTACATAAGTCCCCTGACAAAATTGAAGCGGTAGTTAAGGCTCCAGCACCTGAAAATGTGTCGCAACTGAGGTCATTCCTCGGATTGGTGAATTTCTACCATAAGTTTTTGCCGAATTTGTCCACAATTCTGCACCCACTGAACGCCCTGCTACAAAGTGGAGTAGCATGGAAATGGAGCGATGAATGTAAGCGGGCCTTTCAGAAGTCTAAAGGCCTGATCACTTCAAGAGAAGTATTGGCTCACTACAACCCATCACTACCGATAAGACTGGCGTGTGATGCGTCTCGCTACGCCGTTGGAGCGGTACTGTCACATAAATCCCTTGATGGTTCAGAGAGGCCGATAGCTTTTGCGTCACGCTCGTTAACTGCAGCCGAGCGTAACTACGCCCAGATTGACAGAGAGGCCCTCAGCCTGGTGTGGGGGGTGAAGAAGTTCAATCACTACCTGCACGGACAGAAATTTACTCTACTAACTGATCATCAACCTCTTGTCTCCATTTTCAACCCTAAGAAGGGCGTCCTGATAATGACAGCACAACGGCTACAGAGGTGGTCCCTTTTCCTAGGGGCACACCAATATGACATCGAGTACAAAGGAACTAAACAGCATGGGAATGCTGATGGATTGTTGTGCCTACCGTTGCCGATGGTGGAAGAAGCACCTGCAGTGGATCCTGTGGAGATATTCCACTCAACCATAGTCGAATGTATACCTGTGACGAATGCAAACATAGTAAAGGAAACACGAAATGACCCGACACTCTCCAGGGTCTATGATTTAACGGTGAAGGGACGGCCAGCACATGGCGAACCACTGTTGCCAGCATTCTCGCCGAGAAGAGAACAGCTGTCAGTGTGCCGAGGAACCTTGATGTGTGGATCCAGAGTAGTAATTCCACACAAATTGAAGGATAGAGTGCTCAATGAGCTTCATGAGGGTCATCTGGGAGGGGTAAAAATGAAGAACTTAGCCAGAGCGTTTGTGCGGTGGCCAGGAATCGATAGAGAAATTGAAGAGATGACCAAGAGCTGTACAGGATGCCAGAAGGTCCAAAACGCCCCACCACAAGCCCCTCTACATCCATGGGAGTGGCCCTCATCTCCATGACAAAGGGTACACATTGATTTTGCTGGTCCATTTATGGACTCGATGTTTTTAATTGCAGTGGATGCACATTCAAAGTGGCCAGAGGTAATAAAAATGTCCTCAACCACCACAGAAAAAACTATCACAGTCTTACGAACCATATTCGCCAGAAATGGGCTGCCTGAACAGATTTGCTCCGACAATGGACCACAGTTTGTGTCTGAAGATTTCCAGAGGTTCTTAAAGAACAATGGTGTTAAGCATTACACATCCGCCCCATATCATCCAGCCACCAATGGATTGGCTGAGAGGTTCGTTCAAACATTCAAGAAGGCTATCAAGGCAATGCGTAATGAAGACATACCCCTACAACACAAGGTGGACAACTTCTTGCTTGCCTACCGGAATGCGACACATGCGGTTACCAACCAAACTCCAGCCATGATGTTCTTCAATCGAAGATTAAGATGCCGCTTGGATTTGATTAAGCCAAACATCAGAAGAGATGTGGAGAACAGGCAGTTTCAGAATATGAATGAAAGGCCAACCAGGAGTTTCAAGATAGGTCAACCAGTTTTGGCCCGGGACTACCGCACAGAGAAATGGCAGCCAGGAACAATCTGCACACGGCAAGGACCTCTAATGTATACCGTGGACGTTGGAGAGAGCATTGTAAGATGCCATGCTGACCAGATTCTAGAGTCACTGGAAAACGTCAAATCTACACCACGATCCTATACACCTGGTGATGAAACCGAAGTACCAATTGCATCTACCTCAGAATCGGTGATATTGGAAGCAAACGAACCAAACAACGACGTTGATCCCGAATCAACTTTGCCAGAAGAACCTGATACCCCAAAGAGGCGTTATCCGGACAGAATCAGGAAGCCTCCTCAAAGACTGAATTTATAATTGATTAACTTCAGCTAATGTATATAGCAACAATGTAATTGTAAATATGTTATTTAATTATTAATCGAATGTTATGTACTGTTTAGCTAAAAGGGGAGGAATTGTAGTGTATGTACCTTGAAGACGGGACCATATTCTGCAGCCCCTGTATACTGCAGTACCAGTAGTGACCACCCCTGTATATAAGCCTGTATAGTAGTTCCAGTTTTGTCTCCATTCAGTAAACACCTGTTATAACCAGCTTCTGCAGTCCGTGTCTCAATTACACACTGACGTTACACCACCCGTTTTACATCTGCTCATTATACACCCGCCCGTTATAAACCCGTCTGTTATACACCCGCCCGTTATACTCCCGTCCGTTATACACCCGCCGGTTATACACCTGAACGTTATACACTCCACCCGTTATACAACCCGCCCATTATAAACCCGCCCGTTATACACCCGCCCTTTACACATCCGCCTGTTATATCCCTTGCCCGTTATACACTCCCGCCTGGTATACACCCGCCTGATATAGACCCGCCCGTTATACACCTGCCTGTTTTATACCCGTCTGTTATACACCCACCCGTTTTATGCTTGCCGTTATACACTCGCCCGTTATACACACGCCGGTAATACACCCGCCCGTTATACACCCCGCCCATTATACACCCACCGGTTATACCCCCCGCCCGTTATACACCCTGCCCGTTATACACCCGCCCGTTATACACCCGCCGGTTATACACCTGCCCGTTATACATCCCGTCCGTTATACACCCCGCCCGTTATACACCCGCCCATTACACACCGCCCATTATAAACACCGACCTTTATAGACCCGCCCATTATACACTGCCTGTTCTACACCCCGTCCATTTTACAACCAGCCCGTTATAAACCCACCCATTATACACCCGCCCTTTACACTTCCGCCTGTGATATCCCTCCCCTGTTATACACCCCGCCCATTATACTCTCGCACGTTATAAACACCGACCTTTATACACCCCACCCATTATAAACCGTGCCCGTTATACACCCGTCCATTATACACCCCGCCCGTTATACACCCACCCATTATACACCCACCCATTATACACCCCACCCGTTATACACCCCGCCCGTTATACACCCCACCCGTTATACACCCCACCCGTTATACACCCACCCATTATACACCCGCCCATTATACACCCGCCTGTTATACACCCCGCCCGTTATGCACCTGCCCGTTGTACACCCCACCCGTTATACACCCACCCATTATACAACCCATCCGTTATATACCCCGCCCGTTATACAACCGCATGATTTAAACCCCGTCCATTATACAACCCGCCCGTTATAAACCCACCCATTATACACCCGCCCTTTACACTTCCGCCTGTGATATCCCACGCCTGTTATACACCCCGCCCGTTATAGACCTGCCCATTATACAGCCGCCCGTTTTACACCCGCTTGTTATACACCCACCCGTTATACTTCTGCCTGTTATACACCCCGCCCAGTATACACCCACTCGTCATACACCACGCCTGTTATACACCCACTTGTTACACACCCGGCCATTATAAACACCGACCTTTATACACCCGCCCTTTATAAACCTGCCTGTTATACACCCCATCCGTTATACAACCTGCCCATTATAAACCCGCCCGTTATACAACCACCCTTTACACTTCCGCCTGTGATATCCCTCGCCCGTTATACACCCGCCCGTTACACACCCGCCCATTATAAACACCGACCTTCATACACCCACCCATTATACACCGTGCCCGTTATACACCCCGCCCTTTATACATCCCGTCCGTTATTCACCTTGCCCGTTATACACCCGCCTGTTATACACCCGCCCATTGTACACCCAATCCATTATACACACTGCCCCGTTATACGCCCGCCTGTTATACACCCCGTCCGTTATACACCCCGCCCATTATAAACCGTGCCCATTATACACCCCGCCCATTATATACCCCGCCCATTATACACCCCAACTGTTATACACCACGTCCGTTATACACACGCCCATTTTACACCCCACCCGTTATACACCCGCCCATTATAAACCCACCCGTTATACACCCGCCCATTATAAACCCACCCGTTATACACCCGCCCATTATACACCTACCCATTATACACCCGCCTGTTATAAACACCTGCCTTTATACACCCGCCCATTATACACCCGCCCGTTATCCACCACGCCCGGTATACAAACAGGCCATTATACACCCTGCCCATTTTACACACCCCACCTGTTATACACCCCACCCGTTATACGCCCGCCCATTATACACCCCGCCCATTATACACCCGCCTGTTTTTCACCCGGCCCGTTATACATGCCGCCCGTTATACACCCGCCCATTATAAACTGTTAGATCCGTGTGTTAATGGAGACACGGAATGCAGGAGTTGATTTAACAAGTGTTTACTGAACAAAGTCTGGAGGTGAACTAACTACACAAGACGCTATACAGGCTTATATACCCGAGTGGTCACTACTGGTACTACAGTATACAGGGGCTTCAAAAACATAGTTCCTCTTAAAGGTACATACACTACAATTCCTCCCCTTTTAGATAAACAGCACACAACATTTTAAGTAATCATCAAATAACATTTTTACAAGAACAATAATATACACATTTGCTGAAGTTAATCAATTACAAATTCAGTCTCTCTGGAGGCTTCCTGACTCGGTCCGGATAACGCCTCGGTGGTGCAGTAGGTTCTTTTGGCAAGGTCAATTCGGCTTCAATGCCAGTGTCGGATTCATCTGGTTCCAGTATCACCGGATCGGAGGTAGATACTATGGGTATCTCTGCTTCATCACTAGGCGTATAGAGTTGTGGTGTAGGTTGTACTTTTTTGGATGACTCTGTGATCTGGTCAGCATGGCGCCTTATTATGCTTTCTCCAATGTCCACGGTATACATCAGCGGTCCTAGTCATGTGCAAATAGTTCTAGGCTGCCATTTCTCAGTACGGTGGTCCCGGGCCAAAACTGGTTGACCTATCTGGAAGGTTCTAGTTGGCCTTTCATTCATGCTTTGAAATTGTCGGTTCTCTACGTCCCTTCTGACGTTTGGCTTGACCAAATCCAGCCGGCATCTTAGACTTCTATTGAAAAACATCATGGCGGGGGTTTGGTTTATAACCAAATGTGTTGCATTCCTGTATGCAAACAAGAAGTTATCTACCTTATGTTGTAGATTTATGTCTTCATTACCCATGGCCTTTATGGCCTTCTTGAAGGTCTGGACAAACCTTTCAGCCAATCAATTGGTGGCGGGATGGTATGGGGCGGACGTGTAGTGCTTAACCCCATTGTTTTTTAAGAACTTCCTGAATTCTTCGGATACAAATTGCGGTCCATTATCAGAACAGATCTGTTCAGGCAGCCCATTCCTGGCGAATATGGTCCTTAATACTGTGATGGTTTTTTCCGTGGTGGTGGAGGACATCTTTATTACCTCCGGCCACTTGGAGTGTGCATCCACCGCGATTAAGAACATTGAGTCCACAAATGGACCAGCCAAGTCGATATGTACCCATTGCCATGGAGATGAGGGCCACTCCCATGGATGTAGAGGGGCTTGTGGTGGGGCGTTTTGGACCTTCTGGCATCCTAGACAGCTCTTGGTCATTTCTTCGATGTCTCCATCGATACCTGGCACACAAACGCTCTGGCTAAGTTCTTCATTTTCACTCCACCCAGATGCCCCTTGTGAAGCTCCTTTAGCACTCTATCCTTGAGTTTGGGTGGAATCACCACTCTGGATCCACACATCAAGGTTCCTCGGCACACTGACAGCTGTTCTCTTCTTTGCGAGAATGCTGGCAACAGTGGTTCGCCATGTGCTGGCCATCCCTTCACCGTTAAATCGTAAACTCGTGAGAGAGTCAGGTCATTTCGCGTTTCCTTTTCAATGGTAGAATTTGTCACGGGTAGACATTCCACTATGGTCGAGTGGAACATCTCCACTGGGTCCACTGTAGGTGCCTCTTCCACCGTTGGCAACGGTACGCGCGATAACCCATCAGCATTCCCATGCTGTTTTGTTCCTTTGTATTCTATGTCATATTGGTGTGCCCCTAGGAAAAGGGACTTTGCGCTGTCATAATGGGAACGCCCGTTTTAGGGTTGAATATGGAGACGAGGGGTTGATGGTCAGTCAACAAGGTAAATTTTTGTCCGTGTAGGTAATGGTTCAATTTCTTCACCCCCCACACCAGGCTGAGTGCCTCCCTGTCGATCTGGGCATAGGTACGCTCAGCTGAGTTCAATGAGCGTGACGCAAAAGCTATCGGCCGCTCTGAGCCATCAGGGAATCTATTCGATAACACCGCTCCCACGCTGTAAGGGGATGCATCGCACGCCAGTCTGATTGGCAGTGATGGGTTGTAATGAGCCAACACTTCCCTGGACGTGATCAAGCCTTTGCATTTATGGAAGGCACGTTTACAGTCTTCGCTCCATTTCCAAACTGCTCCCGTTTGTAGCAGTGCGTTAAGAGGGTGCAGAACCGTCGACAAGTTTGGTAAAAATTTATGATAGTAATTTACTAATCCCAGGAACTACCTTAATTGTGAGACATTTTCAGGCGCTGGGGCCTTTACGACCGCTTCAATTTTTTCAGGTGACTTATGCAACCCTTCTTCGTTAATGACATGGCCACAATATGATATTTGTTTCTGGAAAAATTCGCCCTTGGTGTGATTTGCTCGTAGGCCCCGTTCTCTCAGCCTCGTGAGCACCTGCTCCAAGTTGGCAAGGTGCTCATTGTCATTTTCTCCTGTTACAAGGACGTCGTCTAGTTAGCATTGAGTCCCCGGAATCCCTTGCAGGACTTGCTCCATAGCTCTTTGCCAGATAGCCGGAGCTGATGCCACTCCGAAAACCAGTCGAATGTACTGGCACAGGCCTTTGTGTGTGTTTATCATGAGATACTTTTTAGAGGCCTCCTCAACCTCCATCTGTAGATATGCCTGTGCTAAGTCAATTTTGGTGAAACGTTTCCCTCCGGATAGTGAGGCGAAAATATCGTCTATCCTCGGAAGAGGATACTGTACCATGTGAAGAACCGGGTTTACAGTCACCTTGAAGTCCCCACAGATGCGAACTTTTCTCTGTTCTTCAGATTTATCATTATTCAACGTTTTCTTCATGACCGGGACGATGGGTGTTGCCCACTCGCTCCAATCTACCTTGGATAACACGCCTGCTTTTCCCAAATTCTCCAGCTCTGCCTCGACGGCTGGACGAATTGCGTATGGCACCGGCCTTGCCTTAAAAAACTTGGGAATTGCCGCATCTTCCACTTTTATTGAGGCGGTGGCGCCTTTCAGGGTTCCTAGTTCCTGTTGAAACACTTCTTTAGCGTTAGCCAAGATTTCTTTTAATCGTCCAGGTATGACATCATCATCGGTTTTTTTCTTACTGGTCACCGTCAGTGCCTGAATGGAGTGCCAGTCTAAACGTATCTTTCTGATCCATTCACGTCCCAACAACGGTGGACCACCATCTTGCAGAACGTATAAATACAACTTCTGTATTTCCTTGCCGTTGTATACAACAGGCACCCTTATTTTCCCTCTGGGGTATACTTTCTGCCCCGTATATGTCTTCAAGATAATGGATGTGTCTTTCAAAGGTATATGCGGAAATAGCCGCTCGTAATCCCGTCGACTCATGACGGTCAGAGCTGATCCTGTATCTAGCTCCATTTTGACTGGGGACCCCGCTATCGTGAGGGTAACCCAAATAGTCTGGTAATCTTCTTTGGCAATTACATTATGTCATTTGAGACAGCTTAGTCTCTTGTTTCCGGAGTCGCTATCGCTCTTCTGGTCTTCGGAGCTACTGTCCGTCATCATTTGTACCTTTCTGTACTTTTCCTTATTGATCTTTTTACTGTCAGTGGATTTCTTTCCAGATCTGCATACACGTGCAATGTGTCCCATCTTTCTGCATTGCCTGCATGCTTTGTCCTTGAAGCAGCAGTCCTTCTGGTCATGGGTGGATCTGCCGCAGCGATAACATCTCTCGAAACCCCGTGTCATTTCATGGGTGCCGAAGTCCTGTGGCTTTTGCTGTATCTCTGCAGCTCCTCTTGCTGCTGCTTTGTATGATACAGCCACACTGAAAGCCTTGTCCAGTGTCAAATCGTTCTCAGAAAGTAGTCTTTTCTGTGTTGCTTCGCTTAGGAGACCGCAGACGAATTTGTCTCGTAGAGAATCTGCCAGTCTTGCCCCGAATTGGCAGTGCTTTGACAGCTTTCATAATTCGGTGAGGTAATCAGCGTTACTTTCATTCTTGTGCTGATTCCTCTTGAAGAATTTGAATCGTTCCTCTATCAGCAGCGGTGTTGGGTTTAAGTGCTCCTGTAAGGTATCAACAATCTCCTTAAAATTCTTGTCCACCGGTTTGGCTGGAGTGATCAAGTTTTGTAACAGCCTGTATGTCCTTGCGGCCATCAGATTTAGAAGTACCGATGCCTTTTTATCATCCGCTACTTCATTCGCCTTGCAATATACCTCCACTCTTTCCACATATATGGTCCAATCTTCTATATCACTATCGAAAGCAGTAATATTGCCAGTCTTCGGCATCTTGAAAATCTAAAATGGCGCTTCCGCGCTTTTCTTTCTTCCCCGCCGAGTTAAGATGGCGCCTCCCGCGCTTTCCCGCCGCTGCCGCTGCTGCCAATGCTGTTCTCCGCGGTTCCCGTTGCGACCTGCAGCTTTTCGCGGTATTTCTATTTTTTTTTTTATATATCGCTTCAATAGTTTCTCCGTTACTTGGAGAACCATTCCTGTCGTGGAGCGGACCCTCTGGGACTTTCCCCTCCCTCTGCTCGGTCCGAACGCCGACCTGCTTTGCAGCACCGGTCGCGCCCTGAGTGCTCCACCCTCTCTCTCTCTTTGCTTCTGCTTCCCGACTCGCTGCGCGGCCCCGTTGCAGAGCCACCCGATCGAGCTCTAGCCCGCCGCAGCCCAGGAAGGATCAGTGCACTACCTGCCACCAGCCCGTTTAGCTGGTGAAACCACAGTTTTTTTTTCTTGCTTCTGGCTTCGACCTTCGTCTGAGGAATCGATCTCCTTGAGGTGCTGCCGAATTGCAGGTAAGTTCGTTTCTAACTACTCGCCACTGTTAGATCCGTGTGTTAATGGAGACACGGAATGCAGGAGTTGATTTAACAAGTGTTTACTGAACAAAGTCTGGAAGTGAACTAACTACACAAGGCGCTATACAGGCTTATATACCCGAGTGGTCACTACTGGTACTGCAGTATACAGGGGCTTCAAAAACATAGTGGCCTAGAAATTCAGTGGCCTGCGCCACCAGTTTGCGCCCAAAGAGGGCATTTGCGCCACTGTGCAAACCTCCCGCGATATTTAGCGGGGCGCTAATGGCGGCGTTAGCCATTAGCGCTGCGCCGCCACCGATGACGTCATCGGTGTGCGCAGCGCCCCGCTATCGCCCCGCTGGCCATATTTGGTTGCTGCCGCCTCCCCCGCGCCGGCCGCAAACAGCGACCGGTACACAGGGCCTACCTGTGCCGGTAGTGGGGCGATTTAAGGTGGAGGTGCGGCCAGCCGCTTTTTCGGCGGCTGCCTGCCCGCACCTCCTTCCCCGGCCTCCTACACCCCCCCCACCCCACGGCATTGCCGGCTGTTGCCAGAGAGCCCGGCACTTCTCCTTGGTGCCGGGCTCATTTGCCGGCACTCGCGAGCGGGGATCGCGCTGTTGCAGGCACCTCCCCCTTAAGAATTAGAGGAAGGCCTGCAGTACCGCAGGCTGCCGTGCCGCAGCGGGTGGCGCTGCGACACTTTACACGCCGATATTCAGTTTCAGCGCCCCAAGTGGGGCGCCGAAACCCTTGTTTAGCGGCCGGCTTCAACTGGGGTGCTGAAACTGAATTTCCCGCTGGCGCAAGTGGCTCCGCGCGCAGCGGTAATTCCGGCGCCCAGGCGAGCTGGGCGCCCCTAACTGAATTTCTAGGCCAGTTCCTCTTAAAGGTACATACACTACATAAACCCCGCCCTTTTTACACCTGCCCGTTATACACCCCACCCGTTATAAACCCCACCCGTTATACATCCCGCCCATTATACAACCCGCCTGTTATACACCCCGCCTGTTATACACCTGCCCGTTATATACCCCGTCTATTATACACCCGCCCGTTATACAACCACCCGTTATAAACAACCGCCATTATAGAAACATAGAAACATAGATGATAGGAGCAGGAGTAGGCCATTCGGTTCCTGGAGCCTGCTCTGCCATTCAATGAGATCATTCAAGTCAACATGGATTTACAAAAGGTAAATCGTGCTTGACTAATCTACTGGAATTTTTTGAGGATGTAACTGGTAAAATAGATAAGGGGGAACCAGTGGATGTGGTATATTTGGACTTACAGAAGGCTTTTGATAAGGTCCCGCATAAGAGATTAGCATGTAAAGTTAGGGCACATGGGATTGGGGGCAAGATATTGACTTGGATAGAGAACTGGTTGGCAGGCAGAAAGCAATGAGTTGGAATAAACGGGTCTTTTTCCGAGTGGCAGGCAGTGACTAGTGGGGTACCACAGGGATCAGTCCTTGGACCCCAGCTATTCACAATATATATTAATGATCTAGACAAGGGAACTAGATGTAATATCTCCAAATTTGCAGATGACACAAAGCTGGGTGGGCGTGTGTGCTGTGAGGAGGATGCTGAGAAACTCCAGGATGATTTGGATAGGTTGGGTGATTGGGCAAAAGCATGGCAGATGCAATATAATGTGGATAAATGTGAGGTTATCCACTTTGGTGGCAAAAACAGGAAGGCAGATTATTATCTGAATGGCAGTAGATTGGGAGAAGGGGAAGTGCAACGAGACCTGGGTGTCCTTGTGCACCAGTCGCTGAAGGTAAGCATGCAGGTGCAGCAGGCGGTTAAGAAGGCAAATGGTATGTTGGCCTTCGTAGCAAGAGGGTTTGAGTACAGGAACAAGGATGTCTTGCTGCAGTTGTACAGGGCCTTGGTGAGACCACATCTTTAGTATTGTGTGCAGTTTTGGTGACCTTATCTGAGGAAGGATGTTCTTGCTATGGAAGGAGTTCAGCGAAGATTCACCAGGCTGATACCTGGGATGGCAGGAATGACGTATGAGGAGAGATTCGGACAATTGGGCTTGTACTCGCTGGAGTTTAGAAGAATGAGAGGGGATCTCATTGAAACTTGCAAAATTCTGACAGGACTGAACAGACTGGATGCAGGAAGGATGTTCCCGATGGTCGGGGTGTCCAGAATGAGGGGCCACAGTCTAAGGATAAGGGGTAGGCCATTTAAGACAGAAATGAGGAGGAATTTCTTCACCCAGAGAGTGGTGAACCTGTGCAATTCTCTACCACAGAAGGCAGTAGAGGCCAATTCATTAAATATATTCACGAAGGAGTTGGATATATTTCTTAAGGCTAAAGGGATCAAGGGGTATGGGAAGAAAGCAGGGCAAGGTACTCATACGTTGTGGTAAACCACTGTTATTGTTGTTCACCGTTGTTGTTGTTGCACACTGTTGTATCTAGGCATGCCTCAGCATGCCTCTGCTGGCTCCGCCCCTGGCTCCACCCACAGGCCCAGGTATAAAGGTGACTGCTCTGCAGCCCCCTGCCTTCTTGGAAACCAGTCAACCACAAGAGGCATGCTCTGTTCTTTGTTAATAAAAGCCTTTTAGTTACTCTCCTAACTCTCCGTCTTTTATGAGTAATTGATAGCGCATCAATTTTATTAACAAAAACAAAATGTCGGCACCAAACGCTGAGCAGCAGGAAACGACAGCACCAAACGCTGAGCAGCAGAAACTGCAGCAAATGACGGCACTAAACGCTGAGCAGCAGGCGCTGCTGCATGCCCTCAGACCAACATGCCTGGACCTAGACCCTCAAGAGGCGGGTTCGTCTACCAAGTTCGCACAATGGCTGCGTTGCTTCGAAGCTTACCTGGAAGCCTCAGCCGTGACACTAGATGGAAACAAACTAAAAATCCTGGCCTCCAAGGTGGGCCACCAAGTCTACACGCTCATCCAGGATGCGACTACCTACATGGCGGCTATCGATCTGCTAAAAGGACAATACACACGCCCGGTAAATACGGTTTATGCCAGACACCTCCTGAGATCCCGCAAACAGCAGTCCGGGGAATCGTTGGAGGCATTCCTACGGGCACTACAGATACTCGGCCGAGCCTGCGATTGTAAAGAGGTATCGGCCACGACACACGCGGAGGGACTTATCCGAGACGCTTTCGTTGCGGGCCTCAAATCCGACTACTCCCGGCAGAGACTGCTGGAGAAGGGCGAAATCGACCTGAAGAAGGCAGTGTCCCTCGCGCTCTCGCTAGACGCGGCCCACCGGAATATGGACACATTCTCCCCTAACCGCTCCGCACCGTGGATGCCGTAACCTTGGGTCATGGGACCCCCGGCACCAACTGCTGCAGCGATGTCCAAGGGCCCGAAATGTTACTTTTGTGGCCAGGCAAAACACCCCAGAGCACGCTGCCCGGCGAAAAACGCTACCTGCTCTGGCTGCGGGAAGAAAGGACACTACGTCAGCGCCTGCAAAGGTAAAACCGCTAACGCCAGCAGCGCCGCGTGTGAACCGTGGGGGCAGCCATCTTGTCCGCCATCTTGGACACCTCCAGCCGCGTGGGGATCGGGGTCATGGGCGCAGCTATTTTGTCCGCCATCTTGGACGCCTCCAACTCCAATCGCGGGTGATCCGGACTCAACCACCGCCTCGTCTGACGACCACAGCGACTCGCTCGACCATACGCTGGCCTCTGTGACGCTGGACCAATCTCTCCCTCACCAACTGTCCAGGTCCACGATGGACATTACGGTAAACGGCCGCGCCACTACCTGCCTTTTCGACAGCGGGAGCACGGAGAGCTTTATCCACCCCGACACGGTGCGCGGTTACTCTCTCCCGGTCCTGCCAACGCGCCGTCGGATCTCTATGGCTTCCAAATCCCATTCAGCAGACGTCGGTGGCTACTGTGTAATGACCCTTTCAGTAAGGGGCACAGAATACAAAAATTTTAAACTTCTTGTCCTGCCCCATCTCTGCGCTGCCATTCTACTGGGGTTGGATTTTCAGTGCCACCTTAAAAGTGTCACATTAGCGTACGGCGGACCCCTCCCCCCACTCACAGTCTGCAGCCAGCAGCTTTTAAATCGCCCGCCGCGCACCATTTGCAGCCTCTCCATGCTTTAAGTCTCCACCCCCCCTTGTTTGCTAACCTCACCCGCGACTGTAAGCCCATTGCTACCAAAAGCAGGCGGTACAGTGCCGGGGATAGGAGCTTCATTAAATCCGAAGTAGCAAGACTCCTGAAGGAAGGGATTATTGAGGGTAGCACTAGCCCATGGCGAGCACAAGTGGTGGTAGTGAAGACTGGCGAAAAACAGTGCCTAGTTATTGACTACAGCCAGGCGATCAATCGCTACACCCAGTTAGATGCATACCCACTCCCCCGCATATCTGACATGGTCAATCAGATAGCACAATACCGGGTGTTCTCGACGATTGGTCTGAAGTCGGCATACCACCAGCTCCCCATCAGGGCTGAGGACCGCCAGTACACAGCTTTTGAAGCTGACGGTCATCTCTACCACTTCCTCCGAGTCCCCTTCGGCGTCACCAACGGGGTTTCGGTCTTCCAAAGGGAGATGGACCGAATGGTTGACCAGAACGCGCTGCAGGCCACCTTCCCCTATCTAGACAACGTCACCATCTGCGGCCACGACCAGCAGGACCATGACGTTAACCTAGAGAAATTCCTCCGTACGGCCCAGCGGCTGAATCTAACATACAACAAGGACAAATGTATGTTTTGCACCACGCGCCTCGCCATTCTTGGCTGCGTAGTGGAGAACGGAGTCATCGGCCCCGACCCCGACAGAATGCGCCCCCTTATGGAGCTCCCCCTCCCCCACTGCCAAAAAGCACTGAAGAGATGCCTAGGGTTTTTCTCTTACTATGCTCAGTGGGTGCCCAACTATGCGGACAAAGCCAGACCCCTCATCAAGTCCACCTCCTTCCCCCTGACAGCGGAGGCATGTGCAGCCTTCACTCTCATAAAAAAAGATATTGCGAAGGCCACAATGCACGCAGTGGATGAGTCCATCCCTTTCCAAGTGGAGAGCGACGCATCCGGCTTCGCCCTAGCTGCAACCCTTAACCAGGCGGGGAGACCCGTGGCCTTTTTCTCAAGGACCCTCCAGGGCCCCGAGATTCGACACTCCTCTGTCGAAAAGGAGGCCCAGGCTATTGTGGAAGCGGTGCGACATTGGAGGCATTACCTGGCCGGAAAACGATTTACCCTGCTCACTGACCAGCGTTCAGTAGCTTTTATGTTTAATAATAATCAGAGAGGCAAAATCAAGAACGACAAGATCTTGAGGTGGAGAATTGAACTCTCCACCTACAATTATGATATCTTGTACCGGCCCGGGAAACTCAATGAGCCCCCAGATGCCCTATCACGTGGTACATGCGCCAACGCGCAGGTTGATAGACTGCAGACCCTCCACAATGACCTCTGCCACCCGGGGGTCACCAGGTTCTTCCACTTCATCAAATCCCGTAACCTGCCCGACTCCATCGAGGAGGTCAGGACCATGACCAGGAACTGCCAAATCTGTGCCGAGTGCAAACCGCATTTTTATAGGCCAGACAGAGTAACAACATGTCACAACCTGAGGACTGTTTAAAATTAAGACTGTTTAAAATTAATATTGAACGTACCAAATGAAGTACAAAGACTGTTTAAAATTAATATTGTTTAAAAGTAATATTGTATGTACCCAACAAATGTCAAATCGATTGACACCTACAGAATGTTGGAAAACTGTACCTTTTTGCTATGTAAGCTTTGGCAATATGGTTCTCTGTAAACTTTCATGCCAATAAAGCATTTTAATTGGAATTGGAATTGGAATTGGCAAGCCTGATCAAGGCCACTCGCCCCTTCGAGCGCCTGAGTGTCAATTTTAAAGGGCCCCTCCCCTCCTCTGACCGCAACGTGTACTTCCTCAACATTATTGATGAGTACTTCCGTTTCCCGTTTTGCCATCCCGTGCCCAGACATGACCAGTACCACGGTCATTAAATGTCTGAATGACCTTTTCGCCTTGTTCGGCTTCCCTAGCTATATCCATAGCGACCGGGGCTCATCCTTTATGAGCGACGAACTCCGTCAGTACCTGCTCACGAGAGGTATTGCTACAAGCAGAACCACCAGCTACAACCCCCGGGGGAACGGCCAGGTGGAAAGAGAGAACGCGATGGTTTGGAAGGCCGTCCTCTTAAACTTAAAATCTAAGGGCCTTCCGACCTCTCGCTGGCAGGAGGTCCTCCCTGCGGCGCTCCACTCCATTCGGTCACTGCTTTGTACGGCCACCAATGCCACCCCCCATGAAAAAATGTTCACTTTCCACAGGAAGTCCACATCGGGGACCTCGCTACCGACATGGCTGACGTCTCCAGGACCCGTCCTACTGTGGAAGCACGTGAGGTCCCATAAAACGGACCCCCTGGTCGAGAGGGTGAGCCTCCTCCACGCCAACCCCCAGTATGCTTACGTGGCGTACCCGGACGGGTGGGAGGACACAGTCTCCATACGAGACCTCGCACCTTCGGGTGCCCCCGAAACACTACCATTGCGGGAGGACACAGTCTCCATACGAGACCTCGCACCTTCGGGTGCCCCTGAAACTCTACCATTGCCATCCACCACTGCCCACAACCCAACCCCGGTAGACGGCATGCCGCAGCCCCAGGACCCGTCATTGACCACCCAACCACTCAATGAGACGCCAGATTCAACGTTAGATGCTGCACCATCACCGCCGCCACCACGACGATCAGGACGGCATACAAGGCCACCTGATAGACTTACTTACACGAACCTTTAGTACACTTCACCCCGTCGGACTCAATTTTAAACAAGGGGTGAATGTGGTAAACCACTGTTATTGTTGTTCACCGTTGTTGTTGTTGTTGCACACTGTTGTATCTAGGCATGCCTCAGCATGCCTCTGCTGGCTCTGCCCCTGGCTCCACCCACAGGCCCAGGTATAAAGGTGACTGCTCTGCAGCCCCCTGCCTTCTTGGAAACCAGTCAACCACAAGAGGCATGCTCTGTTCTTTGTTAATAAAAGCCTTTTAGTTACTCTCCTAACTCTCTGTCTTTTATGAGTAATTGATAGCGCATCATACGTCATTCCTGCCATCCCAGGTATCAGCCTGGTGAATCTTCGCTGCACTCCTTCCATAGCAAGAACATCCTTCCTCAGATAAGGTGACCAAAACTGCACACAATACTCAAGATGTGGTCTCACCAAGGCCCTGTACAACTGCAGCAAGACATCCTTGTTCCTGTACTCGAATCCTCTCGCTATGAAGGCCAACATACCATTTGCCTTCTTAACCGCCTGCTGCACCTGCATGCTTACCTTCAGCGACTGGTGCACAAAGACACCCAGGTCTCGTTGCACTTCCCCTTCTCCCAATCTATTGCCATTCAGATAATAATCTGCCTTCCTGCTTTTGCCACCAATGTGGATAACCTCGCATTTATCCATAGAAACATAGAAACTTAGAAACATAGAAGATAGGAGCAGGAGTAGGCCATTCGGCCCTTCGAGCCTGCTCCGCCATTCAATGAGATCATGGCTGATCATCCAAATTCAGTACCCTGTCCCTGCCTTCTCCCCATATCCCTTGATCCCTTTAGCCTCAAGAAATATATCCAACTCTTTCTTGAATATATTTAATGAATTGGCCTCCACCGCCCTCTGTGGCAGAGAATTCCACAGGTTCACCACTCTCTGGGTGAAGAAATTCCTCCTCATCTCAGTCCTAAATGGCTTACCCCTTATACTTAGACTGTGACCCCTGGTTCTGAACTCCCCGACCATCGGGAACATCCTTTCTGCATCTAGTCTGTCCAGACCTGACAGAATTTTATAGGTTCCAATGAGATCCCCTCTCAATCTTCTAAACTCCAGTGAGTATAAGCCCAATTGACACAATCTCTCCTCATACGTCATTCCTGCCATCCCAGGTATCAGCCTGGTGAATCTTCGCTGCACTCCCTCCATGGCAAGAACGTCCTTCCTCAGGTAAGGTGACCAAAACTGCACACAATACTCAAGGTGCAGTCTCACCAAGGCCCTGTACAACTGCGGCAAGACATCATTGTTCCTGTACTCAAACCCTCTCGCTATGAAGGCCAACATACCATTTGCCTTCTTAACCACCTGCTGCACCTGCATGCTTACCTTCAGTGACTTGTGCACAAGAACACCCAGGTCTCTTTGCACTTCCCCTTCTCCCAATCTACTGCCATTCAAATAATAATCTGCCTTCCTGTTTTTGACACCAAAGTGGATAACCTCACATTTATCCACATTATAGTGCATTTGCCATGTTTCTGCCCAATCACCCAACCTGTCCAAATCGTGCTGGAGTTTCACGACATCCTCCTCATAGCACACACGTCCACCCAGCTTTGTGTCATCTGCAAACGTGGAGATATTACATCTAGTTCCCTCATCTAGATCATTAATATATACTGTGAATAGCTGGGGTCCTAGGACCGAACCCTGCGGCACCCCACTAGTCACTGGCTGCCACTCGGAAAAAGACCTGTTTTTTCCAACTCTTTGCTTCCTGTCTGCCAACCAGTTCTCTATCCAAGTCAGTACCTTGCCCCCAATCCCATGTGCCTTAATTTTACACGCTAATCTCTTATGCGGGACCTTATCGAAAGCCTTCTGAAAGTCCAAATACACCACATCCACTGGTTCTCCCTTATCTATTTTACCAGTTACATCCTCAAAAAATTCCAGTGGATTAGTTAAGCACGATTTACCTTTTGTAAATCCATGTTGACTTTGTGTGATCCTGTCACTGTTTTCTAAGTGCTCTGCTGTTACATCTTTTATAATGGACTCTACCATTTTCCCCACTACCGATGTCAGGCTTACCGGTCTATAATTCCCCGTTTTCTCTCTACCACATTTTTTGAATAGTGTGGTAACATTAGCTACCCTCCAATCCATGGGTACTGTTCCAGAGTCTATAGAATTTTGGAAGATGACCAGCAATGCATCCACTATTTCTAGGGCCACTTCCTTAAGTACCCTAGGATGTAGATTATCAGGCCCTGGGGATTTATCGGCCTTCAATCCCATCAATTTCCCTAACACCATTTCCCTACAAATATTGATTTGTTGCAGTTCCTCCCTCTCATTAGACCCTATGTTCCCTGACATTTCTGGGAGGTTATTTGTGTCCTCCTTTCTGAAGACTCCTGGGCGTTATACACTCCCGCCCATTATACACCCGCCCGTTATACACCCGCCCGTTATACATCCGCCCAATATAAACACCCACCCGATAGACACTCCCGCCCGTTATACAGCCGGCCCATTATACAACCCAACATTTATACAGCCACCCATTACAAACCCCAGTCTATTATACAACATGCCTGTTATAAACCCATCCCGTTATACACCCTGCCCTTTTTACACCCGCCCGTTACAAACCCGACCGTTATACACCCCACCCGTTATACACCCGCCCGTTATACACCCGTTCGTTATACACCCCGTGCATGATACATCCGCCCTTTATACACACTCCCGTCATACACCCACTCGTTATACACCCCGCCCATGATACATCTGCCCGTTATACACCTGCCCATTATACACCCGCTCATTATACACCCTGTCTGTTATACACCAACTCGTTATACACATACCCATTATTCAATCGCCCAATATACACCCGTTATACACCCGCCCATTATACACCCCGCCCGTTATACACCCCGCCCGTTATACACCCCGCCCGTTATGTACCCGCCCGTTATACACCCGCCCGTTATACACCCGCCCGTTATACACCCGCCCGTTATAAACCCCGCCCGTTATACACCCGCCCGTTATACACCCGCCCGTTATAAACCCGCCCGTTATACACCCCGCCCATTATACACCCCACCCGTTATACACCCGCCCGTTATACACTCCGCCCGTTATACACCCGCCCGTTATACACCCGCCCGTTATACACCCCGCCCGTTATACACCCCGCCCATTACAAACCTACCCATTACAGACCCGTCCATTTTACACCCGCCCGTTATACACCCCGCCCGTTATACACTCGCCCGTTATACACCCCGCCCATTATACACCCCGCCCGTTATACACCCGCCCGTTATACACCCCGCCCGTTATACACCCCGCCCGTTATACACCCGCCCGTTATACACCCCGCCCGTTATACACTCGCCCGTTATACACCCCGCCCGTTATACACCCGCCCGTTATACACCCCGCCCGTTATACACCCCGCCCTTTATACACCCGCCCATTATACACCCCGCCCGTTATACACCCGCCCGTTATACACCCCGCCCATTATACACCCCACCCGTTATACACCCGCCCGTTATACACCCGCCCGTTATACACCCGCCCGTTATAAACCCGCCCGTTATACACCCCGCCCGTTATACACCCCGCCCGTTATACACCCGCCCGTTATACACCCCGCCCGTTATACACCCGCCCATTATACACCCCGCCCGTTATACACCCGCCCGTTATACACCCCGCCCATTATACACCCCACCCGTTATACACCCGCCCGTTATACACCCGCCCGTTATACACCCGCCCGTTATAAACCCGCCCGTTATACACCCCGCCCGTTATACACCCCGCCCGTTATACACCCGCCCGTTATACACCCGCCCGTTATACACCCCGCCTGTTATACACCCGCCCGTTATACACCCTGCCCGTTATACACCCTGCCCGTTATACACCCTGCTCGTTATACACCCCGCCCGTTATATACCCCCCCGTTATACACCCCTCCCGTTATACACCCCTCCCGTTATACACCCGCCCGTTATACACCCCACCCGTTATACACCCCTCCCGTTATACACCCACCCGTTATACACCCCGCCCGTTATACACCCCACCCATTATACACCCCACCCATTATACACCCTGCCCGTTATACACCCTGCCCGTTATACACCCTGCCCGTTATACACCCGTCCGTTATACACCTGCCTGCTATAACCCCGCCCATTATACACATGCCTGTTATAAACACCAGCCTTTATACACCCGCCCATTATACACCCTGCTCGTTACACATCCCGTCCATTATACACCCGCCCATTATACACCCGCCAGTTATATACCCGCCCGTTATACAGCCCATCTTTTATTGACCCCGCCCATTATGCACCCCGCCCATTATACACCCACCCATTATACACCTGCCCGTTATACACTCCCGCCTGTTATACACCCCGCCCGTTATATACCCCGCCCTTTATACATCCCACCCGTTATACACCCACCCGATATAAACACCCACCCGATATACACTGCCGCCCATTATACAGCCGGCCCATTATACAACCCAACAGTTATACAGCTACCTGTTATAAACACTCGCCGTTATACAGCTGCCCGTTACAAACCCCACCTATTATACACCATGGCTGTTATAAACCCGGCCCGTTATACACCCTGCCCTTTTTACACCCGCCCATTATAAACCCGACCATTATACACCCGCCCGTTATACACCCCGCCCGTTATGCACCCCGCCCGTTGTGCACCCGCCCGTTATACACCCGCCCATAATACAGCTGCCCATTATACACCCGCCCGTTATACACCCGCCCGTTATACACCCGCCCATAATACAGCTGCCCGTTGTACACCCACGCATTATACACCCGCCCGATATACATCCGCCTGTTATACACCTCGCCCATTATACACCCGCCCGTTATACACCCGCCCGTTATACACCCGCCCGTTATACACCCGCCCATTATACACCCGCCCGTTATACACCCGCCCGTTATACACCCGCCGGTTATACACCCGCCCGTTATACACCCGCCCATTATACACCCGCCCGTTATACACCCGCCCGTTATACACCTGCCCGTTATACACCCGCCGGTTATACACCCCGCCCGTTATACACCCGCCCGTTATACACCCCGCCCGTTATACACCCCACCCATTATACACCCCGCCCGTTATACACCCCACCCATTATACACCCCGCCCGTTATACACCCCACCCGTTATACACCCCGCCCATTATACACCCCGCCCGTTATACACCCCGCCCGTTATACACCCCGCCCGTTATACACCCCACCCATTATACACCCCGCCCGTTATACACCCCACCCGTTATACACCCGCCCGTTATACACCCGCCCGTTATACACCCGCCCGTTATACACCCCGCCCATTATGCACCCCGCCCGTTGTGCACCCGCCCGTTATACACCCCGCCCGTTATGCACCCGCCCATTATACACCCGCCCGTTATACACCCGCCCGTTATACACCCGCCTGTTATACACCTTGTCCGTTATACACCCCGCCCATTACAAACCTACCCATTACAGACCCGTCCATTTTACACCCGCCCATTATACACCCACCTGTTATACACCTCGTCTGTTATAAACCCCACCCGTTATACACCCCGCCCGTTATAAGCACCGCACGTTGTACATCCCGCCCATTATACACCCGCCTGTTATGCACCCCGTCCGTTATGCACCCGCCTGTTATGCACCCGCCAGTTATACACCTCGCCCGGTATACCCTCGCCCGTCGTACACCCGCCCGCTATTAACCCCGCCCGTTATAAACCTCGCCCGGTATACACCTGCCCGTTATACACACCGCCCGTTATACAACCCGCCCGTTATACACCCTGCCTGTTATACACCCGCCCGTTATACACCCCGCCCATTATACAAAACAGCCGTTTTACACCCCACCCGTTATACACCCCCACCGTTATACACCCTGCCCATTATAAACCCTGCTCATTATACAACCTGACCGTTATACACCCTGCCCATTATACACCCCGCCCTTTATACACCCCGCCCGTTATACTCTCCACCCATTATAAACCCCACCCGTTATACATCCCGCCTATTATACAACCCGCCCGTTATACACACGCCCTCTATACTTCCGCCTGTTATACACCTCGCCCGTTGCACACCCGCCAGTTGTACACCCGCCTTTTACACCTCGCCCATTATAAACACCCGCCGTTATACACCCAGTCCATTATACACCCGCCCGTTATACACCCACCCGTTATAAACAATTGCTGCTTTACACCCGCGCGTTATACACTCCCGCCTTTTATACACCCCACCCGTTACACACCAGCCCGTTATACACCCGCCCGTTATACACATGCCCGATATAAACATCCACCCGATTAACACTCCCGCCCATTATACAGCTGGACCGTTATACAACCCAACAGTTATACAGCCGCCCGTTATAAACACTCGCCGTTATACACCCGCCCGTTATACACCCGGCCAGTATACACCCGCCCATAATACACACACCCTTTATACAACCTGCCCATTACACATCCCGCCCATTATGCACCCGCCCGTTATACACCTGCCCATTATACAGCCGCCCGTTATACATCCGCCTGTTATACACCCTGTCCATTATACACTCCACCCATTATAAACCCGCCCATTATACACCCGCCCATTATACACCTGCTGGTTATATACCCGCCCGTTATACACCCTGTCCTTTATTGACCCCCGCCCATTATACACCCCGCCCATTATACACCCCGCCCATTTTACACCCACCCATTATTCCCCCCGCCCATTATTCACCCCGCCCATTATACACCCGCCCGTTATACACCTGCCTGTTATACACCCTGTCCGTTATGCACCCCGCCCATTATAAACCTGCCCGTTACACACCTGTCAGTATTACAACACCCGTTATACACCCGCCCGTTATACACCCCGCCCATTATACACCCCGCACATTATACACCCCGCACATTATACACCCCGCACATTATAAACTCGCCCATTATAAACCCCGCCCATTATAAACCTGCCCGTTATACACCCCACCTTTATACACACGCCCGTTATACACCCGCCCGTTATACGCCCGCCCATTATACACCCACCCGTTATACACCCTGCCCGTTATAAACCCTGCCCATTATACACCCCGCCCGTTATACACCCCGCCCATTATAAACTCGCCCATTATAAACCCCGCCCATTATAAACCTGCCCGTTATACACCCCACCTTTATACACACGCCCGTTATACACCCGCCTGTTATACGCCCGCCCATTATACACCCACCCGTTATACACCCCGCCCGTTATACACCCCGCCCTTTATACACCCTGCCCGTTATACAAAACGGCCATTATACACCCCGCCCATTATTTACCCCGCCCTTTATACACCCCGCCCGTTATACACCAGCCTGCTATACACCTGCCCGTTATACACCCGCCCGATATAAACACCCACCCAATATACACTCCCGCCCGTTATACAGCTGGCCCATTATACAACCCAACAGTTATATAGCCGCCCGTTATAAACACTCGCCGATAAACAGGTGCCCGTTACAAACCCCGCCTATTATACACCATGCCTGTTATAATCCCGGCCCGTTATACACCCTGCCCTTTTTACACCCGCCCATTATAAACCCAACCGTTATACACTCCACCCATTATACACCCTGCCCATTACACACCCGCTTGTTATACACCCACTCATTATACACCCACCCGTTATATACCCACTTGCTATAAATACGCCCATTATAGAATCGCCCAATATACACCCGCCCATTATAAATCCAGCCCGCTATACAACCGTCCGTTATACACCCGCCGGTTATACACCTGCCCGTTATACACACCGCCCGTTATACACTCCGCCTGTTATACAACCCGCCCATTATAAACCCGCCTGTTATACAGGCGCCCTTTACACTTCCACCTGTTATATCCCTTGCCCGTTATACATTCTGCCCGGTATACACCCGCCTGATATACACCCGCCCGTTATACACTCCGCCTGTTATACAACCCGCCCATTATACACCTGCCCGTTATACACCCGCCCGTTATACACCCCGCCCGTTATACACCCGCCTGTTATACATCCGCCTGTTATACACCCACCTGTTATAAACCTGCCTGTTATACACCCAGCCCGTTATACACCCCACCCGTTATACACCCGCCCATTATACACACGCCCATTATACATCCGTCCGTTAAACACCCCGCCCGTTATCCACCCCGCCCGTTATATGCCCCGTCTGTTAGATACACCCCACCCATTATACCCCTGACCGTTATAATCCCGCTCTTTATACTTCCGCCCATTATACACCCGTCCATTATGCACCCCGCCTGTAATACACCCATCAGTTATACACCCTGCCTGTTATACACCTGCCTGTTATACAGCCGCCCGTTATACACCCCACCCGTTAAACACCCGCCTGTTACACACCCATCAGTTATACACCCCCCCGTTATACACATCACCTGTTATACACCCCATCTGTTATACTCCCACCCATTAAAAACCATTCCGTTATACACCCACCCATTATACACCCTGCCCATTATACACCCCGCCCGTTATACAACCCGCCCGTTATACACCCTGTAGGGGTTGCAAAATCCCCTCAGCCCCCGAAGATCGGGAAATATTAACCCACATCGTGGACGAAGACTTGTGGGATTTAAATTGTCTCTGGGTTGGACAATGTTTTAAAACATACCCAGAACCGGAAAAAAAGGCTGCATTAAAAAGCTCGTGGGATGGGCAGCGCTTGGACACTGGAATCAAAGAACTTTGTGAAAATCGCACACTTTAAGATTGTACATTTTATTAAAGGATGTACTCTTGAGTTTTGAACGGTTTAAATTGCCCAGGGATAAAAATGGCCGTCAGAAAGCATGGCCAAGGACAAAGGACTTGGAAGCAGCTCGTGTATCTCTGTGAAAAGGGTGAGGATCAAAGATGGCTGACTAAACTGCCAATCAAAGGCAGTTTGGGAGTTCCCTCCCTGCAGAGATAATCGATTTGTTTACAGAAACTGCCACAAGGATGTTTGCACAAGGGATTAAACCACTTGACTGTGGTTTCGGGTTGACCACAGGATAATGACTTTCTGTTTACAATGCCTTCAAGGCTGTTTACTCAAGCAAGCAAGGAAATGGACACCTTCAAATCACTGCAGCTTTATTGGAAAGCCCATTCACATTTAAGTAAGGCACATTTAAACTGAAAAGAAAATAGTTTAAACAATGGGTTTGGATGAATCACCCATTACTGGACAATGGGGACAGTTGGATCCCTTTTGTTTTAGCCCAGAAACCTCCGGATCTGGGCGGGAACATTTCAGCCCCAAAATTGGGGTATAAGAGATAGCTTCTCAGAGGCATCTCTCTCTCTCTGGCTTGCCTCCATGTGCCCTCTACAGCATGAAGTCTGTCTGAAGAAGTAAAACACCAGCAGTTTACTTTTAAAACACTGGGCTGTTTCTTTACTTCAGGGCAGTGAAGATCTCATAGGGCACGGAGCTGGCATTGCAGTGGTGAGCATATATTTTTCTGGCCTTCCACAAGGCAACTTAGGATAGGCTTAGGGGTGGGAGTAAAGTGGGGATTTCATTACAATTGTATTTTAATCGATTTCCCTCGTTGTGTCCGTTTTTCCTCCCCTATTTAAGCAATTTTACCGTGATTACTTTGATCATGTGGTGTAGTTTCTTAGTTTAAATAAAATTTGACTTTCTTACATCCAGACCATTTGTCCGTTTTAATATATCATTAATTATAAGTTCCTCCAATCAGAACTGGAAGGAGGGGTTTAGCGATTCGAAACCGCTGATCGGAATTGGTCACAGTGGAGTGGCAAAAAAGGCTGCCTGACCAGGTAAATTACCGTAAACCAGGTAAAGGATGCCCCCCTACAACCCCACCCATTATACATCCGCCCATTATACATCCCGCCCGTTATACACCCCGCCCGTTATACACCCCGCCCGTTATACACCCCGCCCGTTATACACCCGTCCATTATACACCCGCCTGTTATACACCCGCCAGTTATACACACTGCCCATTATACACCCTGTCTGTTATACACCCCGCCCATTATACACCCCGCCCATTATACACCCGCCCGCTATACACCCTGCCCATTATACACCCGCCCGTTAAACACCCCACCCGTCCATTATACACCCCATCCATTAGACACTCGCCCATTATACACACCACCTGCTCGCTGTACACCCTCCCTATTTTCTTCTCCATTCAGTTCATTATGACAGGCTGCCAACTAGATACGACCCATTGATGGGCGTTGCTAAAAGTTAAAATCAGCTCACTTATATGTAGAGAAATGCCCCAAAGATGAGAATTGAAAGGGTATTGAAAAGGGACTTGGATGAATGCTAGAAGGTGGAAAATGTGCAGGGCTGTGGAGAAAGAGTAGGGGAAGTGGGATTAATAGGATAGTTTTTTCAAAGAGCCAGCACAGGCATGATGGGCCAAATGGCCTCCTTCTGTGCTTTAGCATTGTATGATTCGATCTTTGCAGCAAAGCTTTAAATCACTTTTTCACCTCCTCCCGCAACAGTTCGGAGCCTGCTTCATCTCCCCTCTGTGAAGAGCTGTGGGACATTTCTCTACGTATAAATTCGTCTTGACATTATTATAGGTTCACACATGAAGAACGAGCGTTTGGGGCAAGACTCGCGAAAGCAGCCAACGCACATGACCCCGAAACCCAAACCAGAATCAGAGCCTTTGGGAGAACGGAGGACAATGCTGGTTGGGGAGGAGGGGGGGGAGAGGCGCGAAAGCAACAACACTTGGGCTGAGAATTCTGGGCGTACGTCTTCAAACATGGCAAGGATAAATCGAAGCAAAACAAATCGCTAAAGGAAAGCAAAGTGTTGGTGTCTCACCTGTCATAAGATCTTACAGGCTAGACTGCGCATCGTACGGTTTCCTATTAGTTCAACTAGTGGAGCAAAAACTGGTCACAGTGGAAATGGAATATAAGATTGGTGGCAACTTCACGTTCCCAGTGCTTGATGAGCTAATCAATTTGCCAAGGCTATTGGAAAATGCCACTCTAGAGACGAGTGGAGACTCAGTGTTCCTTAGCCCAATCTTTTCATTCATAGATTCTACAGTGCCATCTGTTTCGAGAACGAAAATTGCCCAGGTCCCTGCTGAATCTCAATTTTGATTTTTAACTGTTATCGACAGTCTTGGGAAGGGGACTCTGCTCTTGTTATCTCAACTAATTTAGACGGGCTCTGCAGGGCTGAGGGAGTGCTCCATTGCCGGATGTGCTGTACGGCAGGTGCCAGCCGTGGCTCAGTGGGGCAGCGCTCTTACCTCAGGGTCAGAAGGTCGTGGGTTCGCAGTCCCACTCCAGACACTTGAGCACAGAAATCTAGGCTGACACTCCAGTGCAGTGCTGAGGAAGTGCTGTACTGTCAGAGGAGCCGTCTTTCAGATGAGATGTTAAACCAAGGCCCCGTCTGCTCTCTCAGGTGGAAGTCAAAAGATCCCCTGGCACTATTTTGAAGAAGATCAGGGGAGTTCTCCCCGGTGTCCTGGCCAATATCTATCCCTCAATCAACATCATTAAAACAGAGTACCACACTATAGTTATTAGGAGCTTGCTGTGCGCAATTTGGCTGCCAGATTTCCTACATTACAACAGTGGCTACACTTCAAAAGTACTTAATTGGCTGTAAAGCACTTTGGGACGTCCTGAAGTTGTGAAAGGCGCTACAGAAATGCAAGTCTTTCTTTATTTATGAAACGAACAAGTAAACTTGCATTTATATAGCACCTTTCACAACTTCAGCCGTTTTATAGCCGATTAAGTTGTTTTTTTGAAGTGTAGTCACTGTTGTAATGTAGGAAATGCGGCAGACAATTTGCGCACAGCAAGATCCCATAAACAGCAATGAGAAAATGGTCAGGTAAACTGTTTTACTGATGTTGGTCAGGGAATAAATGTTGGCCAGGGCACTGGGAAGAACTCCCCTGCTCTTCTTCGAATCGTGTCATGGGATCCTTTATGTCCACCCGAGGGCTCATCCAAAAGATGGCACCACCGACAGTGCAACATTCCCTCAGTGGTGCACTGAAGTGTCAGCCCCGATTATGTGGTCAAGTCTTTGAAGTGGGATCTGAACCCATAACCTCCTGATACAGAAGCGAGACTGCTACCCACTGAGTTCTATTTGAACAAGAACAGGAAGCCCTCACTTTAATGGTATAGGATGAGCATTTACAGAGAAACCAATGTTACATATCAGTTTGAGTATACAAAGTAGCCACATTCCCTTAACAATCAGTCTGCTTTTTTAAAATATTCATTCATGGGATGTGGACGTCACCAACAAGGCCAGCATTTATTGCCCATCCCTAATTGCCCTCAAGAAGGTGGTGGTGAGCTACCTTCTTGAATACATTTCAGAGAGCAGTTAAGAGTCAACCGCATTGCTGTAGGTCTAGAGTCACATGTAGGCCAGGCCGGGTAAGGACAGCAGATTTCCTTCCCTAAAGGACATTAGTGAACCAGATGGAATTTCATGATCACCAGTTTCATGGTCACCATTACTGATGCTAGCTTTTTATTACAGCATAGTTTAATTAACTGAATTTAAATTCCCCAGTTGCCATTTTGAACTCATGTCCACTGGATCATGGGGGAAAAATTCAGCTGGTTTGCGCCTCCTGTTAGCGCCTTAAGAGGGCGCTAATGGGGCGCAAAGCAACTAGCGCCCCATTAGCGAGTTGCTGCACTGCAATTGGGAGTAGAATTCCACAGGGATTGTCCCAATCTTCCATGGTAACCTCAGCAGCAACCCTTGAGAAAAGGCATTAATGGCCACTCACGGCATTTCTCCAGGGATTATAGCAAATGGGGAGAAACCCGCACTGGAAATTGAACCCCTTTGATTTGAGGCAGTCTACTCCAGGAAGATCACTGAAGGTGGAGTTTGTGAGCAGAGCCTGAGCTCCTGTATATCTTTCACACCTTTATATAGCTACTCCTTTTCATTCGCTCTTGGATTATGATGAACCCTAAAACAAGTTCAGAATAAGAACGTTAGCTACTCAGTGTCCTGGTCAACATTGATCTCTTGTCTAACCATCCGATTAACTGGTCAAATTTATCTTGTTGTATTTGTGTGCTGTGTGCAAAATGGCTGCCACATTTGCCCATATGACGGTACTCATTTCACTTTAAGTAATTCTTTGTATGTGATGTGCTTTGAGATCTTTCTGGGAGATGGTATAAGGCGCTATATAAATGTAAGGTCTGATAGCTTTTTCTTATTAATCTTTGATTGACCTAAAAGGCAATACAGCACTTAGAAAGACAAGAATATAAAAAGGAACTGGAAGATAGAGGTCTCAGAAGTGGAAGGATAATATCTGCCTCACATAGTCCCCCTACGGACAAACGAGACCTCCATCTCCTCCCCATCCTGGTTTTATGGATGAATCATTAAACTGAAGTCTCATCTACCTGTTCAGCTTTTTTTTTTATTCGTTTATGGGATGTGGGCATCGTTGTCAAGGCCAGCATTTATTGCCCATCCCTAATTGGCCTTGAGAAGGTGGCGGTGAGCTGCCTTCTTGAACCGCTGCAGTCCGTGTGGTGAAGGTGCTCCCACAGTGCTGTTAAGGAGGGAGTTCCAGGATTTTGACCCAGTGACGATGAAGGATCGGCCGATATATTTCTAAGTCAGGATGGTGTGTGACTTGGAGGGGAACTTGGAGATGGTGGTGTTCCCATGGGCCTGCTGCTCTTATCCTTCTCGGTGAAAAGAGGTCGCGGGTTTGGGAGGTGCTGCCGAAGAAGCCTTGGCGAGTTGCTGCAGTGCATCTTGATAGCACTGTCGACGACGCCTTCCATCACTTTGCTGGTGATTGAGAGTAGACTGATGGGGAGGTAATTGTCCGGGTTGGATTTGTCCTGCTTTTTGTGGACAGGACATTCCTGGGTAGTTTTCCACATTGTCGGATAGATGCCAGTTTTGTAGTTGTACTGGAACAGCTTGGCTAGAGGCGCGGCTAGTTCTGGAGCACAAGTCTTCAGCACGATAGCCGGAATGTTGTCGGGACCCATAGCCTTTGCTGTATCCAGTGCGCTCAGCCGTTTCTTGATATCACGTGGAGTGAATCAAATTGGCTGAAGACTGTCTTCTGTGATGGTGGGGACCTCAGGAGTAGGCCGATATGGATCATCCACTCGGCACTTTTGGCTGAGGATGGTTGCAAACGCTTCAGCCTTGTCTTTTACACTCACGTGCTGGGCTCCACCATCATTGAGGATGGGGATATTCATGGAGCCTCATCCTCCCGTTAGTTGTTTAATGGTCCACCACCATTCACGACTGGATGTGGCAGGACTGCAGTGCTTTGATCTGGTCTGTTGATTGTGGGATCGCTTAGCCCTGTCTATAGCATGCTGCTTCTGCTTTTTAGCATGCATGTAGTCCTGTGTTGCAGCTTCCCCAGGTTGGCACCTCATTTTTAGGTGTGCCTGGTGCTGCTCCTGGCATGCTCTTCTACACTCCTTATAGAACCAGTGTTGGTCCCCTGGCTTCATGGTAATGGTAGAGTGAGGGATATGCTGGGCCATGAGGTTACAGATTGTGGTGGAATACAATTCTGCTGCTGCTGATGGCCCACAGCGCCTCATGGATGCCCAGTTTTGAGCTGCTAGATCTGTTCTGAATCTATCCCATTTAGCAAAGTGGTAGTGCCACACCACACGATGGAGGGTGTCCTCAGTGTGAAGCTGGTTTTAAAAGATCCCCAGGCACTTTTCAAAGAAGAGCAGCGAGTTATCCCAGTGTCCTGTCAACTATCTCCCTCAACCAAAACCACCAGAACAGATTAATGATGTCAACGCGGCCTTGCTGTGCAGAAATTGGCTGTTGCACTTCAAAGGCAATTCAATGGCTGTAAAGTCCTGAGGATGTGATAAGGTACACTATAAATGCACATTCTTTCTTTCTACCACCTACAGTCTTAATGTTCACACAAGCAGGCAGAGAAGATCTCAGCTTAACATCTCAACCAAAGGGCAGCACCTATGTCAATGCAGTCCTCCCTCAATAAAAGATTGGAGTTTTGATCAGAAATATTCATCCAATTCCAAGTATTGGAGTCAATCGCACAACTTCTGGTTCAGAACTGAGTGTGCTCAGTGTACAGAGGAGATTCACCAGGATGTTACCTGGGCTGGAGCGCTTCAGCTATGAAGCGAGACTGGACAGGCTGGGGTTGTTTTCCTTAGAGCAGAGAAGGCTGAGGGGGGACCTGATTGAGGTGTACAAAATTATGAGGGGCATAGATAGGGTAGATAGAAAGGAACTTTTCCCCTTAGTAGAGGGGTCAATAACCAGGGGGCATAGTTTCAAGGTAAGGGGTAGGAGGTTTAGAGGGGATTTGAGGAAAAGCTTTTTCACCCAGAGAGTGGTTGGAATCTGGAACTCACTGCCTGAAAGGGTGGTAGAGGCAGGAACCCTCACAACATTCAAGGAGCATTTAGATGAGCATTTGAAACGCCATAGCATACAAGGCTATGGACCAAGTGCTGGAAAATGGGATTAGAATAGACAGGGCTTGATGGCCGGTGCGGACACGATGGGCCGAAGGGCCTCTTTCTGTGCTGTATAACTCTATAATAGACTATGGCCTATAAATTCGGTGACGCCCCGCTAGCACGTTTGCGCCGGAAATTTAGCGCCCGCCGCCGAGCCAGTTGTGCCCGCCCCAAATTCACTTTCAGCGCCCCAAAGCGGAAGCGGGCGCTGGTACAGGGTGTGCCCGCCCCGCTTGGGGCGCTGAAAGTGAATTTCAGCGCTGCCGGTCCCGCTGCGCCACCCGATGCGGTGCGTCAGGCTGCTGTACTGGGGAAGAGGCGGCCGCTACTGAAGATGGGGATCGGCGTGGTTTCGGGCGGTACCGGGGCGCTGCGCACACCGATGACGTCATCGGTGCCGGCGCAGCGCTACCGGCTTACGCCGATTTAAAGGCCCACCTAATTTCAGCGGCGATGCAACTTCCGGCGCAACCCACTCTTGCGCCCCTAAATGGGCGCAAACCCAAGGGAATTTCTAGGCCTATGACTAACGAAGCCAAACTGACACAAGCAAAACTTCTGAAAGGCTGAGGTCGATTCGGGTTGAACACACTCCTAGCTGGCCTCCCAAATTCTACCCCACCTAAACTTGAGGTCATCCAAAACTCAGCTGCCCATGTCCTAACTCGCACCAAACCCCATTCGCCCTTCACCCCTGTACTCACTGACCTACATTGGCTCCCGGTTAAGCAACGCCTCGATTTCAAAATTCTCATCCTTGTTTTCAAATCCCTCCATGGCCTCGTCCCTCCCTATCTCTGTAATCTCCTCCAGCCCCACAACCCCCCCGAGATTGCGCTCCTCCAATTCTGGCCTCTTGAGCATCCCCGATTTTAATCGCTCCACCTTTGGTGGCCGTGCCTTCAGCTGCCTGGGCCCTAAGTTCTGGAATTCCCTCCCTAAACCTCTCCACCTCTCTAGCTCTCTCTCCTCCTTTAAGATGCTCCTTAAAAACGACCTCTATGACCAATCTGCCCTTATATATCTCCTTATGTGGCTCGGTGTCAAATTTTGTTTGATAATCGCTCCTGTGAAGCGCCTTGGGATGTTTTACTACGTTAAAGGCGCTATATAAATACTAGTTATTGTTGTTGAACTGAAATGACTGTCCATAAAACGGTCAGGTTCCCTCTCTCCCAGTGAAACTTGCTGCACTAATTGCAGGAGCTTGAACCAAATAAAAGAGAAGTGTGCCAAGACCTATGTGGCACATTTTACCAATGAGTGTCGGACAGCTGGCCGACAGCCGGGTTCACAGGGTCTAACATAGAAACAGGCAACTCTTGAGCATTCAACTTTAATTAGGAAGTGTCATGCAACTGATAATCGTCAGCAGCCCGACAAATTCTTGTGTTGCGATGACCGGACGTGACTAATCAGAGCTCAGTCATCTCAACTGAGCTCCATATGGGCAGAGGCAGGAACGTATTGTGGATCTCCACTGCATGTCCAAAACTGCCATTCCTTTTTTTTTGAAAACTGAATAAAATAATTCCTTCTGGTGCATGTTTTGAGTGAGAGATATTGACTAATAATAGTTTTTATTTAAATCAGGCTCTGGCGGGGAATATTATGCATCAGTGCTTCTTATGGGCAGGCAATGTGTGCCATATGGCTGATGATTGATACCGTTTGGAAGATGATGAAATGAGGTCCCAGTTGGAGAGAGAACAGACCAGATGGAAGGTCAAACTTGAGATAGTGGAACTGAATACTGGATGAGTGCAGCTCCAGCAACACCCAAGAAGCTCGACACCATCCAGGACAAAGCAGCCCATTTGATTGGCACCCCATCCACTACCTTAAACATTCACTCCCTCCACCACTGGAGCACCATGGCTGCAGTGTGTACCATCTACAAGATGCACTGCAGCAACTCACCAAAGCTTCTTCAGCAACACCTCCCAAACCAGTGACCTCTACCACCTAGAAGGACAAGGGCAGCAGGCGCATGGGAACACCATCACCTCCAAGTTGCCCTCCAAGTCACACACCATCCTGACTTGGGACATATATTGTCGATCCTTCATCATCGCTGGGTCAAAATCCTGGAACTCCCTCCCTAACAGCACTGCGGGAGTACCATCACCACACGGACTGCAGCGGTTCAAGAAGGCGGCTCACCACCACCTTCTCAAGGGCAACTAGGGATGGGCAATAAATGCTGGCCTTGCCAGCGACGCCCACATCCCGTAAACAAATTTTAAAAAGGATGGAATGAGAAAAGGCAACAGGTAGTCATCTGCCAGAATAAAGTGCATGCAGTGTTGAGGTCATAGGAGAGATTGATGGCCAGTAGGAACATAAAAGATAGACTTGCATTTCTATCACGACCTCAGGGCATCCCAAACCGCTTTACAGCCAATTAAGTACTTTTGAAGTGGAGTCACTGTTGTAATGTAGAAAATGCGGCAGCCAATTTGCACACAGCAAGGTCCCACAAACAGCAATGTGACAATGACCAGATAATGCGTTTTTTAGTGATGTTGATTGAGAGGTAAATATTGACCAGAACACCGAGGAGAACTCCCCTGCTAATCATTTCCTCCCTCCCTCCCTCCCTCCCTTCCTCATACAATCTGTGAGAATGTCCTGTTATAAACAGGTCACCTTATCACATCTCCCAGAAATGTCTCAAAGTGTTTCACATACATTGAATTACTTTGAAGCGCAGCTGACAGTTGCTCCGTAAGTTAATGCGGCAGGTGAAACTTGTGAAGAACATTGGACAGAAATGACAATTTCAGTAAATAAAATCTCTAAATTGGCAAAGAGGAAAACCTAAAGGGCCCAGGTCAGCTTTGTTAATTGCCCAGTAGACCCATACACTGGCCTGGAAATGACCAACCCAGAATTTGGTGCAAGTTCATTCAGCGTTTTCACCTAAAGATCACGGATGAGATGAACTTCTGCCATGATTTTTGCCCCTGGCGGGTGTTGGCCTGCGGGCTGGGACTGAGGCGGCTGGGTAACCGGCCTTCCCTCCACAGCGTGAGGCCCGGGAGATTTTGACTCCCAAGGCTCATCTGCATGGGCCCCATCATGGGCAAGAGGTCGCCAAAGGAACAATCCCAGGTGGACAGGTAAGTGGCTGAGGTTGGATGTCGGGGGGGTGGGGGGAGGGAGGGGGGCTATCGTGGTCATAAGAACATAAGAACATAAGAAATAGGAGCAGGAGTAGGCCAATCGGCCCCTCGAGCCTGCTCCGCCATTCAATAAGATCATGGCTGATCTGATCCTAACCTCAAATCTACTTTCACTCTCCATCCTACCCGAACCCATGTGATCTCCCGGGAGAGGCGAAAAACCAGATAAAAAACCCAATGTGCCAATTTAGGAGAAAAAATCTGGGAAATTCTTCTCCGACCCATCTAGGCGATGGAAACTCGTCCAGGAGATCACTCTGTCCCTGTATTTCCTACAGTACTTACCTTCTGTAAGAGGTGATCTCCACCCCAGCCAGGAACAGGCCCATTTTACTCTTGAAGGACTCCTAGCTGGCAACCTGTTCCCGAGGTCTCCACTAATCCCTGTGAATAGAGCCATCTCCTGAAATCTAACACAGAATTAGAACACAAGAAGTAGGGGCAGGACCAGGCTACACGGCCCCTGGGCCCGCTCTGCCACCCACAAGGCCATGACCGATCCAAACCTAGCCTCATGTCCGATTTCCTGCCCGCTCCCCGTAACCCCTAATCCCCCTTACTTCTAGGAAACTGTCTATTTCTGTTTTAAATTTATTTAATGATGTAGCTTCCACAGCTCTCTGGGGCAGCAAATTCCACAGACCTACCACCCTCTGAGTGAAGAAGTTTCTCCTCATCTCAGTTTTGAAAGAGCAGCCCCTTATTCTAAGATTATGCCCCCTAGTTCTAGTTTCACCCATCATTGGGAACATCCTCACCGCATCCACCCAATCAAGCCCCTTCACAATCTTATATGTTTCAATAAGATCGCCTCTCATTCTTCTGAACTCCAATGAGTAGAGTCCCAATCTACTCAACCTCTCCTCATATGTCAACCCCCTCATCCCCGGGATTAACCGAGTGAACCTTCTTTGTACTGCCTCGAGAGCAAGTATGTCTTTTCTTAAGTATGGACACCAAAACTGTATGCAGTATTCCAGGTGTGGTCTCACCAATACCTTGTACAACTGCAGCAATACCTCCCTGTTTTTATATTCCATCCCCCTAGCAATTAAAGCCAACATTCCATTGGCCTTCTTGATCACCTGCTGCACCTGCATACTAACTTTTTGTGTTTCGTGCACCAGGGCCCCCAGATCCCTTTGTACTGCAGTACTTTCCAGCTTCTTGCCATTAAGATAATAACTTGCTCTATGATTTATCCTGCCAAAGTGCATAACCTCACACTTTCCATTATTATATTTCATCTGCCAAATCTCTGCCCACTTACTTAGCCTATCTATGTCCCTTTGCAGGTTTTTTATGTCCTCCTCACTCACTACTTTCCCTCCCATCTTTGTATCATCTGCAAACTTTGATAGGTCCCTTCCTCCAAATCGTTAATATAGATTGTAAAGAGTTGGGGTCCCAGCACTGACCCCTGCAGAACACCACTAGTTACTGATTGCCAGTCTGAGAATGAACCATTTATCCCAACTCTCTGCTCTCTATTAGATAGCCACCCATGCCAGTATATTACCCCCAATCCCGTGATTTTTTATCTTGAGCAAAAATCTTTTGTGTGGCACCTTGTCAAATGCCTTTTGGTAGTCTAAATACACTCGTCCACTGGTTCCCCTTTAACCACCCTGTATGTTACGTCCTCAAAGAACTCAAGCAAATTTGTCAAACATGACTTCCCCTTCGTAAAACCATGCTGACTTTGTCCCATTAAATTATGTTTATCCAAATGTCCCGTTACAGTCTCCTTAATAATCGACTCTAAAATTTTACCAACCACAGATGTTAGGCTAACTGGTCTATAGTTTCCAGCCTTCTGTCTATTACCCTTTTTAAATAAGGGTGTTACATTAGCAGTTTTCCAATCTGCCGGGACCTTTGCTTAGTTCAGGGAGTTTTGGAAAATTATTACCAATGCATCCACAATCCCTACCGGCACTTCCCTCAAGACCCTAGGATGTAAGCCATCAGGTCCAGGGGATTAATCCGCCTTAAGTCCCATTATTTTACCGAGTACCACTTCCTTAGTGATTTTAATTGTATTTCGCTCCTCCCCCGCTAGAGCCCCCTGTTTGCCCAGTGTTGGGATATTCTTAGTGTCCTCTACTGTAAAGACTGATACAAAATATTTGTTCAGCATTTTTGCCATCTCCATGTTTCCCACCATTAATTTCCCGGTCTCATCCTCTAAGGGACCAACATTTACTTTAGCCACCCTTTTTCTTTTTATATAACTATAGAAACTCTTACTATCTGTTTTTATATTTTTAGCTAATTTACTTTCATAATCTATTTTCCCTTTCTTAATCAATCTTTTAGTTATTTTTTGCTGCCTTTTAAAGACTTCCCAATCTTCTACCCTCCCACTAGATTTGGCTACCTTATATGCCCTTGTTTTTAGTCAGATACTATCCTTTATTACTTTACTTAGCCACGGATGGCTGTCTTTTCTTTTACACCCTTTTTTCCTCAGTGGAATATATATTTTTTGAAAGTTGTAAAATAACTCCTTGAATGTACACCGCTGATCATGTACCGTCTTACACTTTAATCTATTTTCCCAGTCTACTCTAATCTAAGGCGGGAGGCTCGGAGGTCAAACCGATAGGAGGGGAGGCGGCCAGCGGACCAAGGGCGGGAAAAGCAGGCCCTGGAAGGTCGGACACCGCAGGAGGCTCAGAGGTCAGACCGGGTGGAAGGAGAGCCAGGGAGAAGCAGGCCCCGGGACGTCGGTACCACAGCGGCTGAAGATTGTCGGGCAGGAGTGCGGGAAAGGCGGAGCGAAGCGAGAGCGGACCCTATTGTGATGGCGCCGATGAAGATGGCTGCCATCCTTGCGGGCTCCGTGTGTACCAGCAGCTAAGTGTCCTTTGCTGCTTGGTGCGCTCGGCTCGTTAAGAAAAAAGCATTTCACTGACTGGATTTCACTTGTTGTATTTGGTTATGTGACAAACAAATAAAATTAAAATTGAAATTGAATTCCGCTCTCATACCTTCATAGTCTCCTTTATTCAAGCTCAGTACGTTTGTTTGAGGTCCAACCTTCTTACCCTCTAATTGAATATGGAATTCAACCATGTTATGGTCACTCGTTCCAAGGGGTTCCTTTGCCAGGACATTTTTTATTAATCCTGCCTCATTACACAGGACCAGATCTAAGATTGCCTGCCCCCTGGTCGGTTCAGTTACATACTGCTCAAGAAACCCATCCCTAATACACTCAATGAACTCTTCCTCAAGGCTGCCCTGCCCAATTTGATTTGTCCAGTTAATATGAAAGTTAAAATCCCCCATAATTATAGCTGTTCCCTTATTACAAGCCCCAACTATTTCCTGATTAATACTCCGTCAAACAGAGTTGCAACTGTTAGGAGGCCTATAGACTACGCCCACTCGTGTTTTTTTCTCCTTCTTATTCCTTATCTCCACCCAAACTGTTTCATTATTCTGATCCTTTGACCCAATATCATTTCTCTGTATTATAGTGATTCCTTCCTTTATTAACATAGCCATCCCACCTCCCCTACCTTCCTGCCTGTCCTTCCTGATTGTTAAATACCCTCGTGTGTTTAATTCCCAGTCATGGTCACCTTGCAGCCATGTTACTGTAATGGCCACAAGATCATACCCATATGTAGTTATTTGTGCCGTCAACTCGTCTGTTTTGTTACGAATGCTACGTGCATTCAGATAAAGAACTTTCAAATATGTTTTGTGACACTTAGTTCTTGCTTTTTCCCCTTTTACTACTTTACCTTTTACTCCATACACTCTGTCCCTTCCTGACACTCTCTGGTTTTTAATTCCCCCACTGCTACCTAGGTCTATGACCTTCTCCATTGTCACTTTTATTATTTGCTCTCTAGAAACCTCCCCCCCCCACTAATTAGTTTAAAGCCCTCTCTACAGCCCTAGTTATATGATTCGCCAGGACTCTAGTCCCAGCACTGGCCAAGTGAAGTCCATCCCAATGGAACAGCTCTCTCCTGTCCCAGTACTGGTGCCAGTGTCCCAGGAAGCAAAACCCATTTCTCCCACACCAGTCTTTGAGCCACACATTTAACTCTCTAATTTTATTTATCCTAGCCAAATTCGCTCGTGGCTCAGGTAATAATCCAGAGATTATTACTCTTGAGGTTCTGTTTTTTAATTTGAGAGAAGGAGGGAAAGCTCGGGGCAGGGGAAGGCCCGAGGCTTCCATTTGATATGCTCCTCTTGCTCTATGTGGGAATTCAGGGACCCCGGTGCCCCTGATGACCACATGTGCCAGAGATGCATCCATCTGCAGCTACTAGCAGACCGCGTTGAGGCGCTGGAGCTGCGGGTGGATGGGTTGTTGAGCATTCACGATGCTGAGAGGTTCGTGGATAGCACGTTTAGTGAGTTGGTCACACCGCAGGGAAGGGCTGCACAGGAAGACAGGAAATGGGTGACCACCAGGCGGAGCAATAGAAGCAGGCAGGTAGTGCAGGAGACCCCTGTGACCATTCCCCTCTCAAACAAGTATACCGCTTTGGATACTGTTGAGGGGGATGACTCACCAGGGGAAGGCAGCAGCAGCCAACTTCCTGGCACTGGGGGTGCTCCTGCTGCCCAGGAAGGGGGGAAAAAGAGTGGGAGAGCAATAGTGGTAGGGGATTCTATAGTAAGGGGAACAGATAGGCGTTTCTGTGGCCGTAGACATGAATCCAGGATGGTTTGTTGCCTCCCTGGTGCCAGGGTCAAGGATATCACTGAGCGGCTGCAGGGCATTCTGGAGGGGGAGGGTGAACAGCCAGAGGTCGTGGTCCACATTGGTACCAACGACATAGGTAAAAAGAGGGATGAGGTCCTGCAGCAAGAATTTAGGGAGCTAGGTGAAGGATTAAAGAGCAGGACCTCAAATGTTGTAATCTCTGGATTACTCCCGGTGCCACGTGCTAGTGGGTATAGGAATAGGAAGATAGAACAGATGAATGCGTGGCTAAAGGGATGGTGCAGGGGGGAGGGCTTTAGTTCCCTGGATCACTGGGTCTGCTTCTGGGAAAGGTGGGACTTGTACAAGTCGGACGGTTTACACCTGAACCAGAGGGGAACCAATATCCTTGCGGGGAGGTTTGCTAGCACTGCTGGGGGGGGTTTAAACTAACTTGGCAGGGGGATGGGGTACAGAGTGGAGCTATAGTAGGGGGTGATTTACAGCCAAATACAGAGGAAAAGACAAGTCAGCTGGGAAGGCAGAGCAAATATGTGAAGGCAAAAGGGAATATGGCAGGGCTGGAAGGCATTTATTTTAATGCAAGGAGTCTTGCAAATAAGGTGGATGAACTGAAGTTGTTGTTGAGCACATGGGAGTACGATATTGTTGCTATCGCGGAGACATGGTTGAGGGAGGGTCAGGACTGGCAGCTCAATATTCCGGGGTATGGAATCTTCAGGCGAGACAGAGGGGGGTGTAAAAGGGGAGGGGGTGTTGCAATATTAATTAAGGAGTCAATTACTGCTGTAAGGAGGGATGATATATTAGCGGGTTCTTCTAATGAGGCCTTATGGGTAGAACTTAAAAACAAAAAGGGGGCAAGCACTTTGCTGGGAGTGTACTATAGGCCCCCAAACAGTCAGGGGGAGATAGAGGAACAGATATGTAGGCAAATCTCAGAGAAGTGTGAAAATAATAGGGTAATAATAGTGGGGGATTTCAACTTCCCCAATATAAATTGGGATAGTCAGAGTGTGAAAGGCTTAGAGGGTGCAGAATTCTTAAAGTGCATCCAGGAGAGCTTTTTGAGCCAACATGTAGAAAGTCCTACAAGAGAGGGGGCGGTACTGGACCTAATTCTGGGGAATGTAGCCGGGCAAGTGGTGGAAGTATCAATAGGAGAGCATTTTGGCGACAGTGACCATAATTCGGTGAGATTTAAGGTGGTCATGGAAAAAGACAAAGACGGCCCGGAAATAAGGGTTCTAAATTGGGGGAAGGCCGATTTTAATATGATAAGGCAGGATCTGGCCAAAGTGGACTGGGAGCAGCTACTTATAGGAAAATCCACATCAAAACAGTGGGAGACTTTCAGAAGGGAAATAGAGAGAGTACAACGCCAACATGTTCCTGTAAAGGTCAAGGGTGGGACCAACAAGCAAAGGGAACCTTGGATGACAAGGGATATACAAAAATGCATTAGAAATAAAAGGGGGGCTTTTGGCAGTTACAAAAGACTAAAGACGGAAGAAGCCCTAGAGGAGTATAAAAAGTGCAGGGGCATACTTAAAAAAGAAATTAGGAGGGCGAGGAGGGGCCATGAAATAACACTGGCGAGCAAAATAAAGGAAAATCCTAAGATGTTTTATAAGTATATTAAGGGCAAGAGGATAACCAGGGAAAGGGTAGGGCCCATTAGGGACCAAAGTGGCAATCTGTGTGTAGAGCCAGATGATGTAGGCAGGGTTTTAAATGAATTTTTTGCATCTGTGTTCACTATGGAGAAAGACGATGCGGACATAGAAATCGGGCAAGGGGACTGTGACATACTTGAACATATTAGCATCGAGAGGGAGGAGGTGCTAGCGGTTTTAGCAGGCCAAAAAGTGGATAAATCCCCAGGCCCGGACGAGATGTATCCCAGGCTGCTGTGGGAGGCAAAGGAGGAGATTGCAGGGGCTCTGACACAAATTTTCAGAACCTCTCTGGCCACAGGGGATGTACCAGAGGACTGGAGAACAGCTAATGTAGTACCATTATACAAGAAGGGTAGCAGGGATAAACCAGGGAATTACAGGCCAGTGAGCCTAACATCTGTGGTAGGGAAATTATTGGAAAAAATTCTGAGGGACAAAATTAGTCTCCACTTGGAGAGGCAAGGATTAATCGGGGATAGTCAGCATGGCTTTGTCAAGGGTAAATCATGTCTGACAAATCTGATTGAATTTTTCGAGGGGGTGACTAGGGGGGTGGATGAGGGAAATGCTGTGGATGTGGTTTACATGGACTTCAGTAAAGCTTTTGACAAAGTCCCGCATAGGAGACTGGTCAAGAAGGTAAGAGCCCATGGGATCCAGGGTGCCTTGGCGCGTTGGATCCTAAACTGGCTGAGTGGCAGGAGGCAGAGGGTGATGGTCGAAGGTTGCTTTTGTGACTGGAAGCCTGTGTCCAGTGGGGTACCTCAGGGATCGGTGCTGGGTCCCTTGTTGTTTGTGATCTACATAAATGATTTGGATGAGAATGTAAAAGGTATGATCAGTAAGTTCGCAGATGACACGAAAATTGGTGGGGTGGTAAATTGCGAGGAGGAAAGCCTCAGGCTACAGGACGATATAAACGGGTTGGTCAGATGGGCGGAAAAGTGGCAAATGGAATTTAACCCTGAAAAGTGCGAGGTGATGCATTTTGGACGGACTAATAAGGCAAGGGAATACACAATGAGTGGTAGGACCCTAGGAAGTACAGAGGGTCAGAGGGACCTTGGTGTACATGTACATAGATCCCTGAAGGCAGCGGAACAGGTAGATAAGGTGGTTAAAAAGGCATATGGGATACTTGCCTTCATTAGCCGAGGCATAGAATATAAGAGCAGGGAGGTTATGATGGAGCTGTACAAAACGCTGGTGAGGCCACAGCTGGATTACTGTGTGCAGTTCTGGTCACCTCACTATAGGAAAGATGTGATTGCTTTGGAGAGGGTGCAGAGAAGATTCACCAGGATGTTACCTGGGATGGAGCGCCTCAGCTATGAAGAAAGACTAAACAGGCTGGGGTTGTTTTCCTTGGAGCAAAGAAGGCTGAGGGGGGACCTGATTGAGGTGTACAAAATGATGAGGGGCATAGATAGGGTAGACAAAGAGGAACTTTTCCCCTTAGTAGGGGGGTCAATAACAAGGGGGCATAGATTCAGGGTAAGGGGCAGGAGATTTAGAGGGGATTTGAGGAGGAACTTTTTCACCCAGAGGGTGGTTGGAATGTGGAACTCAATGCCTAAAAGGGTGGTAGAGGCAGGAACCCTCACAACATTCAAGAAGCATTTGGATGAGCACTTGAAATGCCATTGCATACAAGGCTATGGACCAAATGCTGGAAAATGGAATTAGACTGGACAGGGATGGATGGGCGGCGCAGACACGATGGGCCGAAGGGCCTCTTTCTGTGCTGTAAAACTCTATGACTCTATGAGGCCCGCCGGTGCGCTCCTGCTCCTCCTGACCCACAAGGAAAGGGATAAGAAAAAAACATTAAATTAAATGATCTCTCTGGGCTTCCCCTGGCCTGAATACTTGGCCTGGTGAAAGAGAAGCCACGAAACAGCTTCTCCACACTCTCAGCCCTGCCCCAACCATGCAGGCCTTGAGTTGAAATTACAGCCGGGCCTCAACAATGTCATCGGAGCCCCATCTGCCTCTTTAAAGAAGGACCCCATTGGCTTCCTGCTGGTGTACCCTCTCCCTTGCTCAGAAGAGCCGGTTAAATCTGCAACCCTCAGGAAGGCAGCGTGATCAGAGTGGGTTTAGTTGCTGCGCCATTTTAACTGCCCACCCAGCCCGGTTTGCACCAGGAGGGCAAGGGTAGAATCGACCCTTACCTATAGAAGTGCTGGAATTTTGAAATAGGGCACAACTCTGTTTCCACATCACACATGATTGTTGCGGAATCCACTCCCTCCCCAAACATGAGTGATGAGAATCCCAGCAGTATGACCTCCTTCTCTGTTTTGCTTGGATGAATTATTAAAATGCCAAAAAAAAGTTGTTTAACATAGTTGATTTCCATGGTTTTCACCCTTGTTGCTGAAGTATGATCACTTTGGGATGAACCCAATACTCTCGTGGATTTTCATCAGCTGTAACCATGTTCAAGGAGCTGGCAGGGGAGGGATAACGCTTAATGCTTCCCATTGTGTCACAACATCAACGGATGAGGGTAAACTAATCCCATTACAGACAGCTGGAGACATAAATCTCTCGGGTGATGACCTGCCTTCATGTTTGATGCACCTTCACAGCACTTGGCTATAAATAATCTTCCCCACGTTACACTTTCATTTTTGCCGTTAGTTTTGTTTCTGTAGCACGACTTTAGGTGCTCAGCCTTGGCTCGGTGGGTAGCGCTCATGCCTCGGAGTCAGAAGGCTGTGGGTTCAAGTCCCTCTCCAGAGACTTGAGCATAAAAATCTAGGCTGACACTCCAGTGCAGTGCATTCACGGGATGTGGGCGTCGCTGGCAAGGCCAGCATTTTTTGCCCATCCCTAATTGCCCTCAAGAAGGTGGTGGTGAGCCGCCTTCTTGAATACAACTGAGTGGCTTGCTCGGCCATTTCAGAGGGGCAGTTAAGATTCAACCACATTGCTGTGGGACTGGAGTCACATATCAGACTGGGAAAAGGCAGCAGAATTTCCTTCCCTGAAGGATATCAGTGAACCAGACGTGTTTTTATGACAATCTGGTAGTTACATGGTCACCATTACAGATACTAGTTCCTTTTTATTCCAGAATTGAACTCCAGATCAGTATTCCAGGCCTCTGGAATTCTAGAACCAGTAACATAACCACTACTGTACCCTTACACGCCCTCCCTGAGAGAGTGCTGCACTGTCAGAGGTGCCGTCTTTTGGATGAGAAGTTAAAGCGAGGCCCCATGTACCCTCTAAGGTGGACGTCAAAGATACCACGGCAACACTTCGAGTGTGGTTAGCACTGTTGCCTCACAGCGCCAGGGATCCGGGTTCAAATCCGGCCTCGGGTGACTGTCTGTGTGGAGTTTGCACATTCTCCCCGTGTTTGCGTGGGTTTCCTCCGGGTGCTCCGGTTTCCTCCCACAGTCCAAAGATGTGTGGGTTAGGTTGATTGGCCATGATAAAAAAATTGACCCTTAGTGTTAGGGGGGATTAAATACGCGGGGTTATGGGGTTACGGGGATAGGGCTTGGGTGGGATGGCTGTTGGTGTAGGTACCGGGTGCTAGGGTTTGGATGATCAGCCATGATCTCGTTGAATGGCGGAGCAGGCTCGAAGGGCCGAATGGCCTACTCCTGCTCCTATCTTCTATGTTTCTATGTTTCTTAACACTGTAACTTTGGCGGAAGCCCTGAGTTTCTGTCAATCTTCTGCTGAGGTTACGAAAGAAAGTCGGGCAAGTTGCTGCAGGTTATAGTAGTTTGAATACAGACCATGATTTCATTTGCAATACAAACAGAGAATGCTGGAAATACTCAGCAGGTCAGGCAGCATCCGTGGAGAGAGAGAAACAGAGTTAACGTTTCAAGTCGATGACCCTTCGTCAGAACTGGAAAAAGTTGGAGATGGAACAGATTTTTAAGCAAGTGTAGGGGCGGGGAAAGGTGGGAGGGGAGGAAAGAACAAAAGGGAAGGTCTGTGATAGGGTGGAAGGTAGGAGAGATTAAGAGACATTAAGAAAGATTAAGAGATGGTGCAAGGCAAAAGGAGATGGTAATGGGACAAGTTAAGAAACAAAAGATGGCGCTAGATTTCATTTGCGTCTGTTGCCTTTGTTTCTTCTTCCCCCCACCCCACCACTCCGCACATCAAAAGCTATTGGACCAGATAGTCCGGCGAGTGAGCGGAGCATCCAGACGCTCCTAAATTGACAAGTATGACCCTTATAGCAGGAGTGTGTCTGATCAAGTGTTCCAATAAATTTTTGGCAGCAGCAAATCAAACAGTCGATTTTAACTCGGAGTGGGTTTCGGGCGGGCGAAGGGCAGGGCTCGTGCGAACCACAGCCCCCTGGCCTAAATTTCAGGCCTGGGGTATAGTAACTCTCAGGCCTCATTGGGATCAGGCTGGTGGGGGTTCCCACCAATCGCGTGGGGAATGGGAACCCTGCCCATTTTCAGCCCGGCCTTCTGAAAGGTTTATTTAAAGTGGGGACGCACCTCTTAAACTGGGGCTGCATTCCCTTCTGGCAGATCACTCCATGAGATGGCTGCAGGAAGACCTTCTGCAGCCATGCGTGGGCATCTGAATGCCCTCTCCACCACCTTCGCTTCTCTGAGGCCTCCCTGGAGATTCTGTTGGAGGAGGTGAGGGCGAGGAGGGAAGTCTTTCCCATAAGCGGCATGAAGACTGCAAAGATTGGCATATACCAGACCTGGAGAGAGAGAGAGAGAGAGAGGTGGCACAGATCATCAGCTCCAGGAACACCCTTTTATATTCTTCAACTTTAAGTAATTATCCAATACCTTTTTTGCTTGCTGCACTCGACTGAAAATCAATCACCATTTGTAGCTAAGCATTTCATATACCTATTCCTGCGTGGAAAAAATTTCTTTGAATCTCCCCAGTGATCGTTCTTGTGCTAACGTCAGGGTAAAGGTTGCCTGTTTTTTTTTATTGGTTTATGGGATGTGGGCGTCACCAGCAAGGCCAGCATTTATTGCCCATTCCTAGTTGCCCTCGAGAAGGTGGTGGTGAGCCACCTTCTTGAACCGCTGCAGTCCGTGTGGTGAAGGTACTCCCACAGTGCTGTTAGGAAGCACCAGGATTTTGACCCAGCGACGATGCCCTATTAACAACAACTTGTATTTATACAGTGCCCCTATCGTAGTAAAAAACGTCCCAAGGCACTTCACAGGAGCGATTATCAAACAAAATAGGGGTAGGACTTTTAGGACTGAGATGAGGAGAAATTTCTTCACTTAGAGGGTGGTGAACCTGTGGAATTGTCTACTACAGAAGGCTGTGGAGGCCAAGTCACTGAATATATTTAAGAAGGAGATAGACAGATTTCTAGACGCAAAAGGCATCAAGGGGTATGGGGAGAGAGCGGGAATATGGTATTGAGATAGAGGATCAGCCATGATCATATTGGATGGCGGAGCAGGCTCGAAGGGCCGAATGGCCGACTCCTGCTCCTATTTTTCTATGTTTCTAAAATTTGACACCAAGGAGATGTTAGGAAAGGTCAAAGCTTGCTCAAAGAGGTAGGTTTTAAGGAGCATCTTTGAGGATGTGAGAGAGGTGGAGAGGTTTACTGAAGGACCTCCAGAACTCAGGTCCCAGGTGTCTCCTTATGTGGCTCGGTGTCAATTGTTGTCTGATAATCGCTCCTGTGAGGCGCCTTGGGAGGTTTTTACTACGATAAAGGCGCTATATAAATGCAAGCTGTGGTTGCTGTTTGCACCTGGCCCAAAATGTCCTCCACATGAAAACTCCAAACCTAAATCATATCTAAGAGTCAAAGCTTGTAATGTATGAAGAAGCCAATTACGTTCCTCGCAAAGGTATCATTCGCTTTTTTATTCAATTATGTAGCGGGCTTGTTTGGGATGTGACTGGATTACGGGCAGCTACTGAAAACATATATTTATCGGTTTAATAAGCTGACATTTTACGGAGCAGACCAGCTGCTTTATTCTTCATGCAAGCTGCCGATTCTAAAGGAGCTGTGGTGAGCCGGGTGTCAACTCATTATTCGGCTGTTTTGAGTTAAGCTCTTTGAAAATTGTTGTGAGGCTGGCTCCCATTTGCCACGGGAATTATAGCAACAAGCACGGAGGCTTGAGCGCAAAACAAAATCTAGGCTGACGCTCCCAGTCCAGTACTGAGGGGAGGAGCCGCACTGTTGGGTGGATGGGGCGTTAAACCGAGGCCCCCGTCTGCTCTCTCGGGTGGACGTAAAAGATCCCACGGCCACTAATTCGAAGAACAGCAGAGGAATTCTCCCCCCCACCCCCCCCGATGTCCTGGCCATTGTTTATCAACGTCACTAAAAAGACACATTACCTGGTCATGATATCATTGCTGTTTGCGGGATCTTGCTGTGTGCAAATTGGGTGCCACGTTTTGTAATGTTATCTTAATAACGTAACTACGAGTCTCTCAAGCAGTTGTAGTGGAGTGTCATTTATTCAGTCCTGACTCTGTGCCACGTAGTACCGTACTGCAAGCATGGCCAAAAATGGCGTTGGATCCCGCCCCCGGATATGATGTCAGCCGTCAACCAGCTGTCAATTAAACCCCGCTGTCTTTATGACAGCTACGGTTATCCGTACATCTTCCCCCTTCAATGAAGACATAACACAGTAACAACATAACACATAGAACACTTGTTAACATCATATAGAAACAGTCAGTGTAACTACACCGTTGAACTGATTGCAGGTAGGTATAAACCTGACCCACAACCAGGAGTCCATTAACTGTTTACAGTCTTATCAATCCCTGTCTACAGGTCAAGTCTAACTACAGGCTTTCTGGTGCGCTGTGACCTGCGTGGCTGAACGGGTGTTTGCTGAACCACCCCGGTTGTATCCCTTAAGTTCATGTCTGTACCACACAGGTCCCTTGTCACATTATCACTACTGTGTCCTTCGTCACTTTGTGGCATTTCCCTCATCTTGTCTCTTTGTGGCATTTCCCTCACCTCGTCATCCTCTCTGTCCTCCTGAGGCTGGAAGGTCTCTGTGGTTTTCAGTAGGTGCCTCCTGTTTCTGCGAAACACATTGCCGTTCTCTGTCATGACACTGTATGACCTGGGGGCGACCTGTTGTAGAATGGTGGCTCTTTTAGGCCATGACTCAGGCCCTTCAATGCGAACTATATCCTTCTCCTGCAGAGGCACTAGTGTAGTGGCTGTGCGGTCATGAAGTGTTTTTTGTTTCTGTTGTAGTTTCCGAGCCTTGTCTGCCCACACCTCACCTCTGTGGTCAGGTGTGACATAACTGGGAAGCCATGTACAGATTTTCCGACCCAGTAAGAGCTCAGCTGGAGACTTGCCACTTGCTAGCGGGCCTGCCCTGTACGACATCAGGGCCAGATATGGGTCAGTGTTGCTGTGTGCTGCTTTCTTTAATAGTCTTTTCACAATCCGTATCCCCTTCTCCGCTTTTCCATTAGCCTGAGGATAGAGCGGACTGGAGGTTACATGATTAAACTCATACTCTGAAGCAAATGACTGAAACTCATGACTGGCATAGGGAGGGTCATTATCAGAGACCAGGGTTAGAGGAATGCTCTGCCTGGTAAAGATTGACTTCAGGTGAGTTATCACAGCTCTTGATGTGGTACTGGACAAGAGAGCCATCTCCGGATAATTGGAATAATAATCAATAACTAACAAATAGTCTTTTCCTTCATAGTGAAATATATCAGTTCCGACCTTTTCCCAAGGTTGTGATGGGAGCTCTGTGGTAATGAGGGGCTCTTTTGTTTGCTTGTAGTGATACTCCTGACATGTAGCACACTCGCTGATCAACTGGTCAATATCAGAGTTCATGTTTGGCCAGTAGAGTGCCTCACGTGCTCTCCTTTTTGACTTTTCTGCACCCAGGTGCCCTTCATGTATCCTGTTGAGCATTTCTTGTCGCATAGAGGTGGGCACTACTATCCTGTCACACTTAAGCAGTAGTCCATTGACCACAGAGAGCTCAGACTGAATGTGATAATATTGTTTACATGACCCTTTCTTCCAGCCCTCTTGAAGATTTCTCATTACTTTACTCAGTGTTAAATCCATGAATGTTGATGTCAATAAATCGACAGAGACTGCAGAGGAACAATCAACAGGTGTTTACTGGATGCAGGTTACTCTAAAACTAAAGTACAGATCCCGACTCAGGGTTTATATTCAGGTGTGGTCACTTCCAGTACTACAGTATACAGGAGCTGTAAAAAGTAGTTCTCCCCTTAAAGGTACATACACTACAATTCCTCCCCTTTTAGATTAACAGTATCATAACATTCATTTAACAATTACCACTTTTAACATGCAACATTAACTGCAAATAATCCATTTATGAATTCAGTCTTTGGGGCGGCTTCCTGATCCTTTCTGGATAGCGCATTTCCCGAGTGTCTTGCTCTTGGTGTGGAGGCGATTCTGGCCCCCTGTCGTCGGTTGGTTCATCAGCTTCCGATGCTACTGTTTCTGGGGTAGATGCTACCTGTATGTCAGGTTCATCACCAGGTACGCAAGACCTGGGGTTGACTCGTTCCTGTGATGCTAGGATCTGGTCGACATGGCGTCTCACAATGTTCTCCCCAACATCCACTGTGTACATTAGTGGCCCCTGCCGTGTGCATATCGTTCCCGGTTGCCATTTCTCTGTTCGGTAGTCGCGGGCCAAGACAGGTTGCCCTACATTGAAGCTCCTTGTCGGCTTCTCATTGATGTGCTGGAATTGCTTATTCTCAACATCTCTTCGTACATTTGGTCTGAGCAAATCCAGACGAGATCTCAACCTTCGGTTAAAGAACATCATGGCCGGGGTCTGGTTGGTGACTGCATGTGTCGCATTTCTGTAGGCTAACAGGAAATTGTCCACCTTATGCTGCAGTGGAATGTCATCATCGCACATGGCCCTTACTGCTTTTTTAAAGGTTTGTACGAACCTCTCAGCCAATCCATTGGTGGCTGGATGATACGGAGCGGAGGTGTAATGCCTTACCCCATTCCTTTTCATAAATCTTCGAAACTCTTCGGACACAAACTGTGGTCCGTTATCAGAGCAAAACTGCTCTGGCAAGCCGTTCCTGGCAAATATGGTCCGTAGGACTGCAATAGTTTTCTCCGTGGTGGTGGAGGATATTTTGATCACCTCAGGCCATTTCGAGTGCGCATCCACAGCTATTAAAAACATTGAGGCCATGAATGGACCAACAAAATCAATATGCACCCGTTGCCATGGAGATGAGGGCCACTCCCATGGGTGTAGAGGGGCATGTGGTGGTGCATTTTGGACCTTCTGGCATCCTGAGCAGCTCTTTTTCAGGTCCTCGATTTGCTGATCGATCCCCGGCCACCACACATAAGCCCTAGCAAGGCTTTTCATTTTCACCCCTCCCAGATGGCCTTCGTGAAGCTCATTGAGCACTCTCTCCCTTAACTTGGGTGGAATTACCACTCGGGATCCACACATCAAGGTCCCCTGGCATACTGACAGCTGTTCTCTTCTGGATGAGAATGCTGGCAACAGTGAGTCGCCATGTGCTGGCCATTCCTTCACCGTGAAATCATATACCCGTCATTTCGGGTCTCCTTCTCTATACCAGCGTTAGTTACTGGCAAGCATTCAATTATAGTCGAATGAAATATTTCGACAGGATCCACTGCTGGTGCTTCCTCCGCAGTAGGCAGTGGCAGGCGTGATAGCCCATCAGCATTTCCATGCTGTTTTGTGCCCTTATACTCGATATCATATTGCTGCGCCCCTAGAAAAAGGGACCATATTTGTAGCCGTTGCGCAGTCATCACCGGAACGCCCTTCTTTGGGTTAAAGATGGAAACAAGTGGTTGGTGGTCAGTCAGCAAGGTGAACTTCTGCCCGTGCAGATAGTGGTTGAACTTTTTCACTCCCCACACTAGGCTGAGGGCCTCCCTGTCAATCTGGGCATAGTTACGCTTGGCTGAGGTTAGTGACCGAGACGCAAAGGCTACTGGCCTCTCCGAGCCGACCGGGAATTTGTGCGACAGCACCGCTCCAATGCCATAGGGTGATGCATCACACGCCAGCCGAATTGGTAGTGCTGGGTTGAAATGAGCCAACACCTCTTTTGATGTGATCAATTCTTTGCACTTCTGGAAAGCTCATTTACTTTCGTCATTCCACTTCCATGGTACCCCCGTTTGAAGTAGGGCATTCAGTGGGTGTAGAACTGTCGACAAATTCGGCAAGAACTTATGGTAGTAGTTCACCAACCCGAGGAACGACCTCAGTTGTGACACATTTTCCGGTGCTGGAGCCTTGACTACTGCCTCAATCTTTTCAGGGGACTTATGTAACCCCTCTTCATCAATAACGTGGCCACAATACGAGATCTGCTTCTGGAAAAACTCGCATTTGTGGCGATTAGCTCGGAGCCCATATTCCTTCAATCTAGTGAGCACCTGCTCCAGGTTGGCGAGGTGATCACTGTCATTTTCGCCCGTGACCAGGATGTCGTCCAAATAACACTGGGTCCCTGGAATCATTTGCAGGACTTGATCCATTGCCCTTTGCCATATAGCCGGAGCTGATGCTACCCTGAACACCAGCCGATTTTATTGGTAGAGACCTTTATGAGTGTTGATCGTGAAGTACTATTTCGAGGCTTCTTCCACCTCCATTTGCACGTACGCCTGGGCCAGATCAATCTTAGTGAAGCGTTTCCCTCCAGATAGCGAGGCGAAAATATCTTCAATCCGCGGAACCGGATATTGTACAGTGTGAAGGACTGGGTTCACTGTCACCTTAAAGTCCCTACAGATGCGATCCTTCTTTGGTTCCCCAGGCGTATTACTCAACGACCTCTTCATTACAGGAACAAGGGGTGTAGCCCACTCACTCCAGTCCACTTTGGATAGTGCTCCTAAATGTTCCAAACCTTCCAGCTCTGCTTCGACGGCTGGGCGGATCGCATAAGGTACCGGTCTGGCCTTAAAAAACTTTGGCCTTGCATTTTCCTCTATTTTGATTGTTGCTGTTCTGCCTTTTAGTGTTCCAAGTCCCTCCTGGAACACTTCTTGTGCGTCAGTTAGCATTTTTGACAGTCGTCCCAGTGTGACGTCGTCATCCTCTTTGGCATCTACAGTCAGTGCTTGTATGGAATGCCAATCTAGCTGTATCTTCCGGATCCATTCACGCCCTAGTAGTGGCGGTCCTCCATCTGGCAATACATATATGTTCATTTTTGGTGTTTCCTTGCCGTTGTATATCACGTTCACCCTTATTTTTCCTTTGGGGTAGACTTTTTGCCCCGTGTACGTCTTCAAGACAATCTCTGTATCTCTCAAGGGTATATGTGAGAATAGCCGCTTGTAGTCCCTTCGGTTTATGACTGTTAGGGCTGATCCTGTGTCCAATTCCATTTTCAGTTGGACTCCGTCTATCTTGAGCGTGACCCAGATAGTTTGGTGATCCTCCATTTTGATTACATGATGTAGTTTCAGACAACCCAGCTCCTTGCTTCCGGAGTCTGTATCACTTTTCTGTTCGTCTGAACTACTCTCCGTCACCTTATGTACCTTTTTGTACTTCTCCTGTGGAGATTTCTTGCTGCTGGTTTTCTTTCCCGACCTGCAGACACTTGCTATGTGTCCTACTTTTCCACACTGTCTGCACACTTGGTCCTTCAACCAACAATCCTTATGGTCGTGTGTTGTTCTGCCGCAGCGATAACACTTCACTGCTCCATATGACATTTCATTTGTGCCATATTCTTGCGGTCTCCGTTGTATCTCTGCAGCGCCCCGTGCTGCTGCTTCGTGTGATACTGCCATGCTGAAAGCCTTGTCCAGCGTAAGACCCTTTTCTGATAGAAGCCGTTTCTGGGTTCCTTCACTTTGAAGCCCACACACAAACTTGTCCCTTAAAGTATCTGCTAGTCCCGTTCCAAACTGGCAGTGTTTCGATAGTTTGCGCAGTTCCGTTAAATACTCAGCATTACTTTCATCTTTATGCTGGTTCCTTTTGTGAAACTTAAATCTTTCTGCTATCAGCAGCGGTGTGGGGTTTAAGTGGTCCTGTAGGATTGCCACTATGCCTTCAAAATCCTTTTCCACTGGCTTCTCCGGGGTTATTAGGTTTCGCAGTAAGCCGTACATTTTTGCACCCATGGAATTCAACAATACCAGTGCTTTCCTGGCATCTGGCGCGTCATTCGCCTTGCAGTACACTTCTACACGTCCTATATATGTTGCCCAATCTTCGACTTCATTGTCGAATGCTGTGACACGGCCACTCTTCTGCATCCCTGGGTGTGGTTAGACTGGCTGAAAATGGCATCTCCCGCGCTCTCCCTTCTTTTTCGCTGGCTCAAAATGGCATCTCCCGCGCTTCTTTCTTCACCCGCGGATGCTGCTCAGCCCTTGAAACCCCGGCCGCGCTCTGCGCGTTTTCCCTTCTCTCGTTGACGCCGCTTGGTCTTCAACCCCGGCTGCGCCCTGTGCGCTTTACCCTCTCTCTTACCCCGTTGACGCTGCTCGGCCTTTTTTTGTGCCGTCGGTCGGCTCCAGCCGCCGCCGTCCGGGAAGGGTCTGCGCCGTACCTGCTGCCAGCCCGCTGCGCTGGATCGTCTCGACTGGGGAACCAAGCCCAGCTCTCCACAGCCTCCTCTGCGATGTTCAAGTCCTCTCCGGATGGTCGACGCCCGCACTGGTGGAATCGGCCTTCTTCTACAGAGTTGCAGGTAGGTTCGAATCGACTCGTCACCACTGTTAAATCCGTGAATGTTGATGTATGGTGTCCTTCAATAAATCGACAGAGACTGCAGAGGAACAATCAACAGGTGTTTACTGGATGCAGGTTACTCTAAAACTAAAGTACAGATCCCTACTCAGGGTTTATATACAGGTGTGGTCACTGCCGGTACTACAGTATACAGGAGCTGTAAAAAGTAGTTCTCCCCTTAAAGGTACATACACTACACTCAGGACTGGGTCCTTTGATGTCTCTGTGACTATCACTGATAGTTGTTCCTGTGTGGCGGGCAATGCTGCGTAGACCATATCCACATGAAGAGCCACATCCTCTTCTGATTCACTGTTTTGTGTGGCGTAAGGCGCGGCCCTGGATAGTGTGTCTGCACTGAACATTTGTGTCCCTGGCACATATGTTAGCTCAAAATCGTAACGTTGAAGTCTCATCATTAGGCGTTGTATCCGTGGTGACATGTCACACAGATTCTTCTTTGCGATCCCTAGCAGTGGCTTATGGTCCGGTCCTAGGATAACCTTGGGAAGACCATAGATGTAGGTATGAAATTTTTCACACCCAAATGCCAAGCCAAGGCACTCCTTCTCGATTTGCGCGTACCGGCACTCTGTAGCCGTCATGGAGCGTGACACATACGCCACTGGTCGCCATTCTCCTTCATCTTCCTGTAGAAGGACAGCCCCTAATCCATTCTTAGAGGCATCTGTGGCCACTTTTGTCCTCTTTTTAGGGCAGAAGAACTTCAGTTGGGGTTCACTTGCTAGAATGTGTAGCAGCCCTTCCCATTCTCTCTCATGTTCATGTCCCCATTGGAACTCTGTCTCTTGGTGCAGCAGTTTTCTCAGATGAACAGTTTTCACTGCTAGATTTGGAATTAATTTTCCTAGGTAGTTAACCATGCCAAGGGCCCGCTGAACCCCTTTCTTGTCCTTTGGTTTCTCCATGTCATGTATAACCTTTACCTTTGACTTGTCTGGCTGAATCCCCTCTGTAGAGATCTTGTCTCCGAGGAATGTGATTTCATTGACACTGAACTGACATTTGTCTTTATTTAGTTTGAGTCCATACTGCTGTATTCTCTGAAGTGTTTTCTCCAGCCTGGTGCCGTGCTCCCCCTGAGTGGAGCCCCATACTACCAGATCATCCACGTACACCCACACTCCCTCCAGGCCCTCGCTGATTTGCTCCATTGCTCTGTGAAAGATTTCTGGGGCGGAGCTAATACCAAAGGGCAGATGCTGGTCGGAGTATCAACCAAACGGGGTGTTAAAAGTGCACAGCTTAGCACTTTCTTCATCAAGTTTCAACTGCCAGAAACCATGTGAGGCGTCCATCTTGGAGAAGACTTTCGCTTCTGTCATTTCGCTGACTATTTCCTCTCTCTTTGGAATTTGGTAGTGCTCTCTTTTGATATTGGCATTAAGGTCCTTGGGATCCATGCAGACACGCAATTTATCAGTTTTCTTTGAATTGACACAGACCATGGAATTTACCCAGTCAGTCGGTTCCTCAATCTTCTTTATGACATCTAATCCCTCCATACAGTTTAGCTCTCTCCTCAGTTTTTCACGGAGAGCCACTGGAACTCTCCTGGGTGCGTGAATCACAGGTTGTGCATCCTCTCTCAGTTTGATGGAGTATGTAAAGGGCAGTGCTCCGAAACCCTGAAATACATCTGCATATTTGTGTGCTATAGCCTCATGAGTCAGATTTGTACTATCTTGGTGGGCACTCTGCACACAGTTCAGTTCATTGATAGTATAGACTCGTTTTACCAAGCCCAAATCCACACAGGCCTTATCCCCCAACAGTGACTCATGTCCTTCAAGCTCTATAACAAAGGTCAAAGGGTGAATGTGATTTTTTACCTTAACATTCAGCCTACACGTTCCTTTTGTTTCAATGCTTTGTCCATTGTATGCTTTCAAAGACACTGTCTTGTTCAGTATTTTAGCTCGCACTTTGAGATTCCGTGCATCACTCCAACTTATGAGGTTTGCCTTAGCACCTGTATCTAGCTTAAAGGGAACAATGGTGCCATTTACCAGAAAGGGAGCTATCCAAACTTCAGTCTTTGTTCCTACAGAGTGCACTTCATTAGCATTTTTGCCCTGTTTTGACTCATTTTGCACCATTCCAACAAACAAAGTCTCTGCTCCTGTCTCTTCAGTCTCAATAGCATGCACTGTCTTTTTACCTTCAGTTTTCTCTTCCCAAAAACACATCTTGGCAAAGTGATTCCTGCCTTTACATTTTGCACAGTTCTTCCCATAAGCAGGACACTGTCTGGCTATGTGTTTATTACCACACCATCTGCATTTGTAAGGCATCATCGTCTTGAACTCCGTGGGCCCTCTTGTGTCCCTTTTGTGTACCACATCCACTGGCAGGTTTTCCAGCCCCAGGGCGCTCCCGCCCGCTGCTGTGCTGCTCCCTTCGAAAGTTTTCGTGTGCATGGCTGAGAGTTCACTAGCATGACATATTTTCACTGCTGCATCCAAATTTAGGTCATTGTCGCTAAGCATTCTCTCCCTCACCTTCTTGTCGAGTATTCCAAAAACGACTTGATCGCGTATCATCGATTCCTTCAGGTCCCTAAAGTTGCATGTTTGTGCTTTTATTTTCAAGTCCATCAAAAAAGCATCAAAGGATTCTCCTTGCTTTTGCACGCGGGATCGAAACACGAATCTCTCATACGTTTCATTCTTTTTTGGAGTGCAGTATTCATCGAACCGTACTATCACCTTGTCCAGATCATTTTTATCATCTTTGGCTGCAAACGTAAATGTATTAAACAGCTCGATTGCCTGCGAGCCAGCCACTGTTAGCAACAAAGCTACTTCACGTGTTCCAGAGCTAGTCGAAGCGTCAATCGCTGTGAGGTAGAGAAGAAAGCGTTGCTTGAAGACACGCCAATTTTCATCCACATTTCCTTCTAGTTGGAGGCTAGCCGGAGGTTTCATTCCTTCCATTGTTGTAGTATGTCCTTATCGTGAGTTCTATAAATCCTGGTACCATGTAATGTTATCTTAATAATGTAATTACGAGTCTCTCAAGCAGTTGTAGTGGAGTGCCATTTATTCAGTCCTGACTCTGTGCCACGTAGTACCGTACTGCAAGCATGGCCAAAAATGGCGTCGGATCCCGCCCCCGGATATGACGTCAGCCGTCAACCAGCTGTCAATCAAACCCCACTGTCTTTACGACAGCTACGGTTATCCGTACACGTTTCTTACATTACAACAGTGACTACACTTCAACAGTACATCACTGACTGTAAAGCACTTTAGGATGTCCTGAGGTCTTGAAAGGTGCTTATATAAATGCAAGTTCTTTCTTGTCCATTCCGAACAAAATAGAGATTATTTACGCTCCTGTTTCCCGGCTAAAGCCAGCCCTGGACAATGAGCCATTAGCAAAATATTGATGTTTGCGCCCACAGCAAGATGGCCGCTTCTGTTTCCGTTAGGGGGTGGGGTAGGCCTTAACTACGGCTGGCCGGCCGCCCTTTAGTCCCGATGGGGCGGGCCCTCGTTACTGTACAGGCGGCGCTCCAAGGCAGCCGGCAGGCTCTGAGTCGCTGCAATATCGCAAGGCCCGGCCAGCCTACGATGTCCGAGGGCGATAGTTCCGGGGTGGGGGTGGGACGGGGGTGGCGGCGGAATGGGGTCTGTTCCCAGTGGAGGGGGGGGGAAAGGGGGGAAACCCGGTGTGGCAGCGACCAAGGATGCTTTAATTGGAGCCTGGAGGAGCATTCCTGCCCCTCCCGGCCCCTCACAACTGAATGACAACTCACCAGCTAAGCTCCCCTTGGGCTGATACTGCGCAGAATGCGCGGAGCACGTGCTCCGCCCAGTACAGTCCTAAAATGGTGACTGGGGTCCTACGTGCAGGAAACTCTCGTTTAAACGACATCTAAATATCCGGAATTCTCTAATAACCGGCAAAATTCTCACTCTGAAAACTACAGTATACAGTCGTTTATAAGTTTTGTTTTACTGTTAAGTAATTAAAGAGTTATGGATTACCCTCAACTGGTATTACTGTACTTAATCAAGCATCTTCCACCATCCATTTAACACAACATTCTGTAGGTGAGTACCCAATTATACTGCACATTTCTTGATTTTTTAATTTTTGTTTGTTAAAAATAGCCTCGGTAGATATACCTCTCTGTTATCCGGAATTTTTAATCAACCGGCACCATCCCGGTCCCGTCGGTGCCGGATACAAAAGAGTTTCCTGTACATCAAAAAACCCTCCCATCCATAGTGAAAGGGCCAAGTGCCTGATTCAGGCTGGCCCTCTGGCCTTCAAGCGCTAGGCCTGTGCAAAGTTGGCGTCATCATAGGGGTTGGCAACCCTCCAGGATTGTCCGGCAGTCTCCAGGAATTGATGACTAATCTCCCAATTGGACACCACCGCCAGCAAAACCCTGGAGAAAAAGAGTCGGGTTATTGAAAAAACAAACTGTGCGTTTGTTTTCATTTCCCTTGACAAGTTATAAGATAAGGATAAAGGGTTGCTTTGACTGATGGTCAAGAATCATCCAATCAGCTTTCCAATTGGTGCGGGTAGTTGGAGCGCTGTGAGGATGGACGTGTTGGTTGACCAATGGCAGGGCAGTTGAAGGTCGGAGGTCATATAATGAACCCTCCGGGAACACCGGCGACCAAAGCTGGCAACCCATCGTCCGCCAGATGGGGAGAGGGAACCGGACAGTAAGCTTTTCCCCACCCGGTTTAGGGCCGTTACCCACCCTGTTTCCACCCAGCGGCTTCAGTGGAAATCTATCCCACAGTCTTAAGTAACTACGGCAACCGACTGCTGAACTAATCAGCACATTAACTTTGTGACAGACATTAATCATGTAGCTTTTCTTGGCATCGTACACCCACCAGATGCTGGGACATTTTCGAAATATGTGGCATCGCAATAATCAGCCGCTTATTCCGACAACAGCAAACCAGTTGACAGAAGCCTCCGCGATATACAAATGGGCTGAAACAATTCGTCCCCCACCCAACCCCCCTCACCCCACCCCGCTTTTATTTATCAATCTAGTCAAGGGAGGCATCACCATCGGTGCCTGTTCGTAAAACAAAGCTGGCGTGCGTGTTGGAAAACTTCTTCCATGTAGCAAAGAACCTTGGTTTCTCATGGCGCCTCCCTTAATCCCCTGGACTTGTTAAACGATTTCCACATTAGTGACAGCGTGCGTCGTTAACACAACGTTATTTTTCCAGTATGGTCCGGCCCATATATATTCAAAAGAAGTGACTTCTGTCACTCCCCAGACACGACACCGCGGCGCAAAGGGGGCTGAGTGACCAATCCTAGCACCCCAACTTATACAAGAAGAATGGAGCGAGTCACTGTCTTCACTTTAATTGTCTGCTCCACTCCCACTCTGACCTCTCAGTCCTCGGCCAATGAATCTCAACGTAAGCTCGAGGAACAGCACCTCATCTTTCGATCAGGCACTTTACAGCCTTCTGGGCTCAATGTCGAGTTCAACGATTTCAGATCATAATCTCTGCCCTCATTTTTTTGGAAGCCAGCTGTTGATGATTCCGCTATTCCCATTTACACCTCTTCTAGAGCCATCTTTTGTTTCTTAACTTGTCCCATTACCAACTCCTTTTGCCTCCCACCATCATCCCTTTTGTCGTTTAATCTCTCCTGCCTTCCATCCCATCACGGATCTTCCCTTTTGTCCTTTCCTCTCCTCCCCCCTTTCCCTGCCCCTACACCTGCTTAAAAACCTGCTCCATCTCTAACTTTTTCCAGTTCTGACGAAGGGTCATCGACCTGAAATGTTAACTCTGTTTCTCTCTCCACAGATGCTGCCCGACCTGCTGAGTGTTTCCAGCATTTTCTGTTTTTATTTCCGATTTCCAGCACCCGCAGTATTTTGCTTTTGTAGAATGGAGTGAGGCCGTGCACACTATAGAATGCAGGTGTTGGAGTTCTGGAGGTCATACAGGATGGAGCTCAGAAGCACTGCGGCACATTAAGATTTGCCTTTTTCAGTGACATCAGTCATTGAGCTTGGAAAGGCGATGTCATCCCCCACCCCCTCTTAATTAAACTTGAATTGTAGACTTTACTCTTCTTGTCATTGAATTGTTGTTACTGAAATATTCTTCCTTGGTATTTGGGGCTGATTGCAGGCATCAATTGTTCAGAAGGTTGGACGCTGTCGAAAATAAAGTGGTTTTCAAGTCAAAACATTGTCTGCATTTTAAAAAGGTTCTGAAGAAGATTATCAGCAGAAGAAGCTAGTGGCCTTAAATGAAGTTGGCTACTTTTGCAAGAAAGCAATTTTCTTCATCTTCATCTTCATCCAGAAGAATTGGCACTTGGGCACAGACAATCAAAGGAACAATCACTCCCGCACTCGTTTGCTCAGTCTTCCCTGTTGAATAATGGCACTTCAAACAATGGTTTGATTAGCAAGAGGTTGGTTTTCACTCATTTTATACATTGAAAATGCAGACAGGAATCTATAACACGAGATGAAAAGAATTCCTTTGTTGTAATAGTAGCAAACTTCGCGTCATTTAAGATACCCTTGTTCTGCAGATAAGCTTCCCCAGAACCTCCTTGAAAAGACAGACCATGCATTGACTTGCACCGCACTTTATTTTCGGTTAAATCCAACAATGAACTTCTGAGCAACTGATGCCCGTAGTCAGCCCAAGTACCAAGGAATATTATTTCAGTAAGAACAATTCCAGTGACAGCAAGAGTCAAAACTACAGGTCAAATGACAATATGGAATAAAATATGACATACGGGGCAAAATTCAGTAGGTTAGCTTCCCCCAGTTAACGCCTGGAGGGGGCGCTAACGGGGCGCTCAGGCAGTAGCACCACGGCGGGGCGAATCTCTCTTTGTCCGGCAAATTCGCCGGCCCCATAGCGCCGGTGATAACAGTTAGCGCCTCGGTCCTGTAGGACATGCAGAATTACACCTCGCCCCGTCCAACAGGTTACAGAATACGGACTTGAGACTTATGAGAAATTACACCAGGCACACGGGTTCTGTCTTTAACCTTTCATTGTTCCTAAGACAGATTCCAAACCCCAGCCACTATTCGAGCGGTTCACCAATAATATTACAGGAAATCATACATACAACCACCCGCGGATGATCAGTCCAGCGTTGATTGCAGGTCCTCGTAAGTGAAAAGACTGGCCAGGCCCCTCCTTCCCACTGCAGTGCCTGATCCTTGTAGGCGAGATGACGGGCCAAGACACCCTCTTCTGACTGCAGTGCCGATATTCTTTAGCCATTGTGTTTTATACCGTTTTCCTTGCCTTTTGCAGTAAATCAATCGTTCAGAGATTGTGAAATGTTCCTTTAATATTCGGTCTGAGCTGTTTGAGCTGTCAAACGTTCCCATTAACACATCCTGTGTCGCTATCCACTAGTTGTCTTTATCACAGTCCCAAAATTGTTCATTCACTCCTAAAGTTTACAAAAGTGGCAGAAAACCACTTGGTTAGGTTCATGGGTTACGTCGTATTCTGCATTTCAAAAATTCAGAGGTTTGACTTCTCCCCTTTAACCTCCGAAAAGTCATCAGAGACACCATGGGCTGGATTTTATCAATGGGGAGCTTTTGGAGGCGGGACTCCCACTTTTTGGGTTGTAGTCCCGCCTCCATCGACTTGCGGCCAACCCACGCTATTTTCCCTTGATTGACCTTGTTAAGCCCGCCCAGCGGGCTCAGCAGGCCAATTAAGGGACACCTGGTTACTGGTGACGTCAGCGATTGACATTTCATCTGTCAAGAGCTTTCGACAGTTGAATAATCAGCGTTTGACAGCTCTGTGAAGACTCAGCAGCGCTGACAACGGTTTTGTGGGACTGTGTGAAAAGCTGCTCCGCTTCCCTTGCGCGACTCGGATTTAATGGCCATGGTGTAGAATGTAATTCGATAGTGTTAAAAGGCGGACCCTCACATCGCGACCTATAATCCCTCCCACCAAAAAGATGCCAGCTTTGGTCACGGTGAGATAGCGGTGCAATAAAATTACTTTAAACAGGTGTCATAGAGTCATAGAGTCATAGAGTTTTACAGCACAGAAAGAGGCCCTTCGGCCCATCGTGTCTGCGCCGCCCATCCATCCCTGTCCAGTCTAATCCCATTTTCCAGCATTTGGTCCATACCCTTGTATGCAATGGCATTTCAAGTGCTCATCCAAATGCTTCTTGAATGTTGTGAGGGTTCCTGCCTCTACCACCCTTTCAGGCATTGAGTTCCACATTCCAACCACCCTCTGGGTGAAAAAGTTCCTCCTCAAATCCCCTCTAAATCTCCTGCCCCTTACCCTGAATCTATGCCCCCTTGTTATTGACCCCCCTACTAAGGGGAAAAGTTCCTCTTTGTCTACCCTATCTATGCCCCTCATCATTTTGTACACCTCAATCAGGTCCCCCCTCAGCCTTCTTTGCTCCAAGGAAAACAACCCCAGCCTGTCCAGCCTCTCTTCATAGCTGAGGCGCTCCATCCCAGGTAACATCCTGGTGAATCTTCTCTGCACCCTCTCCAAAGCAATCACATCCTTCCTATAGTGAGGCGACCAGAACTGCACACAGTACTCCAGCTGTGGCCTCACCAGCGTTTTGTACAGTTCCATCATAACCTCCCTGCTCTTATATTCTATGCCTCGGCTAATGAAGGCAAGTATCCCATATGCCTTTTTAACCACCTTATCTACCTGTTCCGCTGCCTTCAGGGATCTATGTACATGTACACCAAGGTCCCTCTGACCCTCTGTACTTCCTAGGGTCCTACCACTCATTGTGTATTCCCTTGCCTTATTTGTCCGTCCAAAATGCATCACCTCGCACTTTTCAGGGTTAAATTCCATTTGCCACTTTTCCGCCCATCTGACCAACCCGTTTATATCGTCCTGTAGCCTGAGGCTTTCCTCCTCGCAATTTACCACCCCACCAATTTTCGTGTCATCTGCGAACTTACTGATCATACCTTTTACATTCTCATCCAAATCATTTATGTAGATCACAAACAACAAGGGACCCAGCACCGATCCCTGAGGTACCCCACTGGACACAGGCTTCCAGTCACAAAAGCAACCTTCGACCATCACCCTCTGCCTCCTGCCACTCAGCCAGTTTAGGATCCAACGCGCCAAGGCACCCTGGATCCCATGGGCTCTTACCTTCTTGACCAGTCTCCTATGCGGGACTTTGTCAAAAGCTTTACTGAAGTCCATGTAAACCACATCCACAGCATTTCCCTCATCCACCCCCCTAGTCACCCCCTCGAAAAATTCAATCAGATTTGTCAGACATGATTTACCCTTGACAAAGCCATGCTGACTATCCCCGATTAATCCTTGCCTCTCCAAGTGGAGACTAATTTTGTCCCTCAGAATTTTTTCCAATAATTCCCCTACCACAGATGTTAGGCTCACTGGCCTGTAATTCCCTGGTTTATCCCTGCTACCCTTCTTGAATAATGGTACTACGTTAGCTGTTCTCCAGTCCTCTGGTACATCCCCTGTGGCCAGAGAGGTTCTGAAAATTTGTGTCAGAGCCCCTGCAATCTCCTCCTTTGCCTCCCACAGCAGCCTGGGATACATCTCGTCTGGGCCTGGGGATTTATCCACTTTTTGGCCTGCTAAAACCGCTAGCACCTCCTCCCTCTCGATGCTAATATGTTCAAGTATGTCACAGCCCCCTTGCCCGATTTCTATGTCTGCATCATCTTTCTCCATAGTGAACACAGATGCAAAAAATTCATTTAAAACCCCGCCTACATCATCTGGCTCTACACACAGATTGCCACTTTGGTCCCTAATGGGCCCTACCCTTTCCCTGGTTATCCTCTTGCCCTTAATATACTTATAAAACATCTTAGGATTTTCCTTTATTTTGCTCGCCAGTGTTATTTCATGGCCCCTCCTCGCCCTCCTAATTTCTTTTTTAAGTATGCCCCTGCATTTTTTATACTCCTCTAGGGCTTCTTCCGTCTTTAGTCTTTTGTAACTGCCAAAAGCCCCCCTTTTATTTCTAATGCATTTTTGTATATCCCTTGTCATCCAAGGTTCCCTTTGCTTGTTGGTCCCACCCTTGACCTTTACAGGAACATGTTGGCATTGTACTCTCTCTATTTCCCTTCTGAAAGTCTCCCACTGTTTTGATGCGGATTTTCCTATAAGTAGCTGCTCCCAGTCCAATTTGGCCAGATCCTGCCTTATCATATTAAAATCGGCCTTCCCCCAATTTAGAACCCTTATTTCCGGGCCGTCTTTGTCTTTTTCCATGACCACCTTAAATCTCACCGAATTGTGGTCACTGTCGCCAAAATGCTCTCCTACTGACACTTCCACCACTTGCCCGGCTACATTCCCCAGAATTAGGTCCAGTACCGCCCCCTCTCTTGTAGGACTTTCTACATGTTGGCTCAAAAAGCTCTCCTGGATGCACTTTAAGAATTCTGCACCCTCTAAGCCTTTCACACTCTGACTATCCCAATTTATATTGGGGAAGTTGAAATCCCCCACTATTATTACCCTATTATTTTCGCACTTTTCTGAGATTTGCCTACATATCTGTTCCTCTATCTCCCCCTGACTGTTTGGGGGCCTATAGTACACTCCCAGCAAAGTTCCTGCTAAAAGCTCTGATTAAATACGCCGTGCCTGCATGGTTGGGTCACAGTTTTATAAGCCTCAGTGGACATTTTCATTTCAAAGTTTATCACTCAACCTAATTCCGCACAAACCGGTCACAGGTTTCCCAAATTGTGGGTAATGAGGGCAGTTTGCATCAGCAAGGAGCAAACTTTCTACAAGGCGCCCATAAATTGAACAGGTCTTGTGGAGTTTATTTTAGAATCATATAGAATCATAGAATGGTTACAGCACAGTAGGTTGCCATTCGGCCCGTCGAGCCCGTGCCAGCTCTCTGCAAGAGCACTTCAGCCAGTCCCACTCCCCCGCCCTTTCCCTGTAGCCCTGCAAAATTTTTTTCCTTCAGGTACTTATCCAATTCCCTTTTGAAAGTCGTGATTGAGTCCGCCTCCACCACCATTTCAGACAGCGCATTCCCGATCCTAACCACGCGCTGCGTAAAAAAGTTTTTCCTCATGTCGCCTTTGGATCTTCTGCAAATCACCTTAAATCTGTGTCCTTTGGTTCTCGACCCTTCTGCTAATGGGAACAGTTTCCCTCTATCTACTCTGTCCAGACTCCTCATGATTTTGAACATCTCTATCAAACCTTCTCTCAACCTTCTCTGCTGTAAGGAGAACAACCCAGCTTCTCCAGTCTATCCATGTAACTGAAGTCTCTCATCCCTGGAAGCATTCTTGTAAATCTTTCCTGCACCCTCTCTAAGGCCTTCACATCCTTCCTAAAGTGCGGTGCCCAGAATTGGACTCAATACTCCAGTTGAGGTTGGACCAGTGTTTTATAAAGGCACATCATTACTTCCTTGCTTTTGTACTCTATGCTTCTATTTATGAAGCCCAGGATCCCGTATGCTTTTTTTAACCACTTTCTCAATCTGCCCTGCCACCTCAATGATTTGTGCACATATACCCCCAGGTCTCTGTTCATGCCCCCTTTAGAATTGTACTCTGTGGTTATGTTATTGGACTAGTAATTCAGGGGCCTGGACTAATAATCCAGAGAACAAAGTCTGGTTATAAACAAAAAGCTGGCATCAGTAAGAGTGACCATGAAGCTATCGGACTGTTCGAATTAGGCATGGGATTATGCTAATTTTTTATGAACCACTGTTTAGGCCTCAGCTAGAGTGTTAGAGCAATTGGCTGTAAAGCACTGTGGGACGTCGTGAAAGGCACTGTATAAATGCAAGTCTATCTTTTCTTTATTTACCTGAAGGAAAAAAATTTGCAGGGCTACAGGAAAAGGGCAGGGGTTGTGGGACTAGCGGAAGAGCTCTACGGGCCGAATGGCCTCCTTCTGTACTGGAGCCATTCTATGATTCTACTTGCGAGTGATTATTTCATGTGATCACTTATTATAAGAGGCGTGGTTTATTTGGACAGTTTGATGTTTGTGATGTTTCCTTGCTGTGCAGAAGGCCCAATGGCACATCCTGCCTGCCTCTGGGCACTTCAGTCTATAAAAGACCATGTTCCCAGTGTAAATTCCGAATGAGCTTGGTTTGTTGAAGTGCAGCACCTTTTATGTATTGACATTGCTCCACTGTTATTCAAACGTGAGGCCATTTTCTGTATAACACCGGGCGCGGGGGCACAGAAATGCGCAGGAACAGGGAAAGGCCTTCAGGCCCAACAAATTTACTCCTTGCTTAAGTAGTTTCCATATAGAACCACAGAATTATAGAATCATACAGCACACAAGGAGGCCACTCTGCCCATCATGCCTGTGCCGGCTCTTTGAAAGAGCTGTCCTATTAGTCTGTCCCTTCCCCATAGCCCTGCAAATGTTTCCCCTTGAAGTATTTATCCAATTCCCTTTGGAAAGTCACTATTGAATCTGCTTCCATCACCCGATCAGGCAGTGCCTTCCAGATCTCAACAAGTACAGGAGGTTATTGCTGGTATCTATATGGTCATCTGGTTCTCTATCTAAAGGAACAGAAAGGAGTTCTGCTCCATTAACGTGCAGCTGATCTGCGACCATCAGCTATCATATCTTACAGGCAGCTCTCGCCATGCTTCACATTTTCCTCAATCTATTTGAAGGTGATGGGAGGCTGGAAAGATAACTCCTGGAAGACCAAGGCTACGCACTTAAGTACGACCGAATGATGCCATTGCAGTAAGGGGAGAATTGATGCATGCATGAGGGAGAAGGGAATACAGGGACATAGGACAAGGTGGGCAAAGGTAATTAGACTGGGAGGAGGCTCGTGTGGAGTGTAAACACCGACATAGACCATTTGGGCAGAAAGGCCAGTTTCTGTGCTGCAGATTCTATGTAAGTAACCATGAAAGGAACCTAAGCCAATGCAACAAGGCCCGTGCAACCACCAGGATTATTACTGAGCATACCATTGACAGTCTGAAGCAGTGCTTCAGATATCTGGACAGATCACGGGCACATTACACTGAAACTCACTCGAGAGGTCGTCCTCATCTGCTGCAATGGAAGGAGCCAGAAGCGTAAGATTTGATGGCAGCGGTCACCTTGACTGCTACTGGCAATGCCATCCTAGCATTGAGGTTGTCTGCGTTAGAGTTTAGAAGAATGAGAGGGGATCTCATTGAAACTTATAAAATTCTAACAGGACTAGACAGACTAGATGCAGGAAGGATGTTCCCGATGGTCGGGGAGTCCAGAACCAGGGGTCACAGTCAAAGGATAAGAGGGAAGCCATTTAGGACAGAAATGAGGAGGAATTTCTTCACCCAGAGAGTGGTGAACCTGTGGAATTCTCAACCAAAGAAGGCAGTAGAGGCCAATTCATTAAATATATTCAAGAAGGAGTTAGATATATTTCTTAAGGCTAAAGGGATCAAGGGATATGGAGAGAAGGCAGGAACAGGGTATTGAGTTTGGATGATCAGCCATGATCTCATTGAATGGCGGAGCAGGCTCGAGGGGCCGAATGACCTACTCCTGCTCCTACCTTCTATGTTTCTATGTTTCTCACCCTCCAACAGCAGGCACAGCTCTGCTACTGCCTCCAGGCCAAGCCTGATCCCTCCTGCCCCAGAAGCAGTGGTTCTCAGTAATTGTTAGGTAGCCCGCTGATACAATGGGCCCGATTTTCGGCTTGTGTGGGAAATGGTCGGATTTCCCCGAATGTGGGGTTTCTGACACACATAAAAAATTGTCAGCCAGCCCCATGCAATTTTCCCTCAATTGGCCAATTAATTCCCAGCATGTGGGAAGCCTTGCTAATTGTCTAAATCGAGTCAGGAATCCCCACAGTATGATGTCATCATTCGTGGTGCTTTCAAGGTCCATAGCAAGCACTGCATCATCTGAAGGCTTCCAAATGAACCATACAGGATGGCATAAGGAGCCTGCAGCAGCTGTGGCCAGTGCCAGACCCCGAGCTGCCTTCAAATTCGACGAGGCTTCACTGCAGGCATTATTGGATGGGGTTAGGGCCCACAGGGAGGTCCTCTTCCCTAGGTCAGGGAGGAAGAGGCCTCCCACTGAGACCAATGCTGCATGGATGCAGGTGTCAGCAGATGCCAACTCGCTGGGAGTCACCAGAGGAACCTTGGCATTATATCTCTAACTCCTTCCTTTACTCCCCCACAGTACCATCCAGAGCCCCCGTCCTCACTGTGGAGGAGGAAGAGGCTGTGCAGCCAGACTCCTCAGAGGAAGCTCCAACCTCTGAGGGTGCAGCGTCAGCAGAAGTAAGCGCACCCAGCACCAGCGCAGACACTCACACCTCGGGGGGACCTTTGGGACATAGAGTAGTGTTGTCACCTGGTGTTTCACAGCTGACAAGTGAGCCTCAGCAGATTCTGGAGACAGGGACAGCAGTGGAGAGTCCTCGTCGGAGGGCGCAGGGCTCTGCCAGCTCAGCTCAGCCGCGCTGCATCTCGACCCTCTGCCTCTGAGTCCATCCGCAAGAGAAGAGGTGATGGATCTCCATGCACAGATGCAGGAGTCTCTGGCAGGTTTTGTCTCCAGGGTCGCTGCGAGTGTGGAGCGAATGGAGGAGTCCATAGCGACCATGAGCAGAGCCTTTGTGGAGTCATTGGTGCATGAACGCAGCACCATGGAAAGGTTGGCAACCTCCATGGAGGAGATAACTCGCCAGCATATGGAAAACATGGTGAGTGCTCATAAGGGAATGACATCTCTTGAGGAGCGTTGGCCATCTGTTGAACAGAGAAACCAGATCTTCATGGAAGTCCTTCTGAGTAGGACTGCCAGTGCAGAAACGGGTCCCACTGGCCCCCTAAAGCACAGCAAGGTGCTCTCAAGCCACTTCCAAGCGCTGGCCCCTTCTGGCTTGTGCAGCCTCAGGTGAGTGAGCAGCAACCTGGTGCTCCTGGTAATCATCCTGCTGTTCCTGGTTCTGCTGCTGCCACCTCTGCTGTTGGAGGTCCTCTAATGCCAGGAAGGGAAGGTGCCAAAGGCCTCCCATGCTTCTAGCAGATGCCTCGGTTGAGGAGGTCCTGAGTTAGGGTGGTGAGAGGGGCTTCCCAGGAGCTCACACTGAAGAAGTGTGTGAGGCTCCAACTTTCTGCAGCTGCTCCTAAGGCTTCAAATAGTTCCCCCAAGCCTTGATCAACAAGGTCCTGCAGCCTGCAAATGCTGCCTCTTTAAATCTCTTCAGCCCTCAGCGACCTGCTGCTGCAAGCAAGCAAGCCAGCTGTTTTCACACCAGCTCTCATCGGTGGGGTTCCCCGCAGGCGGGTTTCAGGTGGGGAAAGCCCCAAAGTCGCAACGGCACGGAAAAATCCACTTCAACAAGCAGATAATTGCTTGTTAGTGCTCCGACGACCAGTCCCGCCAGCGGCAAGCGGGGCGCGTGAAATCGGCAGTCCGAAAGTCGGACGGGGCGGGGAGTCAGGCGGGGGGGGTCCCGACCCGCTTTTTCCGTGATTTTTGGACCACGGCCGCATGAAAAGCCGCCCGACAGCTGCCCGAAAATCGGGGCCAATGAGCGGCATTGAGGTGGGTGCAGAGGGTATGGGAGAGATTCTCACTGGCACTGTTGGGCTGGAAGCAACAACAACTTATATTTATAGAGCGCCTTTAACGTAATAAAATCTCCCAAGGTACTTCGCAGAAGTGTTATCAAAATAAAATTGACACTGAGCCATATAAGGAGATGTTAGGGCAGATGGCCAACAGCTTGGTCAAAGAGGGAGTTTTTTCACAGCGTCTTAAAGGAGGAAAGAGAAGTGGAGAGGCGGAGAGATTTAGGGAGGAAATTCCAGAGCTTAGGACCTAGGCAGCTGAAGGCACGGCCAACCACTGGCGGGACGATTAAAATCGGAGATGTTCAAAAGGCCAGAATAGGCGTAGTGCAGAGGTCTAGGGGGATTATAGGGGCTGGAGGAGATTACAGAGATAAGGAGGGGCGAGGCCCCGGATGGATTTGAAAACAACATTTGAAACAGGGCAGTAGGCCCTCTAAAATGGCGGAGAAGAATCTTACCCCCGTTTCAGCTCCCGATCCAGCTGGCGTCATCCTCAGAGGGGCCTACCGCCGAGTGGGCAGAAGTACTCAACCCGTCGGCACTTTTGCGATGACGTATGTAGGACCCCGACTGCCATTCTTTCAACAGCTGGCTGCACACGCTCCGTCCTGGTTAATCTGGTGGTCCAGCCAAAGGGAAGCCAAACAACAACAGCTTGCATTTATATAGCACTTAGTAAAATGGGCCAAGGCGCTTCATCAGACCAAGTTTGATGGGGAGATACATAAGGAGATATTAGAACAGGTGACCAAAAAAGCTGAGTCAAAGAGGTAGGTTTTAAGGAGCGTCTGAAAGGAGGAGAGAGAGGTGGGGGTTGGGGGTGGGGTTGAGGGAGGGAATTCCAGAGCTCAGGGCCTTGGCAGTTGAAGGCAAGTTGTTGTTATTCTTGCTGTTGTTTTTATTATCTGATATATTGCCACCCCAATCTCTGCTCCTGCTCATTCTTGTTGTGTATGTAATAGGTATGTTACTTTAAACCTATGGCCAGGGCAGCACTACTTTGTAGGGCGTAGTGATACCGTAGTACCACTCCTGGCCATAGGGGTATAAATAGTACTGTGGGTACTGATCTCCCCTCAGTTTTCCCGCCTGTTGGTATTAAGTAAAGACCTACGTTGAATCTTCCAAGCTGTCTCGTCATTATTGTATTAAGTATAGACACATACTTTATACTAGCGACGAGTAAGGTTCGAACTCACCAGTACATGGTGCAACAAAGGAACGGTAGCAGTACGGAGGGAGAAGGAGAGAGGCTTCTTACCAGCCAGCCTGCAGAGTCCAGCGTCGACCGAAGGAGGCCGCCCAGCACTCCGGGTTCGGGAGGAGCGGCAGCAACGGAGCGAGAGAGAGAGGTTTCCAGCGGAGGCTGCGGCAGCTGAGAGAAGAGGCTGAATGGGCGCTCCAGCCACGGGACAAAAGTCCACCCAGGGCCAGGTAAACTGAAATCCTTCCCGGGGAACGGGAGCTGCAAGGGCCAAAAATAACGATGCTGGAGAGAGGTCATTGACAGCAGAGGGAGAAAAGGCGGGAAAAACGCCATCTAGTGGAGAAAGCGGGAAAAGTTTTTTTTTTCTCTTCAAAAGTTTAAAATGGCTAAAGAAGGTTGTTTGTCAGCATTTGTTGAGGACACAGAAGAGTGGGATGCCTATATTGAAAGGCATGAACTTTATTGCATAGTAAACAAGGTGGAAGATGACCAAAAGGTAGCAACCTTATTAAATTTTATGGGGGCAAAAACATACGGTCTGCTGAGGAATCTTCTTACTCCAGAAAAGCCAGCAGACAAAACGTACGCCCAAATTGTTGCTACATTAAGGGAACATTTAAACCCTAAGCCACCATTTATAGTGGAAAGGTACCGCTTCTACAGACGCGACCAAAGGAATGATGAGTCGCAGGCAGCCTATTTAGCTGAGCTCAGAAGGTTGTCCAAACATTGCCAGTTTGGAGCCATATTAGCGGACGCGATCAGAGACAGATTTGTCTGTGGCATGTTGAATGAGAATACACGTAAACGGTTGCTAGCCAAGAAACAGCTCAGCCTAGATCAGGCGATTGAAATAGCATCGGCTCACGAAGCAGCAGCACAGGGTGCTGCTCAAATACGACAAAACACAACCAGCTATGACACCCATGAGGTGACATTTCACAAAGGTAAATGCTACTGTTGTGGCAAAACCACCCACGACCAAAGTAATTGTTGGTTTCATGATAAAATATGTCGGCAGTGTGGGAAAAAGGGGCATATAGCGAAAGTTTGTCGGTCTGGTACGAAACCCAATCGTGGGGGCAATCCGAGCAGTACCAAGGCAAGGACAAAAATACATAAGATGTCTGACAGTAGCTCAGACGAGTCACAGGAAGGCACAAAAGCAGAGCCTAAAGGTCTGGGATGTCTCAAGTTATATGGTGTAGACAAAACGGAGAACCACAGCACAATGTGGGTTAAAATGAAGGTAGCAGGCGTCGAAGTTAATATGGAGCTGGAAACGGGTTCAGCCCTATCAGTAATTAATGAACAAGATTATAACAGGCTGTTCAAACACATTCCCTTAAAGGATACGGAAATTAAATTAAAAACATATACGGGACAAAAAGTTTACCCAAAGGGAAAAATGCAAGTAACAGTTAAATACAACGGCAGAAAAGTGCCAGGACTTTATTTATACATCCTACCAAATGGTGGACCACCACTTTTGGGTAGGGAATGGATAAGAAAAATCCATTTCGACTGGAAGTCGATACACGAGTTAAAGGTAGAGACCACCACGGATGATACAACCATTACAAGCAGGCTGTCGAAACTATTGGCAAAAACGCCAGAGCTGTTCCAACAAGGGCTGGGGACCTTAAAGGACATTAGAGCAAAAATAACTATTGCTCAAGACGCAAACCCCAAGTTTTGTAAGGCCAGACCGGTGCCTTATGCCATTCGGCCAGTGGTGGAAGCAGAACTGGATGCCTTAGAGAGTGCAGGTGTCCTTACAAAGATTGAGTGGAGCGAGTGGGCCACGCCCATCGTCCCAGTTATAAAGAAATCTGCAAATAACACACCGGGGGAACCAAAGAAGGTTCGCATTTGCAGGGATTTTAAGATAACTATTAACCCAGTCCTGCACACGGTACAGTATCCACTGCCGCGGATAGAGGACATATTCGCATCGTTAGCTGGGGGTAGACACTTTACGAAGATTGACCTTTGTCAAGCTTATTTACAGATGGAGGTGGAGCAGGACTCGAAAAAGCTCCTAATGATTAACACACACAAGGGATTGTACCAGTACAATCGCCTGGTATTTGGTGTGGCGTCTGCCCCGGCAATATGGCAGAGGACCATGGAACAGGTCCTACAGGGCATTCCAGGAATGCAATGCTACCTGGATGACATCCTGGTGACAGGACAAACGGATAACGACCACCTCGCTAACCTGGAGCGAGTACTTCTGCGGTTACAACAATACGGACTCAGGGCGAACAAGCGGAAATGTGAGTTTTTCCAGGAACGTATCTCATACTGTGGTCACATTATAGATAAGGAAGGCCTGCATAAGTCCCCGGAAAAGATCGAGGCAGTAATGAAGGCCCCGCCCCCTGAGAATGTATCTCAGTTACGATCATTCTTAGGCCTTATAAACTATTACCATAAGTTCCTCCTGAACTTATCGTCCATTTTACATCCACTAAATTCATTGCTGCAAAAGGGAGTCTCCTGGAATTGGAATGAAGCGTGTGAGGCTGCTTTTAAAAAGGGTAAACAACTCATTACATCAAAGGAAGTGCTCGCACACTTTGACCCAAAAATGCCAATGAGGTTGGCATGTGATGCCTCCCCGTACGGTATAGGGGCAGTGTTGTCACACAAATTTCCCAACGGGACGGAGAGGCCAATAGCATTTGCCTCAAGGCCGTTAACTACAGCCGAAAGAAACTATGCGCAAATCGACAGGGAGGCCCTCAGTCTGGTGTGGGGTGTAAAAAAATTCCACCACTACCTGCATGGGCAACGTTTCACACTACTGACGGATCATCAACCGTTGGTGTCGATATTTAATCCAACAAAAGGGGTGCCCCTGATGACGGCCCAAAGGCTACAGAGATGGTCACTGTTCTTAGGAGCACACCAGTACCTTATCGAATATAAGGGTACCAAACAGCATGGCAATGTGGATGGCCTGTCGCGGCTACCCTTGCCTGCCGAGATCGAAGAGATAGTACAGGACCCCGTGGAAATATATCATACGGCTGTTATGGAACACTTGCCCATCACCAGCCAATGTATCGAGCGGGAAACATGGAACGATCCGACATTGGCAAGGGTTTACGAATTAACCGTGAAAGGCTGGCCGGCGCAGGGTGATGCATCATTGCCGGCGTTTTCGGCAAGGAAGGACCAGTCGTCCATCTGCCGGGGCACATTGATGTGCAAAGCCAGGGTGGTGGACCCTCAAAAATTACAACATAAAGTGTTGCAGGACTTACATGAAGGTCATCTGGGGGGTGTCAAAATGAAAAGCCTCGTCAGAGCCTACGTCTGGTGGCCCGGCATTGACAGGGACATTGAGGAAGTAGCAAAAGCGTGCCAAGGGTGCCAGATGGTACAGAATGTACCACCACAAGCCCCACTACATCCGTGGGAGTGGCCCTCAACGCCGTGGCAAAGGATCCACGTGGACTTCACTGGCCCCTTCCTGGATGCGATGTTCCTTATTGTAGTGGACGCCCATTCAAAATGGCCGGAGGTCAAAAAGATGTCATCAACGACAGCCGAAAAGACGGTCGCAGTCTTAAGGACCATTTTTGCCTGAAACAGGGTGCCCGAGCAAGTCTGTTCGGACAATGGGCCACAATTTGTGGCAGAAGAATTTCAAGCATTCCTAAAAAGGAATGGAGTGCGACATTATACGTCCGCACCATATCATCCGGCTACAAATGGGCTGGCAGAGCGTTTTGTACAGACTTTTAAAAAGGCCATCAAGGCGATGGGGGAGGAAAGGTTGCCACTACAACACAAGGTGGACAACTTCCTATTCGCATACCGTAATGCTGCACATACGGTGACCAATCAGGCCCCCGCCGTCATGTTCTTTAATAGAAGGTTAAGGTCTCGCCTTGAATTGCTCAGACCAAACATTCGGAGAGATGTGGAAAACCGAGTATTTCGTAGGGCTCCTGACAGACAGACACGGAGCTTCGAGGTGGGGCAGCAAGTGTTGGCCCGTGATTATAGGAATGAAAAGTGGCGGTCTGGTACGATAAAGGTCCGCCAGGGACCCTTGATGTACACAGTTGAGACAGGGGAAGGTATAATCAGACGACATGCTGATCAACTTGTGGAGTCCAGAAACCCAACTGATTCACTACCTCAAACGTCTCAGCACATTGGTACAGCGGAATCACGGCCCAGCTCGTCGTTACAGAGGTCTCAGGATTGCGAGGAGTTCAGCACTCCAGTGATCTCCACGGCACAGGATGTGCCATCAGACACCGACGAGTTCATCGATGAAGGGGTGACGGAAGTACCGCCGCCTACACCGAGACCGACTAGAGAAAGACGTTATCCTAGTTGAGACAGGAGGCCTCCTCAGAGACTGAATCTATATCATGTTTCTGTTTATATATATATATATAAGTAGACAACTCTTGATGTAAATATGTTATGTATATTGTGTTACCAAATGTTATTAGCCCTAGTTATGGGGCATCTATTGACTTAATTGCACGGGTACGTTTTAATTAAAAGGGGAGGAATGTTGTGTATGTAATAGGTATGTTACTTTAAACCTATGGTCAGGGCAGCACTACTTTGTAGGGCGTAGTGATACCGTAGTACCACTCCTGGCCATAGGGGTATATATAGTACTGTGGGTACTGATCTCCCCTCAGTTTCCCGCCTGTTGGTATTAAGTAAAGACCTACGTTGAATCTTCCAAGCTGTCTCGTCATTATTGCATTAAGTATAGACACATACTTTATAATTTTCCTCCACTGAATCAAAGTGACAGGGGACCACTGACTGCAATCTTAGTTGCTGTGACCTTACTGCCTTTGTTACCTCTAGACTTGTCTATTCCAACGCACTTCTGGTCGGGCGCCCATCTCCCACCCTCCATAAACTTGAGCTCATCCAAAACTCGGCTGCCCCGTGTCCTAACTCGCACCAAGTCTCGTTCACCCATCACCCCTGTGCTCGCTGACCTACATTGGTTCCCGGTTGAGCAATGCCTCAATTTAAAAAGTCTCATCCTTGTTTTCAAATCCCTCCATGACCTCGCCCCTTCCTATCTCTGTAACCTCCTCCAGCCCCACAACCCCCCGAGATATCTGCGCTCCTCCAATTCTGGCCTCTTGAGCATCCCTGATTATAATCGCTCCACCATTGTTGGCCGTGCCTTCAGCTGCCTGGGCCCTAAGCTCTGGAGTTCCCTCCCTAAACCTCTCTGCCACTCTACCTCTCTCTCCTCCTTTAAGACTCTATTTAAAACCTACCACTTTGACCGAGGTTTTGGTCACCTGCCCTAATGTGGCTCGGTGCCAATTTTGTTTGATAATCGCTCCTGTGAAGCGCCTTGGGACGTTTTACTACGTCAAAGACGCTATGTAAGTGCAAGTTGTTGTTGTTGTTTTTGAGTGCATAAAACGATTGGCCCTCCTTCTGATTCCCGAACCTGAGATCGATAGATTTCCGTTGGGGCCAGGGTATCGAGGGATATGGGTCAAAGGCAGGAAAGTAACGTTGAAGTGCAGATCAGCCATGATCTAATTGAATGGTGGAGCAGGCTCGAGGGGCTGAATGGCCTACTCCTGTTCCTAATGTTCCTAAACTGCCTGAATATTAACACCCATTTTGTATGCGTGAGTCCAGGACATTGTAGATGCATGAAAACAGCAACATGATGGGCACCCCACTTAATTAGCGGCAATCCCCAAATTTGCAAACAGAACAAAGCTAAAGAAAGTTTACACGATCAATGCAAAAGAACAACAGCAACAACTTGCATTTATATCGCGCATTGAGCATCCACGATTTTAATCGCTCCACCATTGGCGGCCGCGCCTTCGCCTGCCTGGGCCCTAAGCTCTGCAATTCCCTCCCTAAACCTCTCCGCCTCTCCACTTCTCTTTCCTCCTGAAACCTTAAATAGATGCTCCTTAAAACCTACCTCTTTGACCAAGCTCATGGTCACATGCCCTAACATCTCTTTATGTGGCTCGGTGTCAACATTTTTTTTTGATAACTGTTGGAGGAAAAATGATTCCTTGGAAACTAGACTTTGAGTAAGAGAGACAACTTTATTAAATGACAGAGCTCTGGGAGAAGCGTCTGCAACCACGCGGTCTGCGAGAGCACCTTCTCCCCGATTGTAGTACGTGCCGAGCTTATATACAATTCCAAGAAGTTGGTTTTAGATCATTTACATTCATCCAATCAATTCGTTTATTAGCGCATATCGTTATTTTCCTCCAGTCAGGAGTTTACACACTTGTGTTGCCAATTCTGCCTCTTCAGGTCTTCGTTCCATCTTGTTCCCCGGCGGAATGTGATTAGTTCGATAATAGGATACAAGTGATTAGTTCGATGATAGGATACCAGTGAACCTTGTTAGTCCTCAGTGATCCAATTAGTCCCAGTCAGGACATGAGACGAACTTTGTTCCAGCCATGCATAAGCGTGGCATGTCTCACTGTGCAGTGATTCAATTAGTCCCAGTCAGTGAATTTGTTGTTTGTGTCTTTTGCAGCAAAATCTTGTCCAGCAATCTTGTCCAGCAAAATTTTATTCTAACAATAACGCTCCTCTGAAGTGACTTGAGACCTTTTTTATGACATTTAAGGTGCTATATAAATATACGTTGTTGTTGTTGTAGTAAAAAGCCCCAAGGTGTGTCACAGGAGCGTTATCAGACACAATTTGACACCGAGCCATTGCAGCAATTTAATGGCAGGTGCTCAGCAGGTGAGAAGCGTGTGAACGTGTGGATACCAAATTTGCGGCTCTGTGTCACACAAGTAACCTTCAAATTAGAGCCAGGCCATTCAGGAGGGATCTCAGGAAGCACCTTCTCACACAGAGGGCAGTAGAAATCGGAAATTCTCTCCCGTAATAGCCGGTAGATGCTGGAGAATTCACGACTGAGATCGATAGAAGGGTATCAAGGAATAGGGAGCGAAGGCATTATTTTAAGAACATAAGAACATAAGAACATAAGAAATAGGAGCAGGAGTAGGCCAATCGGCCCCTCGAGCCTGCTCCGCCATTCAATAAGATCATGGCTGATCTGATCCTAACCGCCAATCCACTATCACAGAACCATCTCCTGAATCTAACAGAATTAGACACACGAAATAGGAGCAGGATCAGGCTACACGGCCCCTGGGCCTGCTCCGCTACCCACAGGGCCATGTCCGATCCGAACCTAGACTCATGTCCAAATTCCTGCCCGCTCCCCGTAACCCTTAATTCTCTTTACTTCTAGGAAACTGTCTATTTCTGTTTTAAATTTATGTAATGATGTAGCTTCTACAGTTTTTTGGGGCAGCATATTCCATGGACCTACCACCCTCTGAGTGAAGTAGTTCCTCCTCATCTCAGTTTTGAAAGAGCAGCCCCTTATTCTAAGACTATGCCCCCTAGTTCTAGTTTCACCCATCATCGGGAACATCTTCCCTGCATCCACCCGATCCAACCCCTTCACAATCTTATATGTTTCAATAAGATCACCTCTCATTCTTCTGAACTCCAATGAGTAGAGTCCCAATCTACTCAACCTCTCCTCATATGTCCATCCTCTCATCCCCGGGATTAACCGAGTGAACCTTCTTTGTACTGACTCGAGAGCAAGTATGTCCTTTCTTAAGTATGGACACCAAAACTGTATGCAGTATTCCAGGTGCGGTCTCACCAATACCTTGTACAACTGAAGCAATACCTCCCTATTTTTATATTCTATCCCCCTAGCAATGAAAGCCAACATTCCATTGGCCTTCTTAATCACTTGCTGCACCTGCATACTAACCTTTTGAGTTTCGTGCACCAGGACCCCCAGATCCCTTTGTACTTCAGTACTTTCCAGTTTCTTGACATTAAGATAATAACTTGCTCTACGATTTTTCCTGCCAAAGTGCATAACCTCACACTTTCCAGTATTGTATTCCATCTGCCATTTTGAAGAAGAGCAGGGGAATTCTCCTCGGTGTCTTGGCCGATAATTATCCTTCAATCAACATCACTTAAAAACAGATAATTGGGTCGTTATCTCATTGCTGTTTGTGGGAGCTTGCTGTGCACAAATTGGCTGCTGCGTTTCCTACATTACAACAGTGACCACACTTCAAAAATACTTCACTGGCTGTAAAGTGCTTTGGGACGTCCTGAGGTCATGAAAGATGCTGTAGAAATACAAGTTCTTTCTTTCTTTAAATAAGTGCAAGTTGTTATTTTTACTTTGAAAGATGTAGATAGTGTGCCACAGGATAGGGACAGTTTGATGATGTCAGCAAGCAGGGACTTGTTCCTGCTTGTCCTCAGCTGCAGCACATCATGCGCAGTAGGCAGTCAGTGCCTTCTTTCGTCATGGCAGGACTGCACAGGAATAAGCTCCTGTCACTGATCGTGATGGTTCAGCTCAATATGATTTGCAGGTGATGAGGGTTCGCTTTGTGACGTGGCTTGCGTCAGCCGTGGCTCAGTGGGCAGCACTCTCGCTGCTGAGTCAGAAGGCTGTGGGTTCAAGTGCCACTCCAGAGACTTGACTACAAAAATCCAGGCTGACACTCCCAGTGCAGTGCTGAGGGAGTGCTGCACTGTCGGAGGTGCCGTCTTTTGGATGAGACGTTAAACTGAGGCCCCGTCTGCTCTCTCAGGTGGACGACCCCATGGCACTATTTCGAAGAAGAGCAGGGGAGTTCTCCCCTGGTATCCTGGCCAATATTTATCCCTCAATCAACATCACAAAAACAGATTATCTGGTCATTAGCACATTGCTGTTTGTGGGAGCTTGCTGTGCGCAAATTGGCTGTTGCATTTCCTACATTACAACAGTGACCACACTTCAAAAATATTTCATTGGCTGTAAAGCGCTTTGGGTGTCCTGAGGTCGTGAAAGGTGCTATATAAATACAAGTCTTTCTTTCTTTCCTTGGGACTGGCACTTGGCATTTTAAATGTTGCTGTAGCCTTACTTTCGTTTTTTTTTGAGACCACTGATCTTGTACCTGAATTGTTTTCAGGTCTACTAGGTTCTGAAGACGTTACTTTGTGCTTTGCTCGCAAGCATCTTGTACTAAAGAGCTTCAGTGGAGAGTGCCCTTCAGTTCCTCTGAGAACAGCTCTTCTATCCTATACTTCCTGGATGAGCACTTTGAGCACACAGGCATAAAAATGGACTCTCCCGAGTGCTGGAGACCTGCATTTCCCTGCAAAGTAAACTCTGAGCCTCCTCTGCCCTGCACAAATCCACAGTTTAAATCCCTCCTTAGTAAAGTTATCAGCTGATCAGCCTTGCTATTCGATCTGTTGCTACATTGGTCAGCCCGCTCGGCAGCGTCGCAGCACTTAGTTTATTACTGTTACTGAAAGCAGTAATATCAAGGATTAAGGGGCAGCCTCTACACTCTGCTGGGCTGTCCCATAGACACTGACCAGACTCTGTTATAGACTCCGTCTAGACTTTACCACGGACTCTGTCTAGACTCTGTCATAGACTCTGCCCAAACTCTGCCATAGACCCTGGCCAGACTCTGTCATAGACTCCGTCCAGACTTTACTATAGGCTCTGTCTAGACTTGACCATAGGCCGCGATTTCCCCTACCTCGGCGGGTCTGGTGCGGCCGGGGTCGGTGGCGGTCGCGACCCCGCTGCTGGCTCCAGCCCACTGTCCAAAGTGATCTTAAGTTGATTGGGCTTGTTAAGCCCGCCCAGCGCTTTTGTAAGATTTGCAAAATTGAACATTGTCCTATAAGGGACTATTGGCAGGAGAGGCCTTAATTTTAAAGACTGTTTTAAAAGAAGCCCAGAAAAAGGGGCACACAAAATGGCCGCCAGACCCCGTGACCAGCTTTTGGGACACTTTAAAATGGTTCCTGCAGTCCCCAGACAGCCTTTGTGGATTCAGCCCGCAGTAGGTTCTGGAAGGCAGTTTCAGCGAAAATGAAACCAGACAGAACCACATACATATGGATTGGATGCAGATCCAGTCAGATCGGCCTGTAGATAAAGGCCATCTAGATGTTTACCCAGACAAAGGAAAACAGTTTCATATTCATAGGGGGAACATCAAGAACCGTTAAAGACAACAAGAGGACATTAAAAACAATACAGGGTCATTCCAGACCAGAGATGGCCGTTACCGGCCATCCCAAAGTAGTTTAAAACATAATAACTATCCCGCTGTGCTACAAGCCCGCCAAAAGTTAAACAAAGACTAACCTTGATTTGGCGGGAGATAAAGGCCTCCACAGAAAAGTATAACTGGAGTCCCGGGGTAGCCATCGGTAGCTTTTTAGCTTTTGCAGCTTTTTCCGCCTGGAGCCTGTAGCTGGTAGCTTTTTGAGCTAGCTTGCTCTTTCGAGAGCCGTGGAGGAACGTCGATCTGGAGACCAACCAAAAAGGTGATTCGAGTCTGCGTCCCGCCCTGGGGTAACCATCGGGAGATCATCGACAAACCCCAGGCCGTTGACGAGACGAAGGACAGCAGCCCTTCAGAAGAAACCTATCTGAAAATGGTAAACCAGCTGGACCCTGCGAAGAAATCTATTTGACCATGATCAAATAGGTGGTCTCCATCCACGACGTCGTCCAGGCCTGCCAGCATCCAGCCTGTCCATGACCTTCACCTCGAGGAAGAGGAGAGAGAGTCACAGCCCGCAGCGCTGACCACGTGTAGACAGGACGCATGAAAGGATCAAAACGCAGACCTTTTTCAAAACTCTATACTTTGCAACTGGATTGGTGAGCATGTTTCTGGCCCCTCATAATCTGATCTAGATAGGCTTAGGGGGTGGGCATTTAAGGGGTAATATTAACAATGAGTTGTTGTCCCTCGATGTTCTGTGTGTTTTCCCATTTCGTGATGACTTTTGTAAAGTATATTATGCCTGTATATATCTTAGCCAGTACTGTATTATGATTTGTTTTTCCCTCCCATGTACCTTATTGGCTTGCAGTTTGATTTGTTCCTTTATGCAATAAAGTTTCATTTCATTTTCATTGAACCTGGTCTATAGAGTTTTCTCTGTATTGTAGTTCCTGCCTCAATTCCAGTGTCTAGAACCTAAGGGGCGAGTGGGTCGAACCACTCAAGGTTTTACTGTGCAAGGGAGAGGGAGGCCTCTGGAGAGAGAGAGACCTCTGCGATCTAAGAAAACCCCTTACACTTTTGCCGGCCAATTGAAGGATGCGGGTCTGATGACTTCACTTGATGATGCATCATCAGCCAGTTTCTTTAAAGGGACCGTGCGCAAATTGATTTTGACATTTGTGTTCTACAGCATTGAGGTTCTGCAAACACTGACAAGCACTGCACAGAAGTGCATGGCTGCACCCAAGCTTATGCATTTGGAGGGAGTCACAGCACGCAGGGAGGCTCTCTTCCCTTCCAATGGGTGGAAGAGATCTCCCCAGGAGATCAACGCAGCCTGGTTGCACATTCCACAGGAGGACACAAGCAGGGATGTGGTCAGGAGGACCAGGTTGCAGTGGCGCAAACCTTTCAATGATCTCAGTCGATCACGAATCGTTCCTGCAAAGCCACACTCAACATCATCCTGCTGTGCCACTCAACACATCCCCATCACTCTGCCTTCGCTTCCATACTCATACTCCTGCATATCCTTACTCACATCAAGTTACCTTGCACCTCCACCCATCCCTCTCTATCTACTTTATCACTTCCCCATCTCACTAGCCACCTCTCACACTCACCCTCATCCTAATCCAAGTAACAACACACAAGGGTAGGCAGCTGGGTGTTTTAGCCAATGTTCATGCAAAGTCTGTGTTAGTGTGCTGTCAAACATTGAAACCTTTATTTTCAACACTTTGCATTCTTGGACAGGTCTTTGGAAGTGGCTTAGTGAGTTGCAGTGAATGGTGAGACATAACGGTACCCCGCACAATGGTGGTGAGTGTGAAAGGAATGGCTTGGTCATTGTAGAGATGCTTTATGGTGTTGGTGTGGGGTGGTGCCAACGTGGCACATCATGCGACAGCCAGGGTGCACAGCGTCAAGTGAAGTAAATCTGGCCATGGTGAGGCTATCCCTGGCCTCCCAGGTAACAATGGGCTCTGGTGCTGATGCCCTGTGTCCTGTGCAGCATCAATTGATTGCGGAGAAGGTTAGTGTTGTTGTTGATGCTGCTGGTGTGCCTGGTGCTTCTAGTGTTGGGGCTGATCATGGTGGGATTCTGAGGACCAAGGTGAGACAGCTTAAAGGGCACCAATGCTGATGTAATAGATGGCAGGTGCAGTTGAGATGACAGAAGCGATCTGTCAATAGTGTAAAAGGTTGTTCCAATGAGGTGACACTGGATAGTGTTAGATTCGAATTTTTGGAGCCAAATCACACGGAGACGGAACTGCTGACAAAGTAAAGGTTTTATTAGTAAATAGCTAGAAAGCTTGTGCACAAGGGAGAGAGGCTGATTTCCCCAGAATCGAACCTTTCCCCTCAACGAAATACAATCTACAAGCCTTGATATACCTTTCGATAGGTAACGCCCATTAAGTTGCAAAAGTAGGCGCACACATACAAACAGCGTCACGACCGTCACTCCCTTATTGGTTGGCGTGATTAGTCACTCAATGTCGGGAGCCGCCCTGAAGTGTTCTGACATACAGCATAACATCTAGGCCTAGAAATTGGGTTTTGGCTTAGCCAGGGATTTAGCGCCGGAAGTTAGTGCCGGCGCTAAGTCCCCTGCGCGCGCCAAAAATTCAGTGGCGCCGCGCCCAAACGGCTGCCGGCGCTACTGAAGGGTCTTTGCGGCGGTACATCGGCGCTAACTGCCGTTTCGCGCCGCAATTCCGGTGCTGCGGCACCCGATGCGGCGCGGCAGGCTGGGGGCGTGCAGGCCTCCTCCTCCCGTTAAGGAGGAGCTGCCTGCACCCGGCCGCGGCCCGCGCAAATCAGCTTAAAAATGAGCCCGGCACCTCGGACAAGTGCCGGGCTTGCATCTGTTCCGGGGGGGTGGGGGAGAAGTCCGGGGAGGGAGCTGCGGGCAGGCGGCCGGCGGGAAAGTGGCCGGCCGCCGCGGGGCCTTTAATGCGCCGGCGCAAACTGGAGTAAGGCACCTCTGCCAGAACGTTGCTTGCGGCTGCCACGGGCGAGGCGGCCGCAACTCAATTTCGGAGTTCGGGCGGGTTACCACGGCAACTGGGACGCTGCGCACACCGATGACGTCATCGGTGCCGGCGCAGCGCTACCGGTGCAACGCCGATTTAGGGCCCCAGGGAATTTTTAAACTGGCCATAACTCTGACGCTAGTCCCTCTAGCGCCTCAAAAGCGGCGCCAAGGCTAGTGAATTTCTAGGCCCTAGTTTCTTGTTTCTGTGAGCAAGGTTGCTTAATTCTTGAGATGATAAACAATGTCCGCTTTTGGTTGCGAACAGACATTACAAAGGAAGATAAGGGCCTAGAAATTGGGTTTTGGCGCAGCGACGGCTTTAGCGCCGGAAGTTAGTGCCGGAGCTAAGTCGCGCTGGGCGGGCCAAAAATTCAATAGTTCTGCGCCCAAACGGCTGCCGGCGCTGCTGAGAGCTGTTTGCGCCTGAAAACTGGCGCTAACCGCTGAATTTCGGCGCTATTCCGGCGCTGCGGCGCCCGCTGCGGTGCGGCAGGTTCGGGAAGTGCAGGCCTCCTCCTTCCCTTAAGGAGGAGCTGCCTGCACCCGGCCGCGGCCCGCGAAAATCTTTTTAAAAATGAGCCCGGCACCTCGGACAAGTGCCGGGCTTGCTTCTGTTCCGGGGGGGGGGGGGGGGGAAAGTCCGGGGAGGGAGCTGCGGCCAGGCGGCCGGCGGGAAAGCGGCCGGCCGCCGCGGGGCCTTTAATGCGCCGGCGCAAACACTTGTTGGACTCTGTTGCCAGAGTCTTAGTTGCGGCTGCCACGGGCGAGGCGGCCGCAACTGAATTTCGGCGCTGGGGCCCGTCGGCATGGCAACCGGGACGCTGCGCACACCGATGACGTCATCGGTGCCGGTGCAGCGCTACCGGTCTACCGCGGCGGAAGGGCCCCAGGCAATTTAGGCGCCGGCGCCAATTGCAGCGCTAGGCCCTCTAGCGCCGCAAAATCGGCGCTAAGGGCACTGAATTTCTAGGCCTAAGAGTCTAGTAACTATGTTATTTCTACAGTACAGGAAACTTTGGCCTAGAAATTGGGTTTTGGCTTAGCCAGGGCTTTAGCGCCGGAAGTTAGTGCCGGCGCTAAGTCACCTGCGCGCGCCAAAAATTCAGTGGCGCCGCGCCCAAACGGCTGCCGGCGCTACTGAAGGGTCTTTGCGGCGGTACATCGGCGCTAACTGCCGTTTCGCGCCACAATTCCGGCGCTGCGGCACCCGATGCGGCGCGGCAGGCTGGGGACGTGCAGGCCTCCTCCTCCCGTTAAGGAGGAGCTGCCTGCACCCGGCCGCGGCCCGCGCAAATCAGCTTAAAAATGAGCCCGGCACCTCGGACAAGTGCCGGGCTTGCATCTGTTCCGGGGGGGGGGGGGAGAAGTCCGGGGAGGGAGCTGCGGGCAGGCGGCTGGCGGGAAAGTGGCCGGCCGCCGCGGGGCCTTTAATGCGCCGGCGCAAACTGGAGTAAGGCACCTCTGCCAGAACGTTGCTTGCGGCTGCCACGGGCAAGGCGGCCGCAACCCAATTTCGGAGTTCGGGCGGGTTACCACGGCAACCGGGACGCTGCACACACCGATGACGTCATCGGTGCCGGCGCAGCGCTACCGGTGCAACGCCGATTTAGGGCCCCAGGGAATTTTTAAACTGGCCATAACTCTGGCGCTAGTCCCTCTAGCGCCTCAAAAGCGGCGCTAAGGCTAGTGAACGTCATTGGCCTAGAAATTCACTAGCCTTAGCGCTGCTTTTGAGGCGCTAGAGGGACTAGCGCCAGAGTTATGGCCAGTTTAAAAATTCCCTGGGGCCCTAAATCGGCGTTGCACCGGTAGCGCTGCGCCGGCACCGATGACGTCATCGGTGTGCGCAGCGTCCCGGTTGCCGTGGTAACCCGCCCGAACTCCGAAATTGAGTTGCGGCCGCCTCGCCCGTGGCAGCCGCAAGCAACGTTCTGGCAGAGGTGCCTTACTCCAGTTTGCGCCGGCGCATTAAAGGCCCCGCGGCGGCCGGCCACTTTCCCGCTGGCCGCCTGCCCGCAGCTCCCTCCCCGGACTTCTCCCCCCCCCCCCCGGAACAGATGCAAGCCCGGCACTTGCCCAAGGTGCCGGGCTCATTTTTAAGCTGATTTGCGCGGGCCGCGGCCGGGTGCAGGCAGCTCCTCCTTAACGGGAGGAGGAGGCCTGCACGTCCCCAGCCTGCCGCACCACATCGGGTGCCGCAGCGCCGGAATTGCGGCGCGAAACGGCAGTTAGCGCCGATGTACCGCCGCAAAGACCCTTCAGTAGCGCCGGCAGCCGTTTGGGCGCGGCGCCACTGAATTTTTGGCGCGTGCAGGGGACTTAGCGCCGGCACTAACTTCCGGCGCTAAAGCCCTGGCTAAGCCAAAACCCAATTTCTAGGCCTTTTTGTTATCCAGAGGCTAACTGTCCGGAATGCTCGAGCCACCGGCAAAAATCAGGTGCCGTTTTCGTTAGTTTTTTTTTCTCATTGCTTTTTTCCTCAACAGTCAAGCTCTGCAAGGTCCGCTGAAGCTGTTGCTAAGCTACAGAGACGCTACAGAGACGCTTGGACTGTTTAGAAGCTGTTGCTAAGCAACAGGGTTTGTTGACAGATACGGAGCTCAGAAGCTTCCGTATCTTTCAACATTAGTGCTGGAGTGTCCGGCAGTTTTGAGGGAACGGCAACAGCTCAGTCCCGTCGGTGCCGGATAGCACAAAGTTTCCTGTACTTGGTTAAGAGGGTTAATATGATGGTCAAGTATCCCATCATGCTTTGCAGCTACCTAAATGCTACATGTTCATTTTATTTATATTTCCTAATACATGAAGCTAAACATCCTTTGAATGGTTTCCAGTACTACAGCCCTCCTTACAGCTTTGTTTAATATATTTAAAGACTAGAGGATTCAGGCTTTGATTCACAGGCCTATTTTTGCAATCCAACAATAGAGAGTTTATTACAAACACATACAACCTGCATAAAGCTCAATCTGTCTTCCAAATGCAGTAAGCAACATCGTCGCTGGGTCAAAATCCTGGAACTCCCTCCCTAACAGCACTGTGGGAGTACCTTCACCACACGGACTGCAGCGGTTCAAGAAGGTGGCTCACCACCACCTACTCAAGGGCAATTAGGGATGGGCAATAAATGCTGGCCTTGCCAGCGATGCCCACATCCCATAAACAAATTAAAAAAAAATATCTTAGTTTCTCTGTGGACATGAAAATTGTTATAAAAGCTATTGTACTTTTTTTTGTACAACACGTGTACTAATTAACAGCATTAGGTAAATTTTTTGCTATCAAACACTTTTGGCCATGAAGAAATATCAAACACGTGTTGATGACAATACAGCTCTTAATTTTCTCCCTGTGGACTCAGTAGATTTAATTATTTTTCATTTCAAATCTTCTAGTTCTGTCAATTACTCCTAAAGGCAGATAATCTTCTGTGAGAGATTTTTTTTTAACAAATTTCATCTGGACTCACACTCCAGTGCAGTGCTGAGGGAGTGCTGCACTGTCGAAGGTGTCGTCTTTCAGATGAGACGTTAAAACCGAGGCCCCGTCTGCTCTCTCAGGTGGACGCAAAAGATCCCACGGCACTATTTCTAAGAAGAGCAGCGGAGTTCTCCCCAGTCTCCTGGTCAATATATAGCCCTCAATCAACATCACTTAAACAAAACAGATTATCTGGTCATTATCACATTGCTGTTCGTGGGAGAACATGAGAACATAAAAAATAGGAGTAGGTCATATGGCCCAACAAGCCTGCTCCACCATTCAGTAAGACCATGGATGAACTAACTCATCAACTCCACTTTCCCACCCCGTCATGTACAAGGACCCTAAAATCCCCTGAATACCAACATTTACTTGTCTATCACCTTTAAAAAAATATTTTGCTTTACCATTCTTCCGACCAAAGTGGATAATTTCTCACATCCCCACATTCTACTCCATCTGCCACCTTCTTGTCCAATCATTTTACTTTATATCCCTTCGCAGCCTCTTTGCACCTTCCTCACAGCTTACTTTCCCATCTAGCTTTGTATCGTCAGCAAACTTGGATATATTACACTAGATTGTAATTAGCTGAGGCCATATCCCTTGATTCCTTTAGAGCCCAAAAATCTATCCATCTCAGCCTTGAATATACTTAACTACTCAGCATCCACAGCCCTCTGGGGCAGAGAATTCCAAAGATTCACAACCCTCAGTGAAGAAATTCCTCCTCATCTCGGTCTTAAATGGCCGACCCCTTATCCTGAGACTATCCCCCCTAGTTCAAAAACTCTCCAGCCAGGGGAAACAGCCTCTCAGCATATACCCTGTCAATCCCTGTAAGAATGTTATATGTTTCAATGTGCTCACCTCTCATTCAGCTAAACTCCAGAGGATATAAGCCCAATCTACTCAATCTCTCCTCATAGAATAGCCTCTCATCTCAGGAATCAGTCTAGTGAACCATCGTTGCAATGCCTCTAAGGCAAATATATCCTTCCTTAGATAAGGAGACTAAAACTGTACACAGTACTCCAGGTGTGGTCTCACCAAAGCCCTGTACATTGTAGCAAGACTTCCTTACTCTTATACTCCAAACCCCTTGCAATAAAGGCTAATTTGCCTTCCTAATTTTTTGCTGTACCTGCATGTTAACTTTCTTTGATTCGTGTACAAGGACCCTAAAATCCCCTGAATACCAACATTTACTTGTCTATCACCTTTTTAAAAATATTCTGCTTTACCATTCTTCCTACCAAAGTGGATAATTTCTCACTTCCCTACATTCTACTCCATCTGCCACCTTCATGTCCAATCATTTAACTTTATATCCCTTTGCAGCCTCTTTGCATCCTCCTCACAGCTTACTTTCCCATCTAGCTTTGTATCGTCAGCAAACTTGGATATATTACACTAGATTGTAATTAGCTGAGGCCCAAGCACTGATCCTTGCAGCACTCCACTAGTTACTCCCTGCCATCCTGAAAATGACCAGTTTATTCCGACTGTGTTTTCTGTCCATTAACCAATCCTCAATCCATGCTAATATATTACCCCCAATCCTATGAGCCCTAATCTTGTGTAACAACCTCTTGTCTGGCACCTTATTGAATGATCTGAAAATCCAAATATACTACATCCACTGGTTTCCCCTTATCTACCCTGCTAGATACACCCTCAAAAAACTCGAATAAATTTGTTTTTCAAGTGCCCTGTTACCACGTCCTTAATAATAAAGATTCTAACACATAGGCCCTGAAAGTGCGGTCGGAGGCTTCCCGCGGGGAAATGCCTCCAATCCGCAAATAAAATGCTCGCGTACCTGGTGTTCCGGGAGGTACGGAGACCCACGGTCCTGGGCCTCTCCGGGTACCCGCGGGTAGAGGCCCATGTATCCCAGGGGCGCAGGCAGTTCACAAGCACCCCTGGGATCACGTGGCCGGCCCAACGAATGAAAGGAGAGGGATCCCCATTCATGCTTATGGGGGATCCCGTATGTACGAAATAGCCCAACTCTCCGCCCATGGATGCCCATTTCCCGGGGATGCGGATGATCTGTCAACTCTTGACAGATTGCAAGTTTCGGGTTTTCATGCATGTGCAGCGCATGCCTAAACCCGGAACTTGCGCGGCCCTTACGGACATCTCGTACACACCCGTAGGGGCCGCAAATCACAGGCCATAGATTCTAGCTGTGCACAAATTGGCTGCTATGCTTCCTACATTACAACTGTGACTGCGCCTCAAAAGTGCTACGTTAACAGCGCTATATAACTACAAGATGTTGCTGGCAGTTTGTACTTCTTCCTCTGTCTGTCTTCCACATCAGGCAAGCTTGCTGTGGGTTGAGTTGGACTGCATACACTTTCCAACCTCCGCCTTGGTCTAATCGCTCCATTCTGCGAGCTGAACAAAAAACCTCACCTACATGTGGCTGGCAGGTTCAAAGGTCAACTAGCGTTGGGTCTCAAACCCGAGACCTCAGAGGTAGCAAAGTACGCACACAGTTGGTTTAACTCAATCGTATCAAAAAGACAACACTTTTAACACAAACCATTTCTACAACAAGATTTTTACAGCAAAATCTTTCACAATTTCCTTTTCCAATGTAAATCTTTCTGTCTGAAAGGATGACGTGTTATTAAACTGATTGTTATTTTGAAGAATGGGTATAATAATGCAATTTTTTTAATGGATTGTTAAGCTCACATTTTGGAATAAAGTAATGTGTGTCTACTTTCATTGATTTGTGTTTAGAAGAAATTCTCTTTGTAAGTGTCACAACACATATCAGTTTTTCTATACATAACACTGTTCCAGTGCTCAATACATTGTAGTCTAAAAGATTTAGTGCAGTGATAGCTCAGTGCTACTACCTTACTGGTAACAATGCTGGGATTGTATGTACCAGCACTCACTCATCAGCAACCTGCTAACCAACGCTCAGTTCAGGTTCCAACAGAACCACGCAGCTCCAAACCTAGTCCAAGCATTGATCTATACCTGGACATAAGAATTTAGGGTTAGTAGTGGAGAGGTGACAGTAGCTGCCATCAACATCAAGGCCAATGGAGCTCAAAGGGAAAACCCTTCAGTCGCTGAAGTCATATCTGATGCAAAGTGAGATGATCGGGATTGTTGGAGGACAATCTTCCCAGCCCCAGGGACATCAGTGCAGGAGTTCTTCAGGGCAATGCCTTGGCCCAACCAGCTCTACTGCTTCACCAATGACCTTAGCTTCATCATAAGATCAAGAGTTGGGTTATTCATTGACACTAAAGTGTCACAACTCTTTCCATAATGAGGCCACACCAATCAACATTAAAAACCAGAGTGTGTCAGGAAGGGGCAGAAGGTATGGAGTAAAAGGTAAAGTAATAAAAAGGGCAAAAGCAGGAACTAAGTGTCACAAAATATATTTGAAAGTTCTCTATCTGAATGCACGTAGCATTCGTAACAAAATAGACGAGTTAATGGCACAAATAACTACATATGGGTATGATCTTGTGGCCATTACAGAAACATGGCTGCAAGGAGACAATGCCTGGGAATTAAACATACCAGGTTATTTAACGATCAGGAAGGACAGGCAGGAAGGAAGGGGAGGTGGGGTGGCTATGTTAATAAAGGAAGGAATCACTGTAATACAGAGAAATGATATTGGGTCAAAAAATCAGGATAATGAAACAGTTTGGGTGGAGATAAGGAATAATAAGGGGGAAAAAACACTAGTGGGTGTAGTTTATAGGCCTCCGAACAGTTGCAACTCTGTTGGACGGCGTATCAATCAGGAAATAGTTGAGGCTTGTAATAAGGGAACATCTATAATTATGGGGGATTTTAACTATCATATTAATTGGACAAATCAAATTGGGCAGGGCTGCCTTGAGGATGAGTTCATTGCGTGTATTAGGGATGGGTTTCTTGAGCAGTATGTAACTGAACCGACCAGGGGGCAAGCAACCTTAGATCTGGTCCTGTGTAACGAGACAGGATTAATTAAAAATGTCCTAGTAAAGGATCCCCTTGGAATGAGTGACCATAACATGGTTGAATTCCATATTCAATTAGAGGGTGAGAAGGTTGGATCTCAAACAAGCGTGCTAAGCTTGAATAAAGGAGACTATGAAGGTATGAGAGCGGAATTGAGTAGAGTGGATTGGGAAAATAAATTAAAGGGTAAGACGATACATGATCAGTGGTGTACATTTAAGGAGTTATTTTACGACTTCCAAAAAATATATATTCCACTGAAAAGAAAAGGGTGTAAAAGAAAAGACAGCCATCCATGGCTAAGTAAAGAAATTAAGGATAGTATTCGACTAAAAACAAGGGCATATAAGGTAGCCAAATCTAGTGGGAGGATAGAGGATTGGGAAAACTTTAAAAGACAGCAAAAAATAACAAAAAGATTGATTAAGAAAGGGAAGATAGATGATGAAAGTAAATTAGCAAAAAATATAAAAACAGATAGTAAGAGTTTTTATAGTTATACAAAAAGAAAAAGGGTGGCTAAAGTAAATGTTGGTCCCTTAGAGGATGAGACCGGGAAATTAATGGTGGGAAATATGGAGATGGCAAAAACACTGAATGAGTAATGAGTATTTTGTATCAGTCTTTACAGTAGAGGACACTAAGAATATCCCAACACTGGACAAACAGGGGGCTAAAGGGGGGGAGGAGCTAAACACGATCAAAATCACTAAGGAAGTGGTACTCGGTAAAATAATGGGACTCAAGGCAGATAAATCACCTGGACCTGATGGCTTACATCCTAGGGTCTTGAGGGAAGTGGCGGTAGGGATTGTGGATGCATTGGTAATAATTTTCCAAAACTCTCTGGACTCAGCAAAGGTCCCGGCAGACTGGAAAACTGCTAATGTAACACCCTTATTTAAAAAGGGCAGTAGACAGAAGGCTGGAAACTATAGACCGGTTAGCGTAACATCTGTGGTAGGTAAAATTTTGGAGTCCATTATTAAGGAGACAGTAACAGGACATTTGGATAATCATAATTTAATAGGACAAAGTCAGCATGGTTTTATCAAGGGGAAGCCATGTTTGACAAATTTGCTGGAGTTCTTTGAGGAAGTAACATATAGGGTGGATAAAGGGGAACCAGTGGACGTAGTGTATTTAGACTTCCAAAAGGCATTTGACAAGGTGCCACACAAAAGATTATTGCTTAAGATAAAAAATCACGGGATTGGGGGTAATATTCTGGCATGGATAGAGGATTGGCTATCGAACAGAAGGCAGAGAGTTGGGATAAATGGTTCATTCTCGGACTGGCAATCAGTAACTAGTGGTGTTCCACAGGGGTCAGTGCTGGGTCCCCAACTCTTTACAATCTATATTAACGATTTGGAGGAGGGGACCGAGTGTAACATATAAAAGTTTGCAGATGATACTAAGATGGGAGGGAAAGTAGAGAGTGAGGAGGACATAAAAAACCTGCAAGGGGACATAGACAGGCTAAGTGAGTGGGCAGAGATTTGGCAGATGGAATACAATACTGGAAAGTGTGAGGTTATGCACTTTGCCAGGAAAAATCGTAGAGCAAGTTATTATCTTAATGGCAAGAAACTGGAAAGTACTGAAGTACAAAGGGATCTGGGGGTCCTGGTGCACGAAACTCAAAAGGTTAGTATGCAGGTGCAGCAAGTGATTAAGAAGGCCAATGGAATGTTGGCTTTCATTGCTAGGGGATAGAATATAAAAATAGGGAGGTATTGCTTCAGTTGTACAAGGTATTGGTGAGACCGCACCTGGAATACTGCATACAGTTTTGGTGTCCATACTTAAGAAAGGACATACTTGCTCTCGAGTCAGTACAAAGAAGGTTCACTCGGTTAATCCCGGGGATGAGGGGATGGGCATATGAGGAGAGGTTGAGTAGATTGGGACTCTACTCATTGGAGTTCAGAAGAATGAGAGGCGATCTTATTGAAACATATAAGATTGTGAAGGGGTTGGATCGGGTGGATGCGGGGAGGATGTTCCCGATGATGGGTGAAACTAGAACTAGGGGGCATAGTCTTAGAATAAGGGGCTGCTCTTTCAAAACTGAGATGAGGAGGAACTACTTCACTCAGAGGGTGGTAGGTCCATGGAATATGCTGCCCCAAAAAGCTGTAGAAGCTACATCATTACATAAATTTAAAACAGAAATAGACAGTTTCCTAGAAGTGAAGGGAATTAAGGGTTACGGGGAGCGGGCAGGAATTTGGACATGAGTCTCGGTTCGGATCGGTCATGGCCCTGTGGGTAGCGGAGCGGGCCCAGGGGCCATGTAACCTGATCCTGCTCCTATTTTGTGTGTCTAATTCTGTTAGATTCAGGAGATGGTTCTGTGATAGTAGATTGGCGGTTAGGATCAGATCAGCCATGATCTTATTGAATGGCGGAGCAGGCTCGAGGGGCCGATTGGCCTACTCCTGCTCCTATTTTTTATGTTATTATGTTCTTATAACAGCAGGACTTGGACAACATTGTATGAAAGGCTGATATTTAAAGATATTTAGTAGACGAGAATCATATACGTATAACTTCAAGTGTAGCCATTGACCAAATAATATTACCCATAATTACTCCTGGGTAATTAAAAAGCTAAGATTTGTTCAAAATGCAGCTGCGAAGGATGGTCAAAAGCAGTTTTGACTTAAGTTTTGATAACAAACAGCCACAGGCTGCAAGTGAAGGTTAAATTGCAAAACAAAACATTATCATGCTTAGTAGAAATTAGAATTCGTTTACCAAAACTAATTGCAATGATATTTAAAAAATAATTAGTAGAAGGACATAAAATGAGAGAGATCATGGAGATAAGGGTTGGATTTTCATTGAGGAGTCGGGTAGGAGGCGGGACTACAATTTTCGGGCTTCTAGTGCCGCCTCCATCGAGTTGTGGCCAACCCATGTGATTTTGACTTGATTGACCTTGTTGAGCCACCCAGCAGGCTCAGCAGGCCAATTAAGGGCCACCGGCAACAGGTGACATCAAAGATTGACATTTCATCTGTCAAGACCTTTTGACAGATGAAATATCAGCGTTTCACAGCTGTTTGAAGCTGTCAAACACTGACAATCTGCACTCTAAGTTAATTCCTTCCTCTCAGGATGACTTAGAGATCTCCCCGGAACAGAAATCTGAATGTTGCAATTTTTGACAGCTCCCAGCCATTCTGCTTTCTGTGCCGGTGAGATGAGGGACTCCCGAGACCTGAAGGAAGGAAGGCTGTAAAGGTAAGTAAAGGTATGTAAAACTTCTTTAAACACTTTACACACACCAAATACACTTACCTTTGCACTCATGCACCCATCACTCACCTGAACACCGGACATCTCGACCCCTCCAAGCCTTTCATCCCGATGGTCCGCCTCCTCTAACTTGGCATGGTTTGAAGCCATCGGGAATCCCACACTTCAACATTAAAAAGGGATTAGGCTAAAAACTGCCTGTTAACTACCTGTTAACAGGCAGTTAATTGGCACTATTCCCCTTCCTGCCTCAGGGAGGCGGGTCCCAGCACAGGTCGGGTATCTGCCTCCTTTGAAACTGGCATGGAGGCGGGTTGGGCGCGGGATGAGGTCGGGACCACCGATTTCGGGATTTTAACCTCCCACACACCTTCAATCCCGCCTCCACAGCCCAATGAAAATCCTGCCCAAGGTATTTATCTGGTAGATTAAAGTGAGATAGTTTGGATACCTCAAGACTAGTGGAACAGCGCTGATATGAGCCCTTGGTATAAAGGCCTTGTACCTGGGAAGCTAGAAATGAAAGAGATAAAGTAAATTCCAATGGGGTGAAAAACTATAAACAAGATAACACTGAACATGGCAAAGTTGGTGGAAAAATACTGGAAAGGCGGGATGCTACCTTAGTCTGTGTGACAATGGTATTTTGTCCATTAGAACCAATTGTAAAAGATGATTTTGTTAAAGACCATATATGACACTGGCCAAATGAACTGTTGATAAGAAAAGGGTTAAAACCTCGATAATCAAAGAACAACTTCACACAGACATACTGCGAGAACAAAGGAATAGACTTAAGACAACGTCATCTGTGTCCGAGAGGTCCCAGAGACCAAGGGCTGCGAGCTAGTCATTAAAACTATCGCCTAATATTATGTATATTATGCAGTATGCTTAATAAATCTTGATCTATTGCTCAAACATGCTGGCTGCTGCCCATTGGTGTCTTTTCCAAGAACTCAGGGATCGTTAAGATCTTACAACATCCAGGCTTGGCCTAGCACATGGCAGGTGGCATTCCTGCCATATTAGTAACAGGTAGCATTGCAACAGTGGCTTCACTTCAATAGTAATTCAGTGGCTATACAGCGCTTCAGGACCTCCTGAGGTCCTGCAGTCACGGTGCACCAGTGGTGGAGGGAGTGAACGTTTATGGTGGTGGATGGGGTGCCAATCAAGCGGATTGCTTTCTCCTGGATGATGTCGAGCTTCTTGAGTGTTGTAGGAGCTACACTCATCGAGGCAAGTGGGGAGTATTCCATCACACTCCTGACACTTGTGCCTTGTAGATGGTTGAAAGGCTTTGGGGAGTCAGGAGGTGAGACACTCGCCGCAGAATACCCAGCCTCTGACCTGCTCTTGTTGCCACAGTATTTATGTGGCTGGTCCAGTCAAGTTTCTGGTCAATGGTGACCCCCAGGATGCTGGTGCTGGGGGATTCGGAGATGGTAATGCCGTTGAATGTCAAGGGGAGGTGGTTAGACTCTCTCTTGTTGGAGATAGTTATTGCCTGGCATGTGTGGTGCGAATGTTACCTGCCACTTATCAGCCGAAGCCTGAATGTCGTCCAGGTCTTGCTGCATGCGGGCATATACTGCTTCATTCTCTGGGGAGTTGTGAATGGAACTGAACACTGTGCAATCATCAGTGAACATCCCCACTTTTGACCTTATAATGGAGGGAAGCTTAGCGATGAAGCAGCTGAAGATGGTTGGGCCTAGGACACTGCCCTGAGGAACTCCTGCAGCGATGTTCTGGGGCTGAGATGATTGACCTCCAACAACCACAGCCATCTTTCTTTGTGCTAGGTATGACACCAGCCAGTGGAGAGTTATCGCCCTGATTCCCATTGACTTCAATTTTACGAGGGCCCCTTGATGCCAGACTCGGTCAAATGCTGCCTTGATGTCAAGGGCAGTCATTCTCGCCTCACCTCTGGAATTCAGCTCTTTTGTCCATGTTTGGTCTGGAGCCGTGTGGTCCTGTCGGAATCCAAACTGAGCATCGGTGAGCAGGTTATTGGTGAGTGTCACTTGATAGCACTGTTGATGACATCTTCCATCACTTTGCTGATGATTGAGAGTAGACTGATGGGGCGGTAATTTGTCGGATTGGATTTGTCCTGCTTTTTGCGGACAGGTCATACCTGGGCAGTTTTTCACATTGTCGGATAGATGCCAGTGTTGTAGCTGTACTGGAACAGCTTGGCTAGAGGCGCGGCGAGTTCTGGAGCACAAGTCTTCAGCACGATAGCCGGGATGTTGTCGGGGCCCACAGCCTTTGCTGTATCCAGTGCGCTCAGCCGTTTCGTGATATCATGTGGACTGAAGACTGGCTTCGGTGGTGGTGGGGACCTCGGGAGTAGGCCGATATAGCTCATCCACTCAGCACTTCTGGCTGAAGATGGTTGCAAACACGTCAGCCTTGTCTTTTGCACTCACGTGCTGAGCTCTGCCATTATTGAGGATGGGGGTATTCATGGAGCCGCCACCTCCTGCTAGTTGTTTAATGGTCCACCACCATTCACGACTGGATGCGTCAGGACTGCAGAGCTTTGATCTGATCCGTTCATTGAAGGATCGCTTAGCTCTATCTATAACATGCTGCTTTCGCTGTTTAGCTGCCTGTAGTCCTGTGTTGCAGCTTTCCCAGTGATGTGCCTCAATAAATCCGAGACTCGATGTTAGCGAAACAAAACAAGGCTTTTATTGACTTAGAAGGTAACACACAGAGGAGAATGTATCTTCCATCCAGAGGTCTGCCATACTGGATGTGCTGCAGGCTGGGCCAGCTCACATTGGAGCCAGGTATGGGCGGAGCCCTACACACAGTACAATACAATGGAAATGAAACTGAAACCAACCACAGTCACAGGCAGAGAAATACTGATGAGTGATGAATGGAATATTTCATCACATTCACCCCTTCTATAGATTTAGTCTGTTCGGGGGTTTGATAGTCCTCTGCGACCGACGTGGCTGTTGTGGTGCCGCGGGTGTCGGCTGGGTGTCCCCGGTGGCCTCCTGGGTCTCTGCCGGGGGTGCCGCCAGGGTTGTTGAAGGGGTAGTTGGTGGGGGTACCGTTGGTCGATGTTCTTCCGGGGGTGATGAAAGAGTAGTGGGTGGGTAAGAGTTGCTGTGGTCGTTGTTGCTGCTGTTGTCGTGGTTGTTGTCGTTATTGGCTGGGGCGACGTCTTTTATGGACACGGTGTGCTCCCGTCCGTCGGCGTGCTGGACATACGCGTATTGGGGGTTGGTGTGGAGTAGGTGCACTGACTCCACGAGAGGGTCCTTCTTGTGGCCCCTCACATGCCTTCGCACGAATACCGGACCTGGGGTGGAGAGCCATGACGGCATGGATACGCCTGAGGTGGATTTCCGGGGAAAGACAAACATTCGCTCGTGAGGCGTGGCATTAGTGGCAGTACACAATAGCGACCGTATCGAATGGAGCACATCTGGGAGGACTTCCTGCCAGCGGGAGATAGGGAGGCCTTTGGCCCTTAGAGCTAGAGTGACTGCTTTCCATACTGTCCCGTTCTCTCGCTCCACTTGACCGTTACCCCGGGGGTTGTAGCTGGTGGTACGGCTCGTGGCGATCCCCCTGGACAGCATGTACTGGCGTAGCTCTTCACTCATGAAGGACGCCCCCCTATCCGTATGGATGTAGCTCGGCATACCGAACAGGCAGAACAGGCTGTTGAGGCATTTAATGACCGTGGCGCTGGTCATGTCTGGGCAGGGGAAGGCGAATGGGAAACGAGAGTATTCGTCCACAATGTTCAGGAAGTAAACATTGCGGTCGACGGACGGGAGGGGGCCCTTGAAATCTAAGCTGAGCCGCTCAAAGGGCCGTGTAGCTTTGATTAAGTGGGCTCTATCTGGGCGGTAGAACCGAGGCTTGCACTCAGCGCAAGTGCGACAGTTCCTGGTCAGGGACCGAACTTCCTCAATCGAGTAGGGTAAGTTGCGGGACTTTATGAAGTGGAACAGCCGCGTGACCCCTGGGTGGCAGAGGTCATTGTGGAGGGTCTGTAGCCGATCCCCGGTGGCGCTGGCACACATCCCTCGTGAGAGGGCGTCGGGGGATTCGTTAAGGGCCCCTGGCCGGTAAATGATGTCATAATCGAAGGTGGAGAGCTCGATCCGCCACCTAAGAATCTTATCATTTTTAATCTTCCCCCTCTGTTTATTATTGAACATAAACGCTACCGACCGCTGGTCGGTAAGTAGGGTGAAGCGTTTGCCGGCTAGGTAGTGGCGCCAGTGGCGCACTGCCTCCACGATGGCTTGGGCCTCCTTTTCTACGGAGGAGTGTCTGATCTCGGGTCCTTGGAGGGTCCTCGAGAAGAAAGCTACGGGCCGCCCCGCCTGGTTGAGGGTGGCCGCCAAGGCAAAGTCAGACGCATCACTTTCCACTTGAAAGGGAGTGTTCTCGTCCACTGCCTGTAGCGTGGCCCGCTCAATATCCTGCTTCATGCTTTTGAAGGCGGCATGGGCCTCAGCAGAGAGCGGAAAAGAGGATGCTTTCAAGAGGGGGCGGGCTTTGTCGGAGTAGTTGGGGACCCATTGGGAATAATAAGAAAATAACCCCGGGCACCTTTTCAGGGCTTTGGGAGTGTTGGGCAGGGGCAGCTCCCGTAGGGGGCACAATCGGTCGGGGTCTGGTCCGATTTCCCCATTGTCCACCACGCTGCCTAGTATGCAGAGGCGCGTGGTGTTGTAAACGCACTTGTCCTCGTTGTAGGTGAGGTTGAGTTTTTGTGCGGTTTTCAGGAACCTCTCGAGGTTCGAGTCGTGATCCTGCTGGTTGTGACCGCAGATGGTGACGTTGTCGAGGTAGGGGAAGGTTGCCTGCAAGTGGTGGTCATCGACCATGCGGTCCATCTCCCTCTGGAAGACCGAGACCCCATTCGTCACCCCAAAGGGGACTCTGAGGAATTGGTAGAGGCGTCCGTTCGCCTCGAAGGCGGTGTACGGGCGGTCCTCTGGTCTGATAGGGAGCTGGTGGTATGCTGACTTGAGGTAGATGGTGGAGAACACCCGGTATTGGGCGATTTGGTTCACCATTTCTGATATGCGGGGTAGCGGGTAGGCGTCTAGTTGGGTGTACCTGTTGATCGTTTGGCTATAGTCGATCACCATCCGTTTCTTCTCGCTACCCCTTACCACCACCACTTGGGCGCGCCACGGGCTATTGCTGCGTTCAATAATGCGCTCTTTCAGGAGCCTGTCTACCTCGGTCGCGATAAACCGCCTGTCCTCCCAGCTGTACCTCCTGCTTTTGGTCGCTATTGGCCGACAGTAAGGGGTAAGGTTCGCGAATAGCGAAGGCGGCTTTACCTTCAGGGTAGCCAGACCGCACACTGTGAGGGGCGGCTGGGACCCACCGTAATTGAGCGTGATGCTTTGGTGGTAGCACTGGAAATCCAGGCCCAAGATCACGCTCGCACATAGATTCTTCATGATTAATACTTTAAAATTATCGTATACAGTTCCGTTAACGGACAATTGTACCGTGCAGTAACCCATAATGGTCGATGTCTGGGTTTTATCAGCCATAGAGATGGTACCCCGAGTAGGGACCACCTTTAGGGAGAGTTGTTGTACCAGTTCAGGGTGGATAAAACTCTCCGTGCTTCCACTGTCAATTAAACATTTAACCCTGCACCCGTTTACCTCGATGTCCACCATTGATTTGGATAGCGGGTGCGGCCTGGTCTGGTCCACTGTGACCGATGCCACTGTAGGGCCCTGATCGAGACAAGATGGCGTCCACGCTGTCTGCTCACAAGATGGCGGACCCCACGAGGTCGGGCAAGATGGCGTCCAAGCTGGCCGCTCCCACGGCGCACACGCGGCGGTTGCGGGTTTTCCGGCGGGGTTCCCTCTGCACACCTTCCCGAAGTGCCCCTTCTTACCGCACTTAAAGCAGGTGGTGCCTTTCGCCGGGCACAGGTTTCTGGTGTGCTTCGGCTGCCCGCAGAAGTAGCAGTTGGGTCCCCGACGCGTCGCGGCTGTCGTAGGGCTTCTGGGGGGAGAGCGGGGCCCCGACGGTGTCCGGCTGCCAGGCGGGGAAGATGCCTTCCAAGATGGCGGCGCCCTTGGTACACACGTGGCGGCGTGGATGGCGCGGGCTGAAGAGTAGGCATCCGAGTTTCTCTGGGCCACATCCAGGGATCGTGCTGTGTCCGCAGCCTGTTTCAGGTCCAATCCCGTTTTTTCCAGCAGTCTCTGCCGGATGTAAGTGGAGCTGAGGCCTGTGATAAAGGCATCGCGAACAAGCTCGTCAGTGTACACTGCGGCTTTTACATCTTGGCACTTGCAGTCTTCGCCAAGCGTTTTCAGGGTGCCTAGGAACTCCTCCACCGATTCCCCAGGTCGCTGTGCGCGAGTAGCGAGCAGATGCCTAGCATACACCTCATTCGTAGGCTGCTGGTAATGCGCCTTTAAGATGTCGCAGGCGGCCGGGTACGTGTCGGCGTCTTGGATGAGGGGGTAAACCCAGTGGCTTACCCAATTCCGCAGAATTCCGAGTCTCATACTCGCAGCGTCCGTAGCGTCTTTGACGGCTGCGGAATTGTCCAGGAAGAATTCCATACACATAAACCAGTGTCCGAAGCGTGCCGATACGTCCGAAGCATGCTGGTCCAAATCCAAACGTTCGGGTTTCAAGAGTTGATCCATTGTGTTGAAAATTTAGTCAATAAAATTGATGTGCCTCAATAAATCCGAGACTCGATGTTAGCGAAACAAAACAAGGCTTTTATTGACTTAGAAGGTAACACACAGAGGAGAATGTATCTTCCATCCAGAGGTCTGCCGTACTGGATGTGCTGCAGGCTGGGCCAGCTTACATAAGAGCCAGGTATGGGCGGAGCCCTACACACAGTACAATACAATGGAAATGAAACTGAAACCAACCACAGTCACAGGCAGAGAAATACTGATGAGTGATGAATGGAATATTTCATCACACCCAGGCTGGCACTTCATTTTTAGGTGCGCCTGGTGCTGCTCCTGGCATGCTCTTCTACACTCCTCATTGAAACAAGGTTGGTCCCCTGGCTTGATGGTAATGGTAGAGTGAGGGATATGCCGGGCCATGAGATTACAGATTGTGGTGGAGTACAATTCTGCTGCTGCTGATGGCCCACAGTGCCTCATGGATGCCCTGTTTTGAGTTGCTAGATCTATTCTGAATCTATCCCATTTAGCACGGTGGTAGTGTCACACAACACGATGGAGGGTGTCCTCACTGTGAAGACGGATCTTCGTCTCCACAAGGACTGTGCGGTGATCACTGCTGCAGGCCCAGTCTGGCAGCTGTGTCCTTCAGGACTCTACCAGCAGTGGTGCTACCGAGCCACTCTTGGTGATGGACATTGAAGTCCCCCACCCAGAGTACATTTGCCCTTGCTACCCTCAGAGCTTCTTTCAAATGGTGTTCAACATGGGGGAGTTCTGATTCATCAGCTGAGTGAGGGTAGTAGGTGGTAATCAGGAGGAGGTTTCCTTGCCCATGCTTGACATGAAGCCAAGAGACTTTGTGGGGTCCGGAGTCAAAGTTGAGAACTCCCAGGGTCACTCCCTCCCAACTGTATACCACTGTGCCACCACCCCTGGTGGGTCTGTCCTGCCGGTGGGACAGGACATACCCAGGGATGGTGATGGAGGAGTCTGGGACATTGTGAGTATGACTATATCAGGCTGTTGCTTGACTAGTCTGTGGGACAGCTCTCCCAATTTTGTCACAAGTCCCCAGATGTTCATGAGGAGGACTTTGCAGGGTCGACTGGGCTGGGTGTGCGCCGTTGTTGTATCCAAAGCTGGTGCCGAGGTCGATGCCTAGGTGGTCCGTCCAGTTTTATTCTTATTATTGTTTCTCATAGTGATTTGCTAGGCCATTCCAGAGGGCAGTTAAGAGTCAACCACATTGCTGTGGGTCTGGAGTCACGTATAGGCCAGATCGGGTAAGGACGGCAGATTTCCTTTTCTAAAGGACATTAGTGAACCAGATTGGTTTTTACAACAATCCGATAGTTTCATGGTTACCATTACTGATGCTAGCTTTTTATTCCAGATTTATTTAATTGAATTTACATTCCCCAGCTGCCATGGTGGGATTATGAACTCACGTCTCCGGATCAGTTGTCCAGGCCTCTGAATTAATATTCCAGTAACATAACCATTATGTTACCATTCCTTACCTAAGGAAAGACATACTTGCCTTAGAGGGAGTGCAACGAAGGTTCACCAGACTGGCTGCTGGGGGGATTGCCCTATGTGGAGAGATTGAGTAGACTAGGCCTATATTCCCTAGAGTTTAGAAGAATGAGAGGTGATCTCATTGAAACATACAAAATTCTTACAGGGCTTGACAGGGTTAATGCTGAGAAAATGCTTTCCCTGGCTGGGGAATCTAGAACATGGGGTCACAGCATCAGAATAAGGGGTCGGCCATTTAGGACTGAGATATGGAGAAAATTCTTCGCTCAAAGGGTTGTAAATCTTTGGAATTCTCTACCCCAGTGGGCTGTGAATGCTCAGTCATTGCGTATATTCAAGACAGAGGTCGATAGATGTTTGGGAACTAAGGGAATCAAGGGATATGGGGATAATGCGGGAAGGTGGAGTTGAGGTCAAAAATCAGCCATGATCTTATTGAATGGCGGAGCAGGCTGGAAGGGCCAAATGGCCGACTCCTGCTCCTAATTCTTATGTTCTTATGTTCCCTGTGGGCAGTTAAGAGTCAACCACATTGCTATCCCAATAGCTCCTTATGTGGCTCGGTGTCAAATTTTGTTTGCTAATGCAACTGTTAAGCACTTTGAGGCATTTTACTACGTTAAAGATGCTATATAAATGCAAATTGTTGTTGTTGTTTAGGCGCAATTCAACCAATGCTTGCCTTTTTGATATTGAATCATGGTTGGCCTCGTACCCTTGATTCTTGATCATATGTCCTTATACTGAGGGGGTACAGTAGTTACAGGACTAGTAATCCCAAGGCCTGGAATAGTAATCCAACAATTCAAATCCCACTGTGACAGTTTGACAATTTGAGTTCAGTTTAGAAAAAATCTGGAAATTTGACTCAATTTCCACATCAACGTACTTGACTCTTAACTGACCTCTGAAACGACCTAGCAAGGCACTCAGTTGTATAAACCCAGACTCAGGGCAACTAGGGATGGGCAATAAATGCTGGGCTTGCCAGTGAAGCCCAGGGCCCAGTAATTCCGGTCCCAACGCGTGAGTACGGACGGGGTACTCACACATGGGCCCGTTGGAAGTGCCAGATTTCAGCATGCACAGCGCATGCGCGGAAAACCGGCATTTCCTCTCCTCTGAACCAAGGGGTTAAGAGGCAGTTCCCGTGCGATGTTTCAGGCAGCGTGTACGCGTTGAACTTCGGTTTTTTTGACAGGTTTGTCCGTGCGTGAAGGCCTTCACTTTTTACGAATGTAAAAAGCAGACGTAAGGACTTAGTTTTAAAAGGTAAGTGGTCTAATAATTAAAGTTAGAAAATTTTTTCCACAGGTTTATTATTTTTAAAGAATTTACAGTAAGGTAAGTGTATTTTTGGACCCGATTTCTTGAAAAAAAAATGTTGGCAGATATTTGAATAATTGTTTAAAATAGTTTTTTAAAGTTATTAATAGTTAATTTAATTGTGGGATTTTAAAAAACTTTTATTTAAAGTTTAAGTACTGTTTTGGGCGCCCGGAGTTTTCATGAGTTTGACAGGTCTTATGTCTAACTCATGAATGGACTTTTGTAAACTCCCATTGGTTGCCCAGTGCTCACGTGATCCCAGCCGGCTCATCGCACTAAGTACGCCGCTGGATCACGCACGCACAGCGCGCCGGGAGCTGAACCGGGCCACAGAATCCACGCAGGCCCAGTCTTCAAATGTCAGCGCAATATGTAAGTGTAGGTCGGGGGCTTGCACCCGCGGGAAGCCCCCGACCCGAATTTCTGGGCCATTATCTCTAGATTGAACCAAAAATCAAAACTGAGAGGCGATACATATCAGTTTCAACACGCCGGGGCTCGTCTGTCCAGAAAAGAGAATGGTGTCTAAAATTATGAAGTGTGGATGCAGAGAAGATGTTTGCACTTGTGGGGGAGACCAGAACTAGGGGACAGAAATATAAGATTAATAATATAAGACTAATAAATCTAATAGGGAATTCAGGAGAAACTTCTTTACCCAGAGGTGGAACTCGCTACCACAGGGAGAGGTTGAGGTGAATAACATAGATGTATTTGAGGGGAAGCTAGATAAACACATGAGGGAGAAAAGAATAGAAGGAAAGGAAGACTTGCATTTATATAGCACCTTTCACGACCATCGGACGTCTCAAAGCACTTTACAGCCAATGAAGTACTTTTTGAATTAAAAACAGAAAATGCTGGAGATACTCAGCAGGTCAGGCAGCATCTGTGAAGAGAGAAACAGAGTTAACGTTTCAGGTCGATGACCTTTCGTCAGAACCGTTCTGACGAAAGGTCATCGACCTGAAATGTTAACTCTGTTTCTCTCTTCACAGATGCTGCCTGACCTGCTGAGTATCTCCAGCATTTTCTGTTTTTATTTCAGATTTCCAACATTTTCTTTTTGTAGAAGTACTTTTTGAAGTGTAGTCACTGTTGTAATGTGGGAAACACAGCAGCCAATTTGCACACAGCAAGCTCCCACAAGCAGCAATGTGATAATGACCAGAAAATCTGTTTTTGTTACGTTGGTGGAGGAATAAATGTTGGCCCAGGACACCGGGGAGAACTCTACTGCTCTTCTTCGAAATAGTGGCCATGGGATCTTTTACATCCACCTGAGAGAGCAGACGGGGCCTCGGTTTAATGTCTCAGCCGAAAGACGGCACCTCCAACAGTGTAGCATTCCCTCAGCACTGCACTGGGTGTGTCAGCCTAGACTTTATGCGCTTAAGTTCCCTGGAGTGGGACTTAGAACCCACAACCTTCTAGACTCAGAGCCAAGTGTGCTACCAACTGAGCCACAGCTCACACTATGCGTTATGATAGCATTAGATAAGGAGGGGTGGGAGGAGGCTTGTGTGGAGCATAAACGTCAGCATAGACCAGTTGGGCCGAATGACCTGTTTCTGTGCTGTAGATTCTAGGTAGGGTAATTCTGAAATTACGGTGGTTTCGACAGCATACAGCACGCGCTGTCAGAAGCCTTCAGAAAGGCCCTGCAAGTTCTGTGTTTCCGTAGACGCTGCGCACACGCGAAAACCTGGAACTTGTGATCTGTCAGTTCCTTCACATCCGCGACAAAATCATTTGGCCGGCACAGAGTTGGGCTTCTGCCCGGCGAATGCCCACGAAAGTCTTACGCCTGGTAAAAGCGGGCATAAGGCCTTCTTTTACCAGCATAAGGGTTAAAATAAAAGTTAAAATTAAAATTTAAAAATCATTAAAACATATGCATGCATTTGCAATTAGATTTGATAAATTTTGGCACATTTTAAAAATGTTTAAATTTATTTTTCACAAAAATTTCGTTTTAATTTTAAATGCTTAATTTCTTTTAATTTATTTTGAACATGGGAACATTTATTTTTATTTAAGTGGTCTGAATTCTTATTTATTTGGGGATTTCAAACATGATTATGGGGATTCCGTATGTAAATGGAATCCCCTTAAGCAACATAGGAATCCCCACAATGAAGGGTCATCGACCTGAAACGTTAACTCTGTTTCTCTCTCCACGGATGCTGCCTGACCCGCTGAGCGTTCCAGCATTTTCTGTTTTTATTTCAGATTTCCAGCCTCCGCAGTAATTCGCTTTTGTGTAGGAATCCCCCTTTTTGACTGGTTGACCGAACATACGTGATCCCAGGGACGCTCGCGAAACGCCTGCGCCCATGGGATCCGTGGACCTTTACGTAGGCCTACGCCTGCAGGTAGCTGCGGAGCCAGGAGATGAGTTCAAAAATATCAGAGAATCCTAGAATCATGGATTGGTTACAGCACAGAAGGAGGCCATTCGGCCCGTCGAGCCCGTGCCAGCTCTCTGCAAGAGCACTTCAGCCAGTCCCACTCCCCTCGTCCATTCCCCGTAGCCCTGCAAATTTTTCTCCTTCAGGTACTTATCCAATTCCCTTTGGAAAGCCATGATTGAGTCTGCCTCCACCACCATTTCAGACAGCGCATTCCAGATCCTAACCACTTGCTGCGTAATAAAAGTATTTCCTCATGTCGCCTTTGGTTCTTCTGCCAATCACCTTATATCTGTGTCCTTTGGTTCTCGACCCTTCCGCCAATGGGAACAGTTTCTCTCTATCTACTTTGTCTGGACCCCTCATGATTTTGAGCACCTCTATCTAATCTGCTCTCAACCGTCTCAATATTTCGCGGTTCGGAGGCCTACTCCGGAGGTACACATCCAACCGCAAATTCAGGGCCAATGTAAATAAAAGTACCCAGCCCCCAAGTAGTGTCTTCCAGCAGGTGTTATCCCGCATCTCAGAATCACCTCATCAATTATACAATGGGCATCAGCCTTCAGTTGGGAGTACCGAGAGGGGATGGCTTGATATACTAGATGGTTGTTCACTTTGGTAGGAAGAATAGGAAAACAGAATAAGATCATAAGAAATAGGAGCAGGAGTCGGCCAATTGGCCCTTCGAGCCTGCTCCGCCATTCAACAAGATTATGGCTGATCTCCTACCTCATCTCCACTTTCCTGCACTATCCCCATATCCCTTGATTCCCTTAATATTCAAAAATCTATCGATCTCTGTCTTGAATATACTCAAAGACTGAGCCTCCACAGCCCTCTGGGGTAGAGAATTAAAAAGATTCACCACCCTCTGAGTGAAGAAATTTCTCCTCATCTCAGTCCTAAATGGCCGAGCCCTTATTTTGAGATTGTGCCCCCTGCTTCTAGACTCCCCAGCCAGGGGAAACATCCTCCCTGCATCTACCCTGTCAAGCCCTGTAAGAATTTTGTATGTTTCAATGAGATCACCTCTAATTCTTCTAAACTCTAGAGAATATAGGCCTAGTCTACTCAATCTCTCCTCACAGGACAATCCCCCCCATCCCAGGAACCAGTCTGGTGAAACTTCATTGCACTCCCTCTATAGCAAGTATATCCTTCCTTTGGTAAGGAGACCAAAACTGTACACAATACTCCAGGTGTGGTCTCACCAGGGCCCTATATAATTGCAGTAAGATGTCTTGACTCTTATACTCAAATCCTCTTGTAATAAAGGCCAACATACCATTTGCTTTCCTAATTGCTTACTGTACCTGCATGTTAACTTTCAGTGATTTGTGTACAAAGACACCCAGGTCCCTCTGAACACCAACATTTCCCAATCTCTCACCATTTAAAAAATACTCTGCTTCTCTATTTTTCCTACCAAAGAGGATAACTTCACATTTCTACACATTATATTCCATTTGTCCACTCACTTAGCCTGTCTCTATCCCTTTGAAGCCTCCTTGCAACTTACATTCCCACCCAGCTTTGTATCATCAGCAAACTTGGATATATTACATTCGGTCCCCTCATCCAAATCATTGATGTAGATTGTGAATAGCTGAGGCCCAAGTACTGATCCTTGCGGTACCCCACTAGTTACAGCCTGCCAACCCGAAAATGACCCGTTTATTCCTACTCTCTGTTTTCTGTCCGTTAACCAATCCTCAATCCATGCTAGTATATTACCCCCAATCGCATGAGCCCCAATTTTGTTTAATAACCTCTTGTGTGGCACCTTTTCGAATGCCTTCTGAAAATCCAAATACACCACATCCACTAGTTCCCCCTTATCTATTCTGCTAGTTACAACCTCAAAAAACTCTAATAGATTTGTCAAACATGATTTCCCTTTCATAAATCCGTGTTGACTCTGCCCAATCGTATTATTACCACATCCTTAATAACAGATTCTAGCATTTTCCCCACTACTGATGTCAGGCTAACAGGTCTGTAGTTCCCCATTTTCTCTCTCCCTCCTTTCTTAAATAGTGGGGTTACATTTGCTACCTTCTAATCCACGGGAACCGTTCTAGAATCTATGGAATTTTGTGAAAAATTTTAAATGGTGGGAAACTATTAATTGTTGGGGTTTAGAGAGATGTAGGAGTTCTTGCATAATAAGCACAGAGTATTAGCATGCAGGTACAGCAAGCATTTAGGAAGGCAAATGGCATCTTGGTCTTTTTTGCAAGGGGGTTGAAGCACAAGAGTAAGGAAGTCTTGCTACAATTGCTCAGGGCTTTGGTGAGACCACACCAAATTACTCTCAATCATCAGCAAAGTGATGGATGGTGTCATCGACAGTACTATCAAACAGAACTTACTCACCAATAACCTGCTCACCGATGCTCAGTTTGCATTCCGCCAGGACCACTTGGCTCCAGACCTCATTACAGCCATGGTCCAAACATGGACAAAAGAGCTAAATTCCAGAGTTGAGGTGAGAGTGACTGCCCTTGACATCAAGGCAGCATTTGACCAAGTGTGGCATCAAGGAGCCCTAGTAAAACTGAAGTCAATGGGAATCAGTGTGAAAACTTTCCACTGGCTGGAGTTATACCTAGCACAAAGGAAGATAGATGTGGTTGCTGGAGGTCAATCAACTCAGCCCCAGGACATCGCTGCAGGAGTTCCTCAGTGAAGTGCTCTAGGCCCAACCATCTTCAGCTGCTTCATCAATGACATCAGAAGTGGGGATGTTCACTGATGATTGCACAGTGTTCAGTTCCATTCGCAACTCCTTAGGGAATGAAGCAGTCCATGCCCACATGCAGCAAGACCTGGACAACATTTAGGCTCGGGCTGATAAGTGACAAGTAACATTCGTGCCACACAAGTGCCAGGCATGGCTATCTCCAACAAGCGAGAACCTAACCACCGCCCCTTGACATTCAACGGCATTACCATCGCTGAATCCCCCACCATCAACATCCTGGGGGTCACCATTGACCAGAAACTTAACTGGACCAGCCACATAAATACTGTGGCAACAAGAGCAGGTCAGAGGTTGTGTATACTTTGGTGACTGTCTCACCTCCTGACTATTCAAATCCTTTCCACCATCTACAAGGCACAAGTCAGGAGTATGATGGAATACTTTCCACTTGCCTGGATGAGTGCAGCTCCAACAACACTCAAGAAGCTCGACATCATCCAGGACAAAGCAGCCTGCTTGATTGGCACCCCATCCACCACCTTAAGCATGCACTCCCTCCACCACCGGCATACCGTGGCTGCAGTGTGTACCATCTACAAGATGCACTTCAGCAACTCGCCAAGGCTTCTTCGGCAGCACATCCCAAACTCGCCACCTCTACCACCTAGAAGGACAAGGGCAGCAGGCGCATGGGAGCGCCAGCACCTCCAAGTTCCCCTCCAAGTTACACACCATCCTGACTTGGAAACATATCGCCAATCCTTCATCGTCGCTGGGTCAAAATCCTGGAACTACCTCCCTAACAGCCCTGTGGGAGTACCTTCACCACACAGACTGCAGCGGTTTAAGAAGGCGGCTCACCACCACCTTCTCAAGGGCATTTAGGGATGGGCAATAAATGCTGGCCTTGACAGCGATGCCCACATCCCAGGAAGGAATGAAAAAAAAACCTGGAGTATTGTGCACAGTTTTGGTCTCCTTCTCTGAGGAAGGATATACTTGTCTTAGAGGCGGTGCAACAAAGGTTCACTAGATTGATCCCTGGGATGAGAGGGCTGTCCTATGAGGAGAGATTGAGTAGATCGGGCCTACACTCTCTGGAGTTTAGAAGAATGAGAGGTGATCTCATTGAAACATATAAGATTCTGAAGGGGATTGACAGGGTGGATGCTGAGTGGAGGCTGGAGTGTCTAGAACTAGGGGGCATAGTCTCAGGATAAGGTCTCGGCCATTTAAGACTGAGATCAGGAGGAATATCTTCACTCAGAGGGTTGTGAATCTTTGGAATTCTCTACCCCAGAGGGCTGTGGGTGCTGAGTCATTGGGCTGGATTTTGTGAATGGAGGCGAGTTGGAGGCGGGACTGCTGCTTGTCGTGTCAATGTCCCGCCTCCATCCTCGCCTAATCAACCAGAGGGATCTTCCCCTGATTAAGCTTGTTAAGCCCGCTCTGCGGGCTCAGCAGGCCAATTAGGGAGGAAGTCGCTGACAGAGCACATCAACGTCAGATGTGCTATCTGTCAAGACTTCTTGAAAGAATAAATGTCAGCATTTGTCAGCTCTGTGAAGCTGTCAAACACTGACATTCTCTGTAGCTTGATGAGTCCTTGGGGGAGAAATTTGGTTGGTAGCGCCAGCGATTAGCACCTAAAGAGCCCGAGATTGGGGCGTGTGGTGATTATTCTTGTTTTATAAGAAGCATTGTAATTGGTTGCCTGTTTTCCTTGAGATATATGCTGTAAACTTATTGGTCAGTTGATTCCATGTGACCTGTGGTGGCCATCTTAAATTCAGTTTTCTACAGTTTGGTTGAGACTGGGTGCTCAACATGTACTGCTGGTTTTTTAAGGTTAATAAAGCCTAGCTTTTGAAAGGCAATCTATCCTTTATTTCAATTTATTAACCTTTTGCTATAATGGAACGATATCTTCGACTGGAACGATTTAATGCTGACCCTAATTCTGCAGGAGTGGATGATCAATGGAAACATTGGTATCGTACATTTAAAAACTTTTTGGGTGTGTTGGATCAGCAATCTCTAAATAAGTTGGATATAATGATCAACTACATTGCTCCGGATGTGTATAAGTATATTTTGGACTGTGAAACTTATGAATTGGCTATTGCTACGTTGGAAAACATTTTTGTTAAAACCAAAAATGAGGTATTTGCACGTCACCTTTTATCTGCCCGTAGGCAGCAGGCGGGAAAATCCTTGGATGCTTATTTACAAGCACTCCGGCGCCTTGGTGCTAACTGTAATTATAAGGCTGCGTCTGCAGAAGAACATAGGGAAGAGTCGGTACGGGATGCATTTATTAATGGATTACTGTCTAGATCAATTCGTCAGTGGTTATTAGAAAATAAGATCTTGGATCTTAAGAGTGCTTTTGAGCAAGACTCTACATTGGATTTGGCTCAGAGAAGTTCGGATTCTTATGCTCTTTTTGATCGGCCTGCGACCGTGGTTTCGGCAGTTCCGGATGAAAGGGAGTTACGTGGATTTAATAGGAGTGGTTTGCCAGATTCCGAAACAGTTTCTACTTCGGCAGCTGTTGCCTCTAGGATTCAGAAGTGTTATTTTTGCGGGAACGCCCGGCACCCCCGTCTGACGTGCCCTGCCCGGGAGGCTGTGTGTAGTAAATGCGGCAAGGGAGGTCATTACGCACGTGTTTGCAAATCGGTTGCCTCCTCTGCAACCATTCAGCCTTTAGATAGGGCGTTTATTGCATCAGTTTCTGCCGCCTTTTCCCATGGCCTAAACAAAGCTATAGTTATGGCCCAAGTTAATGGGTTAGAAGTGAAGGCCCTTATAGATACGGGCAGTACTGAGAGCTTTATAAGTCTTCAATTTGTGAGGGAGAAGCGTTTGAAAATTTTGCCTGTTTCCTATCAGGTGTGTATGGCTCAGACGACTCTCACCTCACAAGTAGCTGGTTGTTGCCTTGTGAAATTAATTCTCCTAGGTAATACGTATACTGATATACGCCTATCCGTTCTGCCTAATCTCTGTGCGGACATTTTGATTGGTCATGATGTGCTTCAATTACATGAGTCCCTCAGTCTTTCTTTCGGAGGAACCAAGCCACCTTTGTCTATTTGTGGATTAACTTCTTTATTCATTTCTCCATTATCACTTTTTTCCGATTTGATGCTGGATTGTAAGCCAATTGCTACCAAGTCAAGAAGGTATAGCAGTCAGGATAAAGAATTTATTAATTCTGAAGTTCAACGTCTTTTATCGGAAGGAATCATTGAACCTAGTTTTTCGCCCTGGCGGGCACAGGTAGTTGTCACCACTAATGAGAGACATAAGAAGCGAATGGTGATAGACTACTCTCAAACTATTAACAGGTATACTCAATTAGATGCGTACCCCCTGCCTAAGATTGATGAGCTTATCAATAAAGTATCTCAATATAAGGTTTTTAGCACTATTGATCTAAAGAGTGCTTATCATCAGATTCCTATCGCTAAGAGGGACAAACCATATACGGCCTTTGAAGCTGGCGGAAAGCTGTACCAGTTTTGCCGAGTACCATTCGGTGTTACTAACGGTGTCGCCTGTTTTCAACGGGCAATGGATGATTTTATAAGTGATAATTCTCTCTCTGACACCTTCTCATATTTAGATGACATCACGGTGTGTGGCAAATCAAGGGTGGAGCACAATTTTAATCTAGAAAGATTCCTTCAAGTTGCGGAAAAAGTTGGCTTAACTTTCAATAAAGAGAAGTGTATCTTTTCGACCACCGAGGTAAATTTACTGGGGTATATTATCTCGGGAAACAAGATTAAACCAGATCCAGAACGGCTGCGACCACTGATTGATTTACCTTGCCCTACTAATTCTAAGGCCTTGCAACGAGTTGTTGGACTGTTTTCTTATTATTCTAATTGGATTGCAAACTTCTCGCAGAAGATCCGGCCCCTTATTCGGGTTATGACATATCCTCTATCATGGGAGGCCAGGATGTGTTTTGATAATCTTAAAAAGGATATCCTTGGAGCAGTTGTGCATTCTATTGATGAGCAGGTTCCCTTTGTGATTGAGACGGACGCTTCCGATTTTGCAATTGGGGCTACCCTGAACCAAAATGGAAGACCTGTGGCCTTTTTCTCACGTACTCTGAGCAATAGTGAGCAGAGACATTCATCAATAGAGAAAGAGGCGTATGCAATAGTAGAAGCACTGCGTAAATGGAGACATTATTTATCTGGGCGACATTTTACGTTAGTAACTGACCAAAAATCTGTGTCCTTCATGTTTGATGTCAAACATTTCGGAAAGATTAAGAATGATAAAATAATGAGGTGGAGGATCGAGTTGGCATGCTACCATTTCGATATAGTCTATCGTCCGGGGAAGGATAATGTTGCCGCTGATGCGCTGTCGAGGGCTTATTGTTCTGTGCTTCATGGAGATACGCTTATTAATCTTCATAATGCTTTGTGCCATCCTGGTGTTACGAGGATGATACACTTCGTACGCAGTAAGAATTTGCCCTTTTCAGTTGAAGACGTCAAGCGGATGACTTCGTCATGCTCTGTCTGCGCCCGGTGTAAACCGAATTTCTTTAAGCCTCAACGAGCTCATCTTATAAAGGCTACTTCTCACTTTGAACGCCTGAGCGTTGATTTTAAGGGGCCTCTTCCTTCAACGACTCAGAATCGATATATATTTACCGTTGTGGATGAGTTTTCAAGGTTCCCTTTTGCTTTTCCTTGTGCAGCTGTATCAGCTGCTACAGTTATTAAATGTCTGACTCAACTTTTTGTCATCTTTGGGATGCCTGCGTATATCCATTCGGATCAGGGAAGTTCTTTTATGTCTTCCCAGTTGAAGGAATACCTCCAGAGTCGGGGAATTTCTACTAGCAGATCGACCCCGTATAATCCCCAGGGTAATGGACAGTGCGAACGATACAATGGGGTGATCTGGAAGGCAGTTATGTTGGCTTTGACATCCCGGAACCTTAAGAATACACAGTGGGAAATGGTGCTGCCTGATGCCCTGCATTCCATTAGATCATTGCTTTCAACGGCTACTAATGTGACCCCCCATGAAAGGCTCTTCAACTATCCACGGAGATCCACTACGGGATATTCGGTACCTTCATGGCTTACTATGCAAGGACCTGTGCTGCTCCGACGCCATGTTAGACTGTCAAAGTATGATCCTTTAGTGGAGGAGGTAGAGCTATTGGAGGCAAATTCCCAATATGCTCACATTCGATTCCAAGATGGGAAAGAAAGCACGGTTTCAGTTAAAGACTTAGCTCCTTGTGGTGGCCAGCCCTCTCCTGAGGATATTAACAATAGCCATAATTCAGATAATGTTGATGTCGTCACAGATACTACGAACATTTCCAATCCTATTGCAGACACTTACAATTCTCTTAGTCTGCCCCCGATGGATGTTCATGACCCTCCCAGTCTACCTTCTAATGGGACTTCCAATCCGGAAACCGTTGATAATCGGGATATTGATAGCCTCCCTGCAGAAGATATTTCTGTGTCTCCTGGTGTGGGAGGGCAAGGAACTCCACCAAGGCTAAGAAGGTCGACACGAACAAGATATCCAGTCGACCGATTAAAAATGGTCTTTTAAAATAATTAATAATTTAATAGTAAAATTTTAAAATTGTTGAAGGCATTATACATGTATTGCTCTAGTCATAAATAACTAATTGTAAACTGTAAAGGCTACCTAGGTTGAAGTATATTTTAAAAGGAGGGGTGAATGTGGTGATTATTCTTGTTTTATAAGAAGCATTGTAATTGGTTGCCTGTTTTCCTGCCTTGAGATATATGCTGTAAACTTATTGGTCAGTTGATTCCATGTGACCTGTGGTGGCCATCTTAAATTCAGTTTTCTACAGTTTGGTTGAGACTGGGTGCTCAACATGTACTGCTGGTTTTTTAAGGTTAATAAAGCCTAGCTTTTGAAAGGCAATCTATCCTTTATTTCAGGACGTTACCCAGTTTTCAGGCGGGCGCAGTGAACCCAGCGCTTCCTGCCATATTGAGTAGCCTTTTAGCGCCGGCGCTAACTCTTTGCGCCCGCTGGCAGATCATGACGTCATTTCAGTGTGCAACACCTTTTTGGCGCCCCGGACCGGAAATTCAGTGGTGCCCCCCTCTGTTCCGCCTGGCGCTATTAGTGACAGTTGGATGGAACGTTACCAGGTCCTTCTCGGACTCGGGGGGCGCTCTTTAAAGGGGACAGCACCAGTATAAAAGCGGCAGCCATTTGGGGTGGCCATCCTGCTCGCTGCTGGAGAGAGTTGCAGACCTTCAGTTGGAGAGTGGTCTTCTCATTGAGCCAACGGAGCCTTGGGACCTTCAGCCCTGTCCATAACAGTTTGATCGTGAGAGATTACTGCGTCTTACTCGTCTGACATAATAATGGGAGCTGCTTTGGAGGGGAACGTCCTCCTGGCTGAACAACTGGCAAGGGCACAGAGACGGAGGGAGAGAGGGCCGGGATTGGCCAGAAGGAGGAGGGGCAATGGACGTCGCCAAATCCGACCATACGCTGCCAGGGTTTTCAGGCAGCAGGTCTCGTACCTTACCATGTCGGAGGAGCAGTGTCTGCAAAGGCTCAGATTCGGTAAGGATGTTGTGACTGAGCTGTGCCACCTGCTTGCTGAGGATCTGCAGCCGCGGCTACGGTGCAGGACCTCTCTGTCGGTGGCCGTCAAAGTCACTGTTGCCCTCAACTTTTTCGCCAGTGGCTCGTTTCAGGCAGCAACTGGGGACATCGCGAATATTTCACAATTTGCGGTGCATTGCTGCAACCGGCAAGTGACAGCTGCCTTCTATAGAAGGAGGCGCAAATTAATCACCTTCCCTCTGACCCTGGAGAAGCAGGGGGGGCGCGCGCAGGGCTTCGCGGCTATTGCAGACTTCCCCATGGTGCAGGGGGCCATTGATTGCACACACGTGGCTTTGCGGGCGCCATTACAGAATCCTGAGGAGTTCCGCAACCGCAAGGGGTTCCACTCCCTCAATGTGCAGCTGGTCTGTGATCGCCGGCAGATGATCATGGCGGTCAACGCACAATTCCCTGGCAGCAGCCACGACGCGTTCATCCTGCGGCAGGCCTCAGTGGCTGACCTTTTTGAGGCCCCGGCTCACCCACGAGGCTGGCTTCTTGGCGACAAGGGCTATCCTCTCTGCTCATGGCTCATGACCCCTCTCCGTTTGCCCAGCACCCCGGCAGAAGAGCATTACAACAACAGTCATCAGGCGACCAGGAACATTGTGGAGCACACAATTGGTGTGTTGAAGCAGCGTTTCCGTTGTCTCGACCATTCAGGGGGCTCCCTATAGTACTCGTCGGAGCATGTGGCGCGCATCGTCGTTGTCTGCTGCATGCTCCACAACCTGGCCATTCGACGCACCCAGCCAATGCCAGCCGACCCTCAAGGTCCAGCAGAGCAGGCGGACGAGGAGGAGGAGGAGCATGCAGACGAGGAGCAGCAGGAGCAGGAGGAGGAGGAGGAAGATGGGAGGGCTCCAGAAACTGGAAGGGCCGTTCGTCAGAGGCTCATAAGGACTCGGTTCTAGGCCCCTCTGATGGAATGCTGGGTGTGATTGGAACATCGCCCTTCGGTACGCAGTAAGCCTATGAAGGCCACCATGATTGTAAATAGTCTACAGCTCCATTGTAAATAAAACATTTTCTTTATTTTGAAAAAACTGCTTCCTTCCAGCATGACAACGTAATGGCAACAGAAAGCATAACTAACAAACTATCAGATAACTGTCTGGCAAACCGGCGAGACTAACCAAAACATAACAAACAAACACAGCAGGTGTGGACAGCCTTGAATTCGAAAAAAGAGACGTCTTAGCACCTCCCTCTACTGTTGGCCCCTTGATGGAGACCGACTTCTCTTACGAGGTCGGCCCCTTCCCTCCCTGCAGCTCCTACGTAATTGAACCCCAGTGGCGGCGTCAAGGCTGGGGGACGCCTGCTGAGTGTCTGGAAGCGCTGAAGCCCCTGAGGGACGGCCTGGACGACCTCTGGGCTTGGAGGGCCCGGAAGCTGGCTGCTCCAACTGGGCATGGGTGGAAGCAGTCTGCCGTGCAGGTGGTGGCAGCTGCACTGCTGACGATCCAGCGGTGACATCAGGAATGCTCACATGCCGAGAGAGGACACCTGCACCGTGGTCGGCCGACACACTGGCACTCTGACAGGGCCGCACCGGATCATCCGCCACAATCGACTGCTCCACAGATTCATGGCCTGCTGTGGTGCTGCAAGGGCCCGGGGTGAATCTGCCTGATGCAGCTAGGGTGGCAGCAGTGAGTGTTCGCGTGGCCTCAATTTGCGTGTGGACGAGGCCAGCAAGTGACTGTGTGGCAGCAGTGAGGACCTGCGTGGCAGGTGCCTGTGCTTCAGAGAAGCCATGGACAGTCCTTTCCACTGCTTCGGACAAGGCCGGAACAGTCCTTTCCACTGCCTCGGACAAGGCCGGAACAGTCCTTTCCACTGCTTCGGACAAGGCCGGAACAGTCCTTTCCACTGCCTCGGACAAGGCCGGAACAGTCCTTTCCACTGCTTCGGACAAGGCCGGGACAGTCCTTTCCACTGCTTCGGACAAGGCCGGAACAGTCCTTTCCACTGCTTCGGACAAGGCCGGAACAGTCCTTTCCACTGCCTCGGACAAGCCCTGGACAGACCTTTCCACTGCCTCGGACAAGCCCTGGACAGACCTTTCCACTGCCTCGGAAAAGCCCTGGACAGACCTTTCCATTCCTGCCCCGAAGCCCTGGACAGACCTTTCCATTGTTGCCCCGAAGCCCTGGACAGTCCTTTCCATTGCTGCCCCAAAGTCCAGCACACTCTTTGCCAGTGTGTTGATCGACTCAGGCATCCTCCCCACTGCAGCCATAAGCTCAGTGTGCCTGAGCTGGGCCTGGGCGCTCATATCAGCAAGGCTACGCACCTCCTCTGCACTCTGTGCAGCAGTCATCGTGGCCTGCCTTGCCCTCCGGGGAGATGGCCCCCGAGCTTCCCTACCCCCCTCGCGTTGCTGCAGGCCGCTGGTTCCTGCAACTGGCTCCTCATCAGAGACCCCCCCCCTCCCCTCCAGGGAACTACTATCCCCAGTCTCCAGATGCGTTGGCTCCCCTGAGGCTGGCACGGATGGTCCGGCTTCCTCCTGATCGTCGCCTCCAGAGGCACTGGCACTGGCAGCTTGAGGGGCCGGCTCCCGAGCTGGTGATGCAGCATCTGAAAGCAAGGAGGTTGAAGAGTAGCTTTAGCAAAAGGACAGCTTGGCAGCAAGGGATGCAAGAGTGCGGCAATGCTATGACATGGGTCCACAGTGAGAAAGCATGCTGGCGGGGGAAACAAGTGGAAGGAGACAGCTGCAAAAGGTGAGAACCTTACCATCACTGTGGACAATGGGGTCGGCAGCTGCAGTGGTGATAGGATCACTCAGACGTCCTCCAACAATCTGGTGGACTCTCTCCTCGAGATCCTTCAGAGTCTGCAGTTGAGGACGACCTCCTCCGGTGCGAAGCTGGTCCTTGCAGTTCTTCGCCAGCTTGGCCTGCAGGGGAAAGGATGGGAAGTGATGTTACATGATGCCCTGAGTTATCATCTCATGCCCCCCATGGTGGAAGAGCCCTTACATGATGCCCTGAGTTATCATCTCATGCCCCCCATGGTGGAAGAGCCCTTACATGATGCCCTGAGTTATCATCTCATGCCCCCCATGGTGGAAGAGCCCTTACATGATGCCCTGAGTTATCATCTCATGCCCCCCATGGTGGAAGAGCCCTTACATGATGCCCTGAGTCAAATGTGCATGTGTGTGCCCAGAAAGGGCCATGGGTGCTTGCTGACAGATGGCCATTGGGGCATAGCGCACCCTGTAGCCATAAAGTCAGGTGCAAATGGAGGGATGCAGAAGTTTGCATAAACACCACTCACCCTCACGACCCGAGTGAGGTCGTTGAATTTCTTCCTGCACTGCACAGGGCTCCTGGTCACCATGCTGCTGGAGTTGACCCTCTGAGAAACATCCCTCCAAGCTCGTCAGTAGTCCTTATGATTAGGCCTCCTGCCATTGTCGGGGTAGAGGACATCTCGCCGGCGCTCCACTGCGGCCACCAATTCCTCCAGAGCCTCATTGGTGAAGCGCTCTGCTCTCTGCCTCACCCTCTCCATCCGCTCCAAGTTTTTTGCACCAGAGAAGGGCTTGCTCTGATTTTCAGGCCTACAAGGCGCAGAGTGTGGATGCTGGAGCTGACTGACCCACCCCTTTAAGAGCTGGCCGGCGCCTGGAAGTCTCGTGGTCATCGGTAATTGAGAGCACCTGCGCTGCGCCCGCCTGCCCCGATATTGGGTTGCGCCGGCATGTTAGCGCCTTAGGAGTCCCGTGTAATGCCTGAACTCGCGCCTCAATCACCTTTAGGGGCGCTGCAACCCAATATCGTGCGAGGTGGCGATAAGTTGCGTCTGGCTATAAAATTTCCGCAGCGCCAATTCTAACGCCCCAAGCGGGGCTATACCCAATTTCTAGGCCCTTGTGTTCAGGACTCATCAAACCTTTCAACTTTGTTGATTTCACTTGGCTGTTCTTTCGGAGGACCAACAGCCAGTCTGTGAAATCGTTAAGGAGGATGTCAGGTGTCCCGATCCAGCACGGCTGAAGGATGTAGGAAGAAAACAAAGTAAGTGGACACTTTTTTAAACTTATCACTCACCTTACATACTTACCACTCCACACTTGCACCCATCACTCACCTCTACATCTTACTATCAGGGGCCTCCGACCGCCGCAGACCTCCTTCACGTCTCCTCCAACCCGACAGGGTTCTCCGAGGTCGGGAAACCTTCACCTGTGAAGGTAAAATGACACTAATCCTTTTTTCTGCCTGTTAACTACCTGTTAACAGGCAGTTAAAAGGATTAAATGCCTTTCCCGCCTCCGGGAGATGGGGCCCAAAGCAGCACATCTTCCCGCCTCCTGGCAAAAGGGCACGGAGGCAGGATGGGGGCAGGCTTGCCATCCGCCCCCACTTTCTGCTAATTCACCGGCTGATCCCTCCTCCATGCCCGCCTCCTCGGTGCTTGGAAAATCCAGCCCATTGAGTATATTCAAGGCTGAGATCGATAGATGTTTGGACTCTAGGGGAATTAAAGGATATGGGTATCGGGCGGGAAAGTAGAGTTGAGGCCGAAGATCAGCCATGAGCTTGTTGAATAGCGGAGCAGGCTCAAGGGGCGTATGGCCGACTCCTGCTCCTAATTCTTATGTTCTTATGTCCATGGCTGTTAATAGGCTTACTGTTCAGCTGTTGCTTAATCCAGGTCCTCATGTATATATGCTCAACATGTAGTCGAAATAATTTTTTAGTCACCGCAAAAGGCCAAGAAAAATCAAAGGCCTTTCTCAGCATAGTGCCGAGAACAGTATTCAGGCTGAAGCTGGCATTTATTGTGACCTCAGATGGATCAACAATTGGGTCAGAAGGCTTGTATCTTCCAATTAGTAGCTTTGAGATGGCTCTTGAACTCTATTGTGGTTTAACACAGAAACTGTAGGAAGTTATTGATATAGAGAAGCAATAGAGAGTGTTCAGTACAGAGAGCCCTGGAGAACACTTTAGTTGATGGAAAAGATGCCAGCATCAACTACACCACAGACATGGCGATAAGAGAGGAAACTAAATAGTGATAAACATGCCCTTGATGGAATGAGATATAATGGTAAGTAGGGTAGAAATGCAGAGTGTTGGTTTTTATCATATCCAGATCAGGAATACTTATACTGGATGACAAGTGTTGAAAAAGCCTTGCATTCTCCAGCACTGACATTCCTCAACGTCCTCTTCATCTTCATAATGCCGCCGTACATCTGAAGCTATTTTTAGCTTTAATTGCCACAAGCCCATATCCATGACTGACTGCAATGGGTTTCTGGGGAGTATTAGTGGCGCACGATGATGTGATGCTTATTTCACGTCCCGCTATATAAAAATATAATCAATCCTTGCTGGAACTGGTAATCGCCCAAAAAAAAACCATCGCTCTCTTTACAATGATTTTAGTAATAGCATTCTTCAAAAGAACAACAGTCAAGTGGAAGCCCTTCGGTTGCTCTTGACTGGAAATGTTAAGCATGCCTCTTCAAAAGAACCACGATAATGTGAAGTGACAACGCCTGTGTATCCGTGTCCTCCTGCTTGACATTAGCCTGGGGTAAGAGCAGAACTCCTCAAACACCACTTGGTTGTGTCTTATACACGGGGAGAAAGAAAAAAAAACCAGATCATTTATAATCTGGCGAGTAAACCCCTCACTTGTAAATCTTCTAAATTTTACACCAATGTTTCTTCAGCTTTGCCTCTCTTTGAAATGGGCTCCTGATTTTTACTTCTTCCGTCGGGCTAAAGGTCTGGTGAGATGCTCGGAGTGCAGTTTTATAAGTCCCACCATCTCCCTATAGCTTTGCTGAACAAGATGTTACATCAGTGGTTAAGGCTCGGGGTCTTGACATGACACGGGGCACATCAGTGACTTGAGCAGCAAAGGACTGTCACTTGCAAACACCAGAAAATATTTTCTGGCACTGACAGGACCTGAAATTAACTGTGCAAATTAGCCTACAGAGTGAGGTAGTGTCTGTTAAATAACAAAGGCAAATGTCACCTTCAAGATGGTTTCATATGGCTCATAGTCTTAATATATACCAGATTTTATGACTATTATTTTAACAATTATCTTGATCTCTGTAGAGACATTTCTTTTTATTCATTGACGGGATGTGGGCATCGCTGGCAAGGCCGGCATTTATTGCCCATCCCTAATTGTTCTTGAGAAGGTGGTGGTGAGCCGCCTTCTTGAACCGCTGCAGTCCGTGTGGTGATGGTACTCCCACAGTGCTGTTAGGGAGGGAGTTCCAGGATTTTGAGCCAGCAACGATGAAGGAACGGCATCCAATAAGTAAAAAGAAATGTTATAACCTTTGTCACTTTTGACAACAACAACTTGTATTTGTGTAGCACCTTTAAGGTAGTAAAACGTCTCAAGGTGCTTCACAGGAGCGATTATCAAACAAAATTTGACACCGTGCTGCTTAAGGAGATGCTGGGGCAGGGAGCTTGGTCAAAGAGGTAGGTTTTAAGAAATGCCATAAAGGAAGAGGAGAGAGATAGAGAGGCAGAGAGGTTTAAAGAGGGATTTCCAGAGCTTAGGGCCTTGACAGCTGAAAGCACGGCCACTAATGGTGGAGCGATAAAAATCAGGGGTGCGCAAGAGGCCAGAATTGGAGGAGGACAGAACTTGGGCTACTGTGAATGCCAGTTAACAATACTTTTATCGCATATTGGGAATTTGAGTGGAGAAGTCAGAACGTCCTTGCATGATTTTAAGTCCATAGGCTCCGAAATCCTTTGGGAATCCTGGTGTAGGGCGTCGCCGTCCCAGCTCCATCTCCTGATTGGATTTGTCTTGGAAGGGGCAGACAGAGGTGCCATCCTATGCCAGGTATGCCAGAAAATCTCTGAAATGGTGGAGCCCTGGCACAACCTGGTCCTTGCCATTCTCCAATGGGTTCCGCCAATCTCTAGCCAAAGAACTCATTCATAAAATTTCAGACCATAATCTCGGCCCCCATTTTATCACATGGCAGCTGTTGATCATTCTGCCATTCCCATTTACACCTCCTCTAGACCCATCTTTTGTTTCTTTACTTGTCCCATTACCATCTCATTTTGCCTCACACCATCATCCCTTTTGTCATTTAATCTCTCCTGCCCTCCACCCTATCACAGACCTTCCCTTTTGTTCTTTCCTCCCCTCCCCCCTCTCCCTGCCCCTGCACTTGCTTAAAACCTGTTACATCTCTAACTTTTTCCAGTCCTGACGGAAGGTCATTGACCTGAAACGTTAACTCTGTTTCTCTCTCCACAGATGCTGCCTGACCTGCTGAGTATTTCCAGCATTTTCTGCTGTTATAACTAATTCATAAAGCCTGCCTCTAATCTCCAAGAAAGTACATTTAGTGAAGTTTCATGTTCCTGTGAATACAATTTTTTTTAAAAGGGAGAAATATTCAAACCTCATTTAAAACATCCCAAGGCGCTTCACAGGATTACAATAGCAAAATACTTCACAGGAGCGATTGTCAAACAAAATTTGACACCGAGCTACGTTAGGAGATATTAGGACAGGTGACCAAAAGCTTGGTCAAAGAGGTAGGTTTTAAGGGGCGTCTTAAAGGAGGAGGGAGAGGCGGATCGGTTCAGGGAGGGAATTCCAGAGTTTAAATAGATGGACTTTCCTTTGAATGTTTCTCTTATGCCACAGTGCAGCAGCAACAAAGACAGGGAGTTAAATTTAAATTAAAAGAATTCTGTACAGGGAAACCAACTGAGTCAAAAAGACATTTTCAATAAATGTTAACATTGCAAAGCTCTATCTTCACTGTGAGTATTACAACAAAGCACATTGGTCCAACACATTTCCTTCACCTTATTAATAAAGATCATACAGAGTTGGGCAAAATATTTATTCAGTGCATCTCCCAGAGCTTTTGCAAGGATAAAACCAGCATATAATATGCACATGCCTTTAATGCATGCTGCTTGTCAATAAGGGTACTTGCATTCAATCTGTCTAATCTAAGAACCCATTATCTAGGTCACTACGCATAGGGTGTGCTCAGACTAGTGGAGCGATTCCCTGATCGGACATTCTCAGTGAGGAGCGGTGTTCATGGAGAGCACAAGTAGGGCAATTATATTCCCACAGCTCCTGGTCTCCTTAAAATCAGTTCCCAGAGTGTGTCAACCCGGAGTGGCACATCGTTGCCCTAAGTCGTGAGTGCCTCAGATTGGCGATAGGGCCAGAACTGCCAAGAACCGCCTGCTCGGGATCTCCACCAGTGGTGGACTTTCCAGGGCCAGGGGGAGGTTCTCAGATTTGTCTGTCAATGGCAGGTGCCCGTGCCACAAGGAACATCTATGGGGGTGCAGGCCGTAGTAACGTTCAGTGCAGATGCCCAACTGGAGTTATTGGAGTGCCCCCAGAAAGAAGATTCAGCTGCCTCCATCATCACTGCACAAAATTATTAAAAAGAACATTCTTCAGGAGTGTTCTCTGCCCATATGCTTTTTTAACCACTTTCTCAATATGTTCTACCACTTTCAGGGACCTATGCACATTAACTCCCAGGTCCCTCTGTCCCTGCACAATCTTTAAAACTGTGCCATTAAGTGAATATTCCCTCTCCCTGTTCCTTCTGCCAAAATGCATCACCTCACACTTCTCTGTATTAAATTCCATCTGCCACTTGTCTGCCCATTCTGCTAGCCTTTCTATGTCCTGCTGCAGTCGATTGATATCCTCATCACTGTTTGCCACACCCCCAAGTTTGGTGTCATCGGCAAATTGAGAGTTGTAATGTAGGAAACACGGCAGCCAATTTGCACACAGCAAGCTCCCACAAACAGCAACGTAATAATGACCAGATCCTCTATTATAGTGATGTTGATTGAGGAGGGATAACTATTGGCCAGGGCACTGGGGAGAACTCCCCTCCTCTTCTTCAAAATAGTGCCGTGGGATCTTTCACATCCTGAGAGAGCAGACGGGGCCTCGATTTAAGGTCTCATCCAAAAGGCAGCACCTCCAACAGTGCAACACTCCCTCAGCACTGCACTGGAGTGTCAGCCTGGATTTTTGTGCTCAAGTCTTTGGAGTGGGACTTGAACCCAGAACGGTGTGACTCAGGCGAGAGTGAGCCACGGTTGACATGTCTGGGACTCACTGAAAGCCCAGGACACAGGAACCCCCAGCAAAGGGAGTCCTCACCCCCAGCCTTACCCCTTCTTACACCGAAGGCCACGTTTATATCCCCTTGAGTTTAGAAGGCTGAGGGGTGATCAAATCGAGATCTTTAAACTGATTCAGGAGGGTAGATACAGAGAAACTATCTCCTCTATTGGGAGAACCTAGAACAAGGGGGTGTAATCTTCAAATTAAAGCCAGGCCATTCAGGAGTGATATCAGGAAGCACCTCTTCACACAAAAGGTAATAGAATCTGGAATTTGCTCCCCAAATAGGCAGTGGATGCTGGGGGACAATTGTAGCTTTCAACACTGAGATCAATAGACTTTTCTTGGGCAAGGGAATTAACTGATACAAGGTGGGCACATGGAGCTGAGGTGCATGATCTGCCATGATCTGATTGAATGGCGGGACAGGCTGGAAGGGCCGAACGGGCTACACCTGTTCCTAATGTTTAGGGCACGCAGAGGCTGCTTCTGCGACAGGCCATGCGGAAGCCCCAACGTAAGGCCAGGACACAAAACACTCCGGGACCCGGGCTAGTTTGTGGCCATTCTGGTGGTTTCCCTGGAGAAACGGCCATGGATTTTCAGAGCCATGGTTTTTACGAGTGTTGCTTGACGTGGGCCAAGTTACGGAAACGGTCCAGCATTTTCCAGGGGGGGGCGGTGTCCAGTTTCAGGAGACAGGCTATTTATTCAGCTGGTGCATCTGCCTGAATACTGAACAAATGAACAGCACCTTCACCATTACTGTTGAAGCGGTTATTTTGGGACATCTCAATGGAAACTGACACGTCCTGAGTAACTAATCATCCCACGTAACAGGAATCACTGCTGACTCAAATACAACAGCAAAATACTGCGGACACTGGAAATCTGAAATAACAATAGCAAATGCTGGAAGCACTCAGCAGGCCAGGCAACATCCGTGGAGAGAGAAACAGAGTTAACGTTTCAGGTCTGTGGCCCTTCATCAGAACTGGAAAAGGTTAGAGATGTAACAGATATTAAGCAGGTGCCGAGGCGGGGAAAGAGGGGAGGGGAGGAAGGAACTGAAGGAATAATCTGTGCTCGGGGAGGAGGCAGGAGAGATTAAATATTGCAAATGAGGATGGCCGAATCGTACACAGCCTGAAAATGCTTACTGTTCTGTGTGCGTGTGACAATAGAACAACTTACTTGCATATGATCTCTTTAACGGAGTGAAACATCCCGAGTCACTTCACAGGAGCGTTATCAGGCAAAAATAGACACCGAGCCAAAGAAGGAGATATTAGGAGACGTGACTAGAAGCTTGGTCCAAGAGGTTTTAAGGAGGATCTTAAAGGAGGAGAGGGAGGCGGAGAGGTTTAGGGAGGGAATTCCCTCTCCTCACCGACTGGAATTTAAAGAGCCGGAGTAAACAGGTCAAAATTTCAATGGAGCTAGTTATGGTCCAAATATCTGGGTGCCCCTGCCCCCCGACCCCGCCACACAGGTGGAAATGAACTTGTGTCCTCTTCCAAACAGGAATTTTGGGATCGTAGAATTTACGCTTGATATGTTATGGTTGACGTCACGTCTGCCAATGTTGGGGCGAAGGAAGTGGGGGAAATGCAGAAGAGGCCAGAATTGGAGAAAGGCAGATTTCTCGGAGGGTTGTGAGACTGGAGGAGGGATGGACAAGGCCATGAACAACAGCGACAAAAACGTGCACTTACATAGTCCCTTTAACATAGTAAAACATCCCGAGGTACTATGAAGGGATTTGAACATGAAGATGAGAATTTTGAAATCAAGGCGTTGGTGGACTGGGAGACAATATAGTCATTAATTATAAAATTGAATGCAGTTATCGGCCCTGAATTTTCTGGGGGTTCACTATGCCAGCATAATTACAGAATAGTGAAGCCCCTGCACAATCCAGCCCCAGCTGGACTCCTCATCCCAAGTCCCGGGAAAAGGTCATTTGCATAGCTGGGGAAGGCCGCTGGTGCCTGCAAGGGAGCATCAGTGGCGCTTGCCCAAGCCCAACTCCTTCCGTCCTTGCTAGGCTAAGTGCATGTTACCGCTCTACCTGAAATCTCCACTGCTCCACCTGTAAGTCTTTGGCTCCCACTGGCGCTACACTGACGCTAGAAAAGATAATTGATCCTCTCTAAGAAAGATTACCTTGTTCTAGTAAAGGATCAGGGACTTCTGAAGACCTCAGTAGGTCTCAACTGGCCTATGTTCTGCTGAGGTAATTTGAGGTCATAGAGGGATACTTGGTAAATGATTTTTTAAAACTTTATTCAGCCAGCCTACTTCACTTTGTGCCCCATGGTGACTCAGCTCTGTCCTCAGCCTACCAGCATTTCAGTGGGCCAGCGACGAGACTCTGCTATGCTACAGGCATGCAAACAGACGGGGGTAGAAATTAGTCTTGGGCTGTAGCTCAAGACGAACGGGATCGTTAAGAAGGCAAATGGTATGTTGGCCTTCATAGCGAGAGGATTCGAGTACAGGAGCAAGGATGTCTTGCTGCAGTTGTACAGGGCCTTGGTGAGACCACACCTTGAGTATTGTGTGCAGTTTTGGTCACCTTATCTGAGGAAGGATCTTCTTGCCATGGAGGGAGTGCAGCGAAGATTCACATGACTGATACCTAGGATGGCAGGAATGACGTATGAAGAGAGATTGGGTCGATTAGGCTTATATTCACTAGATTTTAGAAGAATGAGAGGGGATCTCATTGAAACTTATAAAATTCTAACAGGACTAGACAGACTAGATGCTGGAAGGATGTTCCCGATGGCGGGGGAGTCCAGAACCAGAGGTCACAGTCTAAGGATAAGGGGTAAGCCATTTAGGACTGAGATGAGGAGGAATTTCTTCACCCAGAGAGTGGTGAACCTGTGGAATTCTCTGCCACACAGGGCAGTTGAGGCCAATTCATTAAATATATTCAAGAAGGAGTTGGATATATTTCTTAAGGCTAAAGGGATCAAGGGATATGGGGAGAAAGCAGGGACAGGGTACTGAATTTGGATGATCAGCCATGATCTCATTAAATGGCGGAACAGGCTTGAGGGGGTGAATGGCCTACTCCTGCTCCTATCTTCTATATTTCTATGTATCTACTGCTCGTTATTCGCCCCGCCCGATATTCAGTTCCATTGCCTTCAGTAGAACGGAATATCAGTATAACGGACCGCCTGACGTGATACCACCTGATTAGTGCTACCGGCCAAAACATATTTCTATCCCATGCTCTTCCCTTCCAACCATACGGTTAGGATGTGACCGGCTTGTAAAGCTGTGTGGATCAGTTCCGCAGAAATGCATCATGGCAACAGCTTACACTGACCTTTAACGTAATAACATTTCTCAAGGGGCTTCACGTAGGTGTGGGACAGGTGGAGCGGAGGAGGATTTAGCGCAATTTACCAAAGGCGCAGTCGGAATGGTAGGTTGCGAGGAAGCCTTTAAGAGGAGGGCAAGCAGTAACAAGGGAAAGAGGTTTAGGGAAGCAGTTCCATTGGGGATGCCTAAGTGAGGATTGACAGGGGTGGGGTGGGCGGGGGTGGAGGGAACGAACAGGAGACCAACTTCAAGGAGAGTTGGACATGGACCTATGATGTAGCGAGGAGGCTGCAGAGGGAAATCAGTTTCCAGTGGGTCATTCCTTTAAAGTGGACATCCTGCTTGCCTATGGTCCTCTTATGTGGCGTCTACATTGCCTTTTCTAAATGAACCAGAAAGGATACACTGGGTTGCACCAGCGTCATCAAGCAAAGAACAAACAAATGTGCCCTCCCTTTTTAGAGGGGCACAACTAATAAGGAACTAACCAATAAACTAAAGTAATCTTAAATAATAATGTTTGTTGCTGGTTTCCACTGCACTCTACAGTCCCTGTGGTGCCCACCAGTCACGGAAAGCCTCAAGCATACCAGTGGACACCACATCCTCTTTCTCCAGGACCACCTGAGCGAGGTCAAGATTGCTGAATAGAGGCAGGCATCCAGAGTGACCACACCCACGGGCCGCGTCCAAATTGAACCTGTAAAGACACACCTTGGCCAGGTCCAGGAGCAGACCCACGAGGGGGTCCTTCGACTTGGCAGCCCTCCCTCCACACTTCTACTATGCTACTGTTCATGCCTTTGTTAACTCTAGACTTGACTACCAAAGCTCTCCCGGCCGGCCTCCCATCTCTCACGTTCCATATGCTTGGGCTCATTCAAAACTCAGCTGTCCGTATCCTAACTCGCACCAAGACCCATTCACCCATCACCCCTGTGCTCGCTGACCTACATTGGCTCCCGGTCTGGCAACGCCTCGATTTTAAAATGATCATTCTTGTTTTTGAATCCCTCCATGGCCTCGTCCCCTTCCTATCTCTGTAATCTCCTCGAGCCCTGCTACACTCCGAGATCTCTGCACTCCTTCAATTCCGGTCTCTTGCGCATCCCCGATTTTAATCGCTCCAACATTGGTGCTGTGCCTTCAGCTGCCTGGGCCCTAAGCTCTGGAATTCCCTCCCTAGCCCTCTCCACCTCGCTACCTCCTTTAAGACGCTCCTTAAAACTGACCCGTTTGACCAAGCTTTTCGTCACCCGTCCTAATTTATCCTTATGCGGCTCGGTGTCAAATTTTATTCGATAATCGCTCTGGTGAAGCACCTTGGGACGTTTTACTGTGTTAAAGGTGCTATTTAAATGCAAGTTGTTGTTGCTGCTTGTAAGGTTCACAAAATTTCGGCAGCCCCCGAAGATTATTTGATTAAAGAAAACCTGGTTGGAATGTACTTTAAAAACCCAGGACATTAAAGATGGCTGTAGCCAGCCTCGTGGCAAAAGAGAAAAGACAGCCTGTATGAATATAAAAGCAGGATCTCCCAGCACTGGCTGACGCAAGGTACTTGAAGCTGTCAATCAACTGCGGTTAGGAAGTTTCAAAGGACTCTGTTTGCACAAGCCCTCAGCAGTGTTGACTCAAGGGCTTAAGTGATTGCTGTCAATCTAGTTGCAGTTAGGCTGTAACCACAGAACAAAGGATTGTTTACACGAGCACTCAAGTACTGTTTACCGAGCACTCACAGGGCAAAGGATTGTTTACACGAGTACTGAAGTACTGTTTACCGAGCACTCAAGAAACCAGCGGGACATTTTTCAAACTGGGACAGCTCCATTCACAAACCAGTTAAATGAATGGGAAATGCATCATAGCAGCATTCAAACCCATTATGGTCAATGGGGACAGTTTGGTCCCTTTTGTGTAACCCAGATACGTCCAGATTTGGGCGTGAAGATAAGGGCTCCCAATGGGGTATAAAGGTAGCCCCTCAGGAAGCCATTCTCTCTCTCTCTACCGCCTCACCTCCGGTGCCCTGCCTTCAAGAGGACAGTCTCAGCCCACCCAAAGAAGTGGAATACCCGCAGTTACTTTTGAATTACTGGGGTATCTCTACTTCGGGCGGTGAAAAATCCAAGGCAGACCGCAGGGCACGGAGCAGGCGTTTCAACATCGTAGACTGATGAGCATAAACTTTCTGGCCCATTACAAGGCAACCTAGATAAGTATAAGGGGTGGGAACTAAAGGGGAATTTTGTTATATTGTCATTTTTAGTCTATTTTCCCTCGATGTGTCTGTCTTCTTTCCTCCCCGTTAAGTAAAAGTGTGCTGCATTCATAATTATTTTCACTGTATAGCAATTTATTCTTTATTTCAATAAAACATTGGGTTTTCTTTGCACCAAACCACTGGTCTCGTTTTGTCTATATCGCTACTGAAATAAGTCTGCCGGTCAGAACCAAAGGGGAAGCAATTTGAACCGCACGGGGCTGGAACAACTCAGACACACGGCTGACTGACCAGGCAAAAACCCCAAACCAAAACCCCTCCCCTTACATGCTTGCCTGGCTCTCAAGTATCAAATTTCTGACATAGTGGGAGAAGCTATGCAGTTTTAATTGACAACCACATACCTATGGGAGCTGTCACTGAGTCATGCAGCGTACCACACTAGTTGTGAATGAGCTGTCAACTTTTGATGTGGTGTGCACAGCATCTCTATAAATGCTGTTAGATTTCACAAAAAATAACTGCAGGTGAAGAGGGGGAGGAGGAATAGGAGGAGTTCAGCAATGGTTCACTAGGTTAATTCCAAAGATGAGGGGGTTGACTTATGAGGAAAGGTTGAGCAGGCTGGGCCTATACTCATTGGAATTTAGAAGCATGAGAGGTGATCTTATTGAAACATATAAGATAGTGAGGGGGCTCGACAGGGTAGATGCAGAGAGGATGCTTCCCCTCGTTGGGGAAATCTAGAACTCGGGGGCACAGTCTCAGAATAAAGGGTCGCCCTTTTAGAACTGAGATGAGGAGGAATTTCTTCTCTCAGAGGGTCGTAAATCTGTGGAATTCTCTGCCCCTGAGATCTGTGGAGGCTGGGTCATTAAATACATTTAAGGTGGAGATAGACAGATTTTTGCAAGATAAGGGAATGAAGGGTTATGGGGAGCGGGCAGGGAAGTGGCTTTGAGCCCAAGATCAGCCACGATCTTATTGAATGGCGGAGCAGGCTCGAGGGGCCAAGTGGCCTATTCCTGCTTCCTATTTCTTATGTTCTTATGATTCAATTTGAGATAATACAGTGAAGCTTAGCTATAATGATCTCCGTTGGGGCTAACCTTCGGCAGCTCTTTGGGGGTCAGGTGGGCTCATAATGGAGGGCTGGAGTCTGAATTGTTAAAGAGGTGCTGCCTGCAACTGAACCATTGTTTGGTATACCTTACTTTGTTTGAAAACGCACGGCGCATTGAGACACATCATGCTTGAGTATTCTCCCTCCTAAAGCAAGAAAGGATTCTCCAGAGGCAAGCACATTTGGACTTGTTATTCTCGAAGAAATCGCGTGAAGCTATAAAGGAAAGGTTCAGCTCAAATGGGCCAGAGGGCTCTCCTCATATTTTTGGAGGCAGCCTCCAGTGGCCTCTTTAAGGACCGTATTTTGGGCTGCATCAAGGACCAAAGGTCTGAGCGCAGCAGGTCCGAATGGGCCGGGCAGACGAATGGCTGGAATATGTCCTTAACCTCTCAGTTCTAGTAGCATCCTTGTAAATCATTTTGTACCTTCTCCAGTGCCTCGATACTCGATATCCTTTTTCAGGTAGGGCCCTTCAAGTTCCACATGCCTAATGCTGCTATCAGTATCAGCGCCAGGAACGCAAATCAACATTCTGGGGCCGATTTTCCTGGAGCCGTCAGGCGGGCTTTCAGGCATGTGGGGGGGGGGTGGAAATCGCAAAAATAGAGGGTCGCGACTCCCCCCCACCTGATTCCCCGCCCCGTCTGATTTTCACCCAGGCGTTTCTGTCCAACCTGAATCAGTCCCGCCCGCAGCAGGCGGGACTGGTCTTCAGGCACCTTAGTCACCAATAATTGGCATCTATAATGCCATTTTAAGGGGCCCTTGCTATTTTCAGCCTTTTCCCACGTTAAACACGCCTGGCGGGAACCCCGCTGGTGAAACCTGGCGTGAACAATATCGGATTGCTGACTATCAGCTGCAGGTCAATCAGGAAAGAAGAGATTTAATCAGACATCATTTGCAGGTTGCAGGACCTTGTTGTTTCAGGCTTGAGGCAACTTGTTCAAGGCTTAGGCACAGCTGTGGAAGGTTGGAGCCTCACACACTTCTCCAGTGTGAGCTCCTGGGAAGCCCCTCTCGCCGCCCTCGCTCAGCGCTTCCTCAACTGAGGCACCTACCTGACATGGGAGGCCTTTTTTTCCTTCCCCTCTTGGCATTAGAGGACCTCCAGCGAAATGACACACACCAGAACTGCAGAAGTTGCCATCAGAAATTTTATTTACAATAACCAACTGATGGCATTTTTAAAATAAACACATTTCACCCAAGTGACTATCCTTGTGACTATTAGTGCTTTATTTTCCTCTTACGCGTGCTCCTACGCAATGGTTCCCCTGTGGCTTCAGCAGATGTGGAGGCCCTTGCTCACTTTCCTGCTGCTCCTGTCTCGACACCTTTGGCGGGCGTTCTCTGGGACGGCGAGCCTGTGACGGCTCGCCAGCAGTCTGCTGCTCCTGCGGCTGTGCAGGGGTTGAGACCTCTATCTCTGTTGGGTGTGGACTCCGGCGGGGCTCTGACCGAGGGCTCTGCAGTGGCATGGAAGTGTGAGTGCTTGGAGAGGAGCCCCCACTTCCTTCAGGTCTGCCACCAGCCTCCCTCTTATGGGTCAGGTCCCCCTCAGTGCCTGCAAGTGGCTTGAGAGCAGCTTGCTGCACATCAGGGGGGCCATGGGGACCCGTTTATACAATGGCAGTCCTACTCAGAGGGCCTGCCATGAAGGTCTGGTTTCTCTGTTCAATAGCTGACCATCGCTCCTCCAGAGATGTCAGTCTATTCTGAACACTCACCATGTTTTCAACACTCTGGCAACTTAGCTCCTCCATGGCCATAGCCATCCTCTCCTCTATTGTAGCCATCCTTTCCACGGAGGTTGCCATCCTTTCCGTGGTGATGCGTTCATGCGCCAATGGCTCCAATATGGCTCTGCTCATGTTCGCTATGGACTCCTCCATTCGCTCCACACTCGCAGCGACCCTGGAGACAAAACCTGCCAGAGACTCCTGCATCTGTGCATGGAGATCCATCACCTCTTCTCTTGTGGATGGACCCAGAGGCAGAGGGTCGACATGCAGCTGAGCTGAGCTGGCAGAGTCCTGCGCCCTCCGACAGTGGAGGACTCTCCAATGCTGTCCCTGTCTCCACAAACTGCTGATGCTCACTTGTGAGCTGTGAAACACCAGGTGACAACACTACTCTATGTCCCGAAGGTCCCCCCGAGGTGTAAGTGCCTGCTCTGGTGCTGGGTGCGCTTTCTTCTGCTGACGCTGCGCCCTCAGAGGTTGGAGCTTCCTCTGAGGAGTCTGGCTGCTCAGCCTCGTCCTCCTCCGCAGTGGGGATGGGGGCTCTGGATGGTCCTGTGGGGGAGTAAAGGAAAGAGTTAGAGATGTGATGCTAAGGTTACATGCACATTGGATTTTGCAGATGTTCATAAGTCCAAATGATGTAGCTTCAGAATCATAACAGCGACTCACGCTATGTCAATGAGAGAGATGGAAAACTATTCTGTCACCAGCTTGCGGGACTGCCCCTGTCTCTCCTTCCCCAACTTCCGCAGCCACATCAGCCCCGACAATTTCCAGCACTCCTTCCTCTCAGGGGGTCAGGTGCGTGATTGAGGGTGGGCCTCCTCCAGTCCTGGCTCGCTCTCTGTTGTTGTGAGCTCTCTTTTCCTGCAATGAGGGAGACAAGTGGAGTTTGAGTGAGAATGAAGGAGTGAGTGTAGAGATTGCATAGCATAGATACTTAGAGGGAGACAAAGATGGTGTGAGGCTGCAAGACCAAGGGCCCTCCCTGTGTGTTGTCAGTTGTGTTCAAAGCATCAGAGTGAGAGGGAGTGTGAGGGCTGCATGGTGGAATAGTTATGTGAATGTGAGCATAGAGAGAGAGGGAATGGGTAAGGGTGCATGGATGTGACTGTGAAGTGGGATGTGGAGGAAGAGAGTGCTAAAGCTGAGTGCTGGTGGGGAAAGGCAATGGGGATCAATTTGAGGGTGATGGAAACTTCATACTTACTTTTCCTGTATGGTGAAGGTCATGGAATCGTTTCCGACACTGTATCCAGGTTCTTCTGGTGACTCCTAGCGAGTTGACATCTGCTGACACCTGCATCCATGCAGCCTTGGTCTCAGTGGGAGGCCTCTTCCTCCCTGACCTAGGGAAGAGGACCTCCCTGTGGGCCCTAACCCCATCCAATAATGCCTGCAGTGAAGCCTCGTCGAATTTGGAGGCAGCTCGGGGTCTGGCACTGGCCACAGCTGCTGCAGGCTCCTCTGCCATCCTGTACGGTTCGTTTGGAAGCCTGCAGAGGAAGCAAGGCTTGCTGTGGACCTTAAAAGCACCACAAATGATGACATCATACTGTGCGTCTTTCTGACTGGAAATAGTCAATTAGCAAGGGTTCCCACACACTGGAAATGAATTGGCCAATTGAGGGAAAATTGCATCAATCTGGCAGACCCATTTAGATTCGTGTCGGAACCCCGACATTCGGGGAACCCGACAATTCCCCACACCTGCAGGAAAATCGCCCCCACTGTGTCAATCTGAAGGAATACCAATGGATTTTCCACATTCTCGATCATCTGAGATGGCCTCCAAAAAAGATTTGGGCCTAGAAATTCAGTTGGCGCCGCGCCAGGGCTTTAGCGTCGGAAAGTTAGCGCTGGCGCTAAGTCCCCCTGCGCGCGCCAAAAATTCAGTAGCGCCACGCCCAAACGGCTGCCGGCGCTACTGAAGGGTGTTTGTACCTGAAAATGGGCGCTACCTGCCGCATTGCGGCGCTATTCCGGCGCTGCGGCACCCGATGCGGTGCGGCAGGCTCGGGAAGTGCAGGCCTCCTCCTTCAGTTAAGGAGGAGCTGCCTGCACCCGCCCGCTGGCCGGTAAAATCTTCACAAAAATGAGCCCGGCACCTCGGGGAAGTGCCGGGCTCGCAGCCCAGAAGCATCTGTTCCGCGGGGGGGGGTGGAGGAGTCCGGGGAGGGAGGTGCGGGCAGGCGGCCGGCGGGAAAGCGGCCGGCCGCCGCGCGACCTTAATGCGCCGGCGCAAACTCCTGTAAGACTCGGTTGCCAGAGTCTTAGGCCTAGAAATTCAGTTGTTTGCGCCAGCCGTTAGCGCCAGAAAAGGGTATATTTCCGGCGCTAGCCACTTAGCGCCCGGGCGCCGCCGGATCTGCGCCTACGCCGAAATTCAGTTGGGATTTAGCGCCGGCGCAAAGTGTTAGCGCCCGCTCAGCTGCGCGCGCATCTTATGACGTCATTTGGGTGTGCAACGCCGTTTGTGCGCCCCAAACCGGAAATTCAGTGGCGCCCGCCCAATGTGGGCGTGGCACTGTTAAGAACTGTGAAGTGGAACTCAACAGAGGCCCTGTGGGATTCGGGGAGCGCTAATTAAAGGGCACATCCACTCACCCATAAAGGCCAGCCATTTCGCTGCAATGACTTTACTGCTTTGGATTTCTGGACAGAGAGCAAGGCACAGAGATTTCTGATTTCGGACAACATAGGAGAGGTATTTTTGGCTTCTAGCCAGTGCTTTGACATTTGCATCCTTGTGATTTGGCTGTTTGGAACTTTATAATGGGGGCTGTACGGGGTGCCAACCCTCAGTTGCAGCATTTTGTGCGAAGGGCTCACAGACGCTGTGACAGAGGGCCAGCCATGCCTAGACGCAGAGGGGCCATCAGGCGTCGCCAACGTAGGCCTTACCCAGTCAGGCAATACTGGCAGCAGGTGTCCTATCTCACCATGACTGCGGCGCATTGTGTGAAGAGGCTGCGCTTCAGGAGGGAGGTGATTGCAGAGATCTGCCAGCTGCTTCACGCAGATTTGCGGCCACAGCTCATGTGCAGGACATCTCTCTCGGTGGAAGTGAAGGTCACGGTGGCTCTCAGCTTTTATGCAAGCGGCTCGTTCCAAGCCGCTGCTGCGGACATAGCGAACATCCCCCAGTTCGCCGCGCATCGCTGCATCCGGCAGGTCACCGATGCACTTTACGCGAGGAGACGCCAATTCATCTCCTTCCCCATGACCCAACACAAGCAGGAGCAGCGTGCAGTCGGATTTGGCAGGATCGCGGGCTTCCCCATGGTGCAGGGCGCCATTGACTGCACGCATGTGGCTATGCGGGCACCTATCCATAATGCCGAGCATTACCGCAACCGCAAGGGCTACCATTCCCTAAATGTGCAGCTGGTGTGTGACCACAGGCAGCGCATCCTAGCTGTCAATGCCCGCTTCCCAGGAAGCAGCCACGATGCATTTATCCTGCACCAGACTACTGTGGCTGACATGTTCGAGGCACAGCCTCCACCAAGGGGATGGCTTATCGGGGACAAGGGCTACCCTTTGTGTACATGGCTCATGACCCCGCTCCGCGCACCCACGACCCCAGCGGAGGTGGCATACAACGAAAGCCATCAAGCCACAAGGAACCTAATAGAGCAAACGATAGGCGTCCTCAAGCAACGGTTCCGCTGCCTGGATCGTTCCGGAGGAGCTCTTCAGTATTCGCCGGATAGAGTCTCCCAGTTCGTCGTCGTGTGCTGCATGCTCCACAACCTGGCGATCCGCAGGACTCAGGCACTGCCACCTGACATTGCCCCACCACCTCAAGAGGATGAGCTGGAGGACCATGAGGAGGAGGAGGAGGAGGAGCAGCCTAGGAGGGAGCGACAAGGTCCAAGGGCCGTCCGCCGGTGGCTTATTGTTCGACACTTCTAGGCCCCCTGTCAGGGAATGGCCTGGGCCAATGAACGCAGCTGAAGGCAGCCGCTCCGCAAGCCCTCAGCCGCTTAACCCAACAACCAGTTGAAACATGACACCTGCATATGGTAAAAAAATAAAAATCTTTATTTCACAAACTCAGGGCCCTTCCCACATGGAACAGCAAAACAGAGAAGACCTCCAAAAAACAGTCGAAAACTCCTGTCACTCCCAAAACCTGGGGAGGTCTAACAAAACTTCCACATGCAAATGGCCTTCCTCACCGGCCTTACAAAAAAACGCCCCCCCCCCCAACACAAACACCCCCATAAAAACAAACAAGATAATGCCCCCCAGAACAGAAGCCCCCGCATGACCAAAACCCGCGCTCGCCACACTCTACTCGGCGTGCCGAGAGGGCGAGTCCTTAGAGAGCGTTCTCTTGCCCCGGCCCGACCTGCAGCTGCGCCTCAAGCTGGGCCCTGAGGCTGGGGCAAGGCTGGGGGAAGGCTCATCAGGGCGACAATGCGTCTCGCCAGATGCCCTTGGGGGTCGCCCTACACGAGGGCCAGCCCGGGAGGGGCTGGCTGGTGGCTGCTGCAGCTGTGGGTGGCCATCTTCAGTTCCTGCAACAGCTCGTCGCACCCTGGCTGGGGGAGTGGCAGTGTCGCCTGCACCAATGGGGACAAGCTGGCTGATGGCAGGCGCGCGCTGCTCGCCAGAGACACTGGCACTCGGCCGGCCTGGCAGGGGAGCAAGCGCACCAATGTGTTGGCCGCCAGACCGCTGTGCTGCAGCAGGGTGGCAGCTCGCCTGGCGACGCCTCCGCGCCAGTGCGAGGGTGGCAGAAGTTAGTGCCCCAACTGCCCTGGCATGTACCCGCAGCTGCTGTGCCAGTGTCTGCCCAGCACCTCTCATGTGGCGACTGGCGTGCTGCGCTGCGGCGAGTTGCTGCACCCCCCTGTCGTGCGCTGCCACAAGTAGGTCCACCCCCCTGTCGTGCGCTGCCACAAGTAGGTCCACCCCCCTGGCGTGCGCTGCCGCGAATTGTTCCAGGCTCCTGGCCTGTGATTCAGCGAAAGCCACCACACTATGTGCCAGGCTCTCCATGGCACGAGGCATCTGCTCCACCACCTGCATAAACTCCACGTGGCGCCGCTCCGACGCCGCCGACATGTCGTGCAGGAGGCGCAGCTCCTGGGCGACGTCCGACTCCGGACTGGAGGGCGAACTCGCCCTCTGGGCAGAAGGCTGGCGTGGCGCCGGACCCTTGCCGCGTTCGGCCACCCTACTGGGACCAGGTTCTCCCCTCCCCTTCACCACCTGCCCCCTCTGGGCAGAAGGGCGGCGTGGTGCCGGACCCTTCCCGCGTGCGTCGACGCCACTGGTACCAGGTTCTGGCCTCCCCTCCACCGCCTCCCCCCTCTGGCCAGAAGGCTGCCCTGCTGCCGGGCCCTTGCCGCGTGCGTCCATGCCACTGGTACCAGGTTCTGGCCTCCCCTCCACCGCCTCCCCCCGGCTCTCCTGCACGTCAGACGTCTCCCCTCCATTGCCATCTGCTGGCGCGGAGGAGGGTTCCCCGGAGGTGCCGCCTTCCTCCTGGTCCTCCACGTCCTCCTCCTCCGAGGGCCTGGCTCTCTGTGCTTCAGGGAGCACCTCCTCCTCAGCAGCTGAAAGCAGGAAGGCACAAGTGTAGCTTTAGAGTGAGGACAGGCCGACAGCCAGGGAGGCCGCAGTGGTGCATTATGCGCATTTTGCGGTCAGTGGGGAAGGATGTACATCTGATGCGCGAGGGCAAGGAGAGAGGTGCACCCGGTCATGTCCTTACCAGTGGGTTCCAGTACAGGGTCCGCATCACCGATCGCGACAGGGCCTGTCACCCGGGCACGCAGGAGTCGTGCCACCCTCTCCTCCAGATCAGTCAGCTCCTGGTAGTCGGGACGCCCTCCACCAGTCGCTACCTGGCTCCTGGCGTTCCTCGCCAGCTTGGCCTGCAAGAGAAAGGAGGGCCTCTAAGTACAGTGTGGTGCCCTGCTGCTGTGTGTGAGGCCTCCCATGATTGAATAGCTTGGACAGTGTGCTGCCCTGTTGCTGTGTGGGAGCCCTCCCATGGCTGAATAGCTTGGACAGTGTGCTGCCCTGTTGCTGTGTGGGAGCCCTCCCATGGCTGAATAGCTTGGACAGTGTGATAAGTGCAGAAAGAGCTTTGATTAACATGCAAGTGCCATTGCAGCGGGAGGAGGGCTGGGCATTAGGCCTTTGATGTCCCTTTGGCCCTAATGGGAGGTGCACATGCAAGGATGAGGGGGACAGTGGAAAGGGTACTCACCTTCACCATCCGACTGAGGTCATTGAATTTCTTGCGGCACTGGTCCGCACTCCTGGGAACATCGCAGTTGGATGAGACCCTGCGGGCAATTCTGCTCCAGGCGTTCCTGAACTGGCTCCTGGGAGCCTTCCTGCCACTAGCCGGGCACACAATCCGTCTTTTCTTGTGTACCCCATGGATGAGCACACTCAGCGCATGCTCAGAGAAGCGCTGTGCTCTGTCACGGGCCCTCTCCATTCCTCCAGGCGCTGTTTTGGCACACCACCAGTGCTGAGGCCTAGTTGCAGCGCTACAGTATGGAGGGCGTGGCAGCAGTCAAAGTTGACCCTTCCCCCTTTAAGAGCTGGCCGGCGTCAGGGTGTCTGCTGACACTCAACACATGACCGCACCTGCGCTGCGCCCGGAATCGGCGATATCAAGCCGCATCGCCGGATTAGCGCCTGAACACAGCATTGCAGCGCCAGTTTCAGCGCTCGGCCAGAATCTGGTCCAACTTCACTGAATTTCGGCGAGTTGGCCTGCAGTTTCCGGCGGGCGCTAAATTTACCGAGCGCCCGACTTTAGCGCCCCAAAACTGTGCAAACTGAATTTCTAGGCCTTAGTTGCGGCTGCCACGGGCGAGGCGGCCGCAACTCAATTTCGGCGCTGGGGCCCGTCACCACGGCAACCGGGACGCTGCGCACACCGATGACGTCATCGGTGCCGGCGCAGCGCAACCGCTCTACCGCCGATGGTAGGGCCCCAGGGAATTTCTGAACCGGCTGTAAGTCCAGCGCAATGACCTCTAGCGCCGCAAAATGGGCGCAAAGCCCACTCAATTTCTAGGCCTTGATGCCTGCTTTATGCGAGTAGGTGTTAAATCGGATAAATGTCTTTGATGAATTGCCCCCAGGCTCTAGGGCCCATGCGAAACAAAGGAGGAAAAGTTGTTCCAAATCCGTTTAATCAAACCTTGTCAGCAACACCTCCTGAGATCTGGAGCGCTCCCAACTGTATTAACCATAATCAGCCTGTGAGCAGGAGTGTAGCAGTGAGCCAGCAATGATAAATGGCCACACTCTAAAAAAACTATGCATTTTATGTCAAAGTAATAATGACGCCATTGTGGGAACTGAGCCCGATATTGCGGGCAAGGCTCGCGGCCGCCATTACAATTACACTAAATGGAGGTCTACTAACATAACTGGGCATTCGACGCAAAAAACAGTTTGGCATTCAGCAAGCGCTAACACAATCATTTCTAATTTTGCAGTGATTGGTGCCAAGTCGTTATGTTGTTTCTTTTTTGTAATAATAAAAACAACTTGTATTTATATCGTGCCTTTAATGTAGTAAAACATCTGATGGCATGTCACAGGGGCATCATCAAACATAAGGAGATATTAGGGACAGCGTGTTTGCACATGTACACAGTCTTTCCACCTTTAATGCCTGGGGTGAAATGCTTCCACATCCGATGGTAAATGCAGTATTGCTCTATGCAGAGAAATAAAGGGCATTCATCTCTGTGTCGAACTGCGGTCAATCAGCATGATTGCAACAGGGTGAGTAAATTTTCCCTAATGCTCCATGTGATGGAAGCATGACCTGTGCACGCACGACACTACATCACCAATAGAGGGAGCTAATCGCTCATCCACTCATCCAACCAATCAGGACACATTTGTTCACAGTCACACACAAAACTTGTAATTATTAAAACAAGCCAAGTAAGAAGATAAACATATATTGATTAAGAAATTCCTTAATAATTAAGATTCCATCTCTGTTAGTAATTCTAAGAGAGGACCTGTGAAAAATAAGAAAGAAATACAAAAAAAAAACAATATTATGCTAGTATGTGCTTTTTTGGGCAAAATTCCCAAAATTCCCAAGCTAAACTTCCCGTGGAAAATTTCCGGAAATTTACCGGAAACTTTCCACCCCTTCACAACCCTAGGGACAGGTGACCAAAAGCTTGGTCAAAGAGGAAGGTTTTAAGCAGCCATACCTTCTGTTGCCTAGGCCCTAAGCTCTGGAATTCCCTGCCTAAACCTCTCTGCCTCACTACCTCTCTTTCTTCCTTTAAGACGCTCCTTAAAACCTACCTCTTTGACCAAGTTTTTGGACACCTGCGCTAATTTCTCCTTATGTGGACCGGTGTCAAATTTTTTGTCTTAAAATACTCCTGTGCAGCACCTTGGGACGTTTTACTATGTTAAAGGCGCTATATAAATACAAGTTGTTTTGTTGTTGTTGTATTATTTTATTGATTTATTTAAGATGAGGTGATACTAGTAGGAACGCCGTTGCTTTCTCTTTCACCTGAATTGTTATAAATGCTTTATAAAGGCTCCTTTTTTCTTTATTTGCTTATGGGATATGGGCGTCACTGGCAAGGGCAGCATTTATTGCCCATCCCTAGTTGCCCTTGAGAAGTTGGTGGTGAGCTGCCTTCTTGAACCGCTGCAGTCCACGTGGTGAAGGTACTCCCTCTGTATTGTTAGGGAGGGAGTTCCAGGATTTTGACCCAGCGACAATGAAGGATCGGCAATATACTTCAAAGTCAGGATGGTGTGTGACTTGGAGGAGGTGGTGGTGTTCCCATGCACGTGCTGCCCTTGTCCTTCCAGGTGGAAGCGGTTGCGGGTTTGGGAGGTGCTGCCAAAGAAGCCTTGGCGAGTTGCTGCAGTGCATCTTGTAGATGGTACACACTGCAGTCACGGTGCGCCGGTGGTGGAGGGAGTGAATGTTTAAGGTGGTGGATGGGGTGCTAATCAAGCGGGCTGCTTTGTCCTGGATGTTGTTGAGCTTCCTGTAATGAGGCCATATGGGTAGGACTTAAAAACAAAAAGGGGGCAAGCACTTTTCTGGGAGTGCACTATAGGCCCCCAAACAGTCAGGGGGAGATAGAGGAACAGATATGTAGGCAAATCTCAGAGAAGTGTAGAAATGATAGGGTAATAATAGTAGGGGATTTCAACTTCCTCAATATTAACTGGGATAGTCAGAGTGCAAAAGGCTTAGAGGGTGCGGAATTCTTAAAGTGCATCCAGGAGAGTTTTCTGAGCCAGCATGTAGAAAGTCCTACAAGAGAGGCGGCGGTACTGGACCTAATTCTAGGGAATGTAGCCGGGCAAGTGGTAGAAGTGTCAGTAGGAGAGCATTTTGGTGACAGTGAAGATAATTTGGTGAGATTTAAGGTAGTCATGGAAAAGGACAAAGATGGACCGGAAATAAAGGTTCTAAATTGGGGGAAGGCCGATCTTAATATGATAAGGCAGGATCTGGCCAAAGTGGACTGGGATCAGCTACTTGTAGGAAAATCAACATCAGAGCAGTGGGAGTCTTTCAGAAAGGAAATAGAGAGAGTACAACGCTAACATGTTCCCGTAAAGGTCAAGGGTGGGACCAACAAGCCCAGGGAATCCTGGATGTCAGGGGATATAGAAGCATGGATTAGGAGAAAAAGGGAGGATTTTGGCAGATACAAAGGACCAAATACAGTGGAAGCCCTAGAGGAGTGTAGAAAGTGCAGGGGGGTACTTAAAAAAGAAATTAGGAGTGTATTGATTTCTTTGTGGGTTCAATGATGAGACATTTATGAAAGAGAATGAGTTTTAATCTAAAGTCTGTTCAACTCTTTATACAGCATTCAGGAGACACCATTATGCTAGTGATGCATCTAGAACGAAACCGAAACTAAACTTAACTGCCTTGCTTGTATCGGTCACATGACCTCTGCTGGTCAGGCATAAGTAATCAATCAGGCAACTATGCTGGTAAGACATGATAATCAAACAGGCAAATAACATCACTATTTGCTGATATAATTACATCTCCTTTTCTTAAAACAAAAGTATTTTACTTTTAACTAACAACATGTTTTCTTTGTATTAATCTGCATTTTAACTGTAACACTTAATGAACTTACATTATCATTATCATGATCAAGGTTTTTTAACCTTGCTTTGTGTGTTCACATGAAATATGTCAATACACTAGAACTTGAAGAAAGAATAAGATAACATTACTTCCTTCTATAACAATAGTCCTTAAATTTGCTCAATGAGTCTCTCAGGAGGCTTCACGTCTCTTGAGGATTTTCTGATTGATTGTCCTTGAATCTGAGTTGTTGCCTCAGATGATTGGTTCTCAGCTGTGTGATCAGGTTGTTCAACAGTATCAGTCTCTTGACCTGCTGTGGCTGGTCCCATGAGAAGATCTCGACGATTTCTTCTCAGAACAGCACCCTCATCTGTCTGAATGGTGTATGATCTTGGTTGAACTTCACTCAGGACAGTTCCCTTCTGAGTCCATGTGTTTGTTTTGTCTTTCAACCTTACTTGGTCACCAGTGTGGAGTTCAGGTAGGTTTTGTGTTCCTCTGTCATAGTAGTACTTTTGCTTTTCTTTCTGTTGCTCTTTGAACTTCCTCACTTTCTCCCCCTCTTTTGTTTTCAGGAGGTTTTCCGGGATGGGTAGGTTTGACCTTAGCCGACGTCCCATCAGGAGTTGGGCTGGTGACTTACCACACTCGAGCGGCGTTGTGCGGTATACAAGCATGCTCTGGTAAAAGTCAGTTCCACTGTCTTTTGCCTTGTACATCAGTCTTTTCACTGTGTTTGCGGGCTCTCCTGGGCCAACAGCTCTGGACAACGTGTCTGCTGTATAGATCAGCTTACCCGGTGTGTACGCAACATTCAGTTCATCATAGACTGTCTCTCCTTCGCTTTCCACAACGAGGACTCTCTTTACCAGGTTCAGTCTCTCACAGGCTTTTAAACCTAGTATGGCTTGCACATCCTTTGGCACCACGATTAATGCTAGCATGTGCTCTCTGTCCTTGTGCGTTACTTTGACAATGCATCTTCCTTTCACTGGTATATCAGTACCTGAGTATCCTGTCACTTTCACTTTGATTCCATGTATCTTTGGTCTGGGTCTAATTTTCTTAAAATCAGTCTCTGATATCACATTAACTTGTGCTCCAGTATCCAATTTAAATGGAATGTGTATGTCATTCACTTTTAGTGTCAACATCCAGTCTCTCTCTTCTTTGTTTTCAGACACAACATCCACATTGAACTCCTCTATCTCGCTTTCATCTACTGCATGGACCTTGCTTTGTTGTGCTTGGTTCTTACAGCAACGGGCATAATGGTTGTTTTTGTTGCAACTATTGCATGTTTTACCATATGCTGGACACTTTTTTGGTGTATGCTGTGTACCGCATCGACTACATGACTTTCGATTGTCCCTTTCATTTTCGTTCGCTGGCCACGCCTCTTTTTTCACATTGGCGCTCGTTTTGTTAAACGGTTTGTATCCGTTCTTTCTCGCTGCATCCACATTGCAGCTACTGTCACTGAACAGCTCCTTTGCCTGCAACTTCACAGTCGCTGTAGCCCTACACAGTGCTATGGCTTTTCCCAGGTCTAGATCTTGCTCTCTTAGCAGTCTTTCCCTTAGACCATTCTCTGGAATACCACACACCAGTCTGTCTTTTATCAGCGAGTCTGTCAGTCCCCCAAATTCACACGATTTGCTTCAGTTTCTCAGTTCAGTCACATACTGATCAATAGTCTCACCCGTTTTCTGTACACATGTGAAAAATTTGTGCCTCTCAAACGTCACGTTGCGTTTAGGTATGCAGTAGGCCTCAAACTGTTCCATTATTTTATCTAGCTTCATTTTGTCTCCATCAACAGCAAATATGAAATTATTATACACCTCCAGCGCTGCATCACCCACGACATGTAAAAACAGTGACGATTTCTTTTTATTACTTTTATCGTCAGCTCCGATTGCTGATAAATACAATTCCACACGTTGTTTGAATCTCCTCCAATTTTCCGCCACATTACCTGTCAACTGAAGCGTCGCCGGTGGGTGTAAACCTTCCATTTTTCACTTCGTTAGCTATTCTCTAATGGTAAGCAACGATGTTCTCTTTTGGCTTGCTAATCTGTGGAGAGCTGATTTAACTTCAGATTTTTTTTTTTTCTCTTCATCTCTTTCAATCACTTCTGACACCATGTATTGATTTCTTTGTGGGTTCAATGATGAGACATTTATGAAAGAGAATGAGTTTTAATCTAAAGTCTGTTCAACTCTTTATACAGCATTCAGGAGACACCATTATGCTAGTGATGCATCTAGAACGAAACCGAAACTAAACTTAACTGCCTTGCTTGTCTCGGTCACATGACCTCTGCTGGTCAGGCATAAGTAATCAATCAGGCAACTATGCTGGTAAGACACGATAATCAAACAGGCAAATAACATCACTATTTGCTGATATCATTACAAGGAGAGCGAAGAGGGGACATGAAAAAACACTGGCGGGCAAAATAAAGGAAAACCCCAAGGTGTTTTATAAGTATATTAAGGGCAAGAGGATAACCAGGGAAAGGGTAGGGCCCATTAGGGACCAAAATGGCAATCTGTGTGCAGAGCCAGAAGGTGTAGGTGAGGTTTTAAATGAATATTTTGCATCTGTGTTCACTATGGAGAAGCACGATGTAGGCATAGAAATCAGGCAGGGGGATTGTGATATACTTGAACAAATTAGTATTGAGAGGGAGGAGGTACTAGCGGTTTTAGTGGGCTTAAAAGTGGATAAATCCCAAGGCCCAGACAAGATGTATCCCAGGCTGCTGTGTGAGGCAAGGGAGGAGATTGCAGGGGCTCTAACACAAATTTTCAGAACCTCTCTGGCCACAGGGGAGGTGCCAGAGGACTGGAGAACAGCTAACGTAGTACCATTATTCAAGAAGGGTAGTAGGGTTAAACCAGTGAATTACAGGCCAGTGAGCCTATCAGTGGTAGGGAAATTATTGGAAAAAATTCTGAGGGACAGAATTAGTCTCCACTTGGAGAGGCAAGGATTAATCAGCATGGCTTTGTCAGGGGGAGATCATGTCTAACCAATTTGAATGAATTTTTCAAGGAGGTGACTAGGTGTGTGGATGAGGGTAGTGCAGTTGATGTAGTCTAAATGCACTTCAGTAAGGCTTTTGACAAAGTCCCGCATGGGAGACTGGTCAAGAAGGTAAGAGCCCATGGGATGCAGGGCAATTTGGCACGTTGGATCCAAAATTGGCTTAGTGGCAGGAGGCAGAGGGTGGTCGAAGGTTGTTTTTGTGACTGGAAGCCTGTGTGCAGTGGTGTACTGCAGGGATCGGTGATGTGCCTCTTGCTGTTTGTAGTGTACATTAATGATTTAGATATGAATGTAGGAGGTATGATTAGTAAGTTCACAGATAACACGAAAATTGGTGGAGTGGTAAATAGCGAGGAGGGAAGCCTCAGGCTACAGGACGAGATAGACGGATTGGTCAGCTGCGCAGAACAGTGGCAAATGGAATTTAACCCTGAAAATTGTGAGGTGATGCATTTTGGGAGGACTAACAAAGCAAGGGAATACACAATGAATGGTAGGACTGTAGGAAGGACAGAGGATCAGAGGGACCTTGGTGTGCATGTACATAGATCCCTGAAGGCAGCAGGACAGGTAGGTAAGGTGGCTAAAAAGGTATATGGGATACTTGTCTTCATTAGCCGAGGCATAGAATATAAGAGCAGGGAGGTTATGATGGAGCTGTACAAAATGCTAGTTAGGCCACAGCTGGAATACTATGTGCAGTTCTGGTCACCACACTATAGGAAGGATGTGATTGCATTGGAGAGGGTGCAGAGGAGATTCACCAGGATGATACCTGGACTGGAATGCTTCAGCTATGAAGAGAGACTGGACAGGCTGGGGTTGTTTTCCTTAGAGCAGAGAAGGCCGAGGGGGGACCTGATTGAGGTGTACAAAATTATGAGGGGCATAGATAGGGTAGATAGAAAGGAACTTTTCCCCTTAGTAGAGGGGTCAATAACCAGGGGGCATAGTTTCAAGGTAAGGGGCAGGAGGCTTAATGGGGATTTGAGGAAAAACTTTTTCACCCAGAGGGTGGTTGGAATCTGGAACTCACTGCCTGAAAGGGTGGTAGAGGCAGGAACCCTCACAACATTCAAGAAACATTTAGATGAGCACTTGAAACGCCATAGCATACAAGGCTACAGATCAAGTGCTGGAAAATGGGATTAGAATAGACAGGGCTTTATGGCTGGCGCAGACACGATGGGCCGAAGGGCTTCTTTCTGTGCTGTATAACTCTATGGCCTAGAAATTCAGTTGCGTTCGCCAGCCGCTAATGCCATAAGAGGGGTAGATTTGCAGCGCTAGGCACTTAGCGCCCGGGCGCAGAACGATCTGCGCCTACGCCCAACTTCAGTTGACATTTAGCGCCGGCGCAAAGTGTTTGCGCCCGCTCAGCTGCGCGCGCAGCTTATGACGTCATTTCGTCGTGCAACGCTGTTTGTGCGCCCCAAACCGGAAATTCAGTGGCGCCCGGCCAATGTGGGCGTGGCGCTGTTAAGAACTGTGAAGTGGAACGCAACAGAGGCCCTGTGGGCCTCGGGGAGCGCTAATTAAAGGGCACTTACACTGACCTATAAAGCCCAGCCATTTTTCTGCAATGACTTCAGTGCTTTGGATTCCTGGACAGAGACCAAGGAACAGAGCTTACTGATTTGGGACAACATAGGAGAGGTATTTTTGGCTTCTGGCCAGAGCTTGGAAATTTGAATCATTGTGATTTAACTGTTTGCAAGTTTATTATGGGGGCTGTATGGGGTTCCAACCCTCAGTTCCAGCATTATGTGCGAAGGGCTCGCAGACGCTGTGTGAGAGGGCCAGCCATGCCTAGACGCAGAGGGGCCATCAGGCGTCGGCAACGTAGGCCTTACCCACTCAGGGAATACCGGCAGCAGGTGTCCTATCTCACCATGACTGCCGCGCATTATGTTAAGAGGCTGCGCTTCAGAAGGAAGGTGGTTGCAGAGATCTGCCAGCTGCTTCACAGAGATCTGCGTCCACAGCTGATGTGCAGGACGTCTCTCTCGGTGGAAGTGAAGGTCACGGTGGCTCTGAACTTTTATGCAAGCGGCTCCTTCCAAGACGCTGCTGGGGACATAGCGAACATCTCCCAGTTCGCCGCGCATCGCTGCATCCGGCAGGTCACCGATGCCCTTTTCGCGAGGAGACACCAATTCATCTCCTTCCCCATGACCCCAGAGAGGCAGGAGCAGCGTGCAGTCGGATTTGGCAGGATCGCGGACTTCCCCATGGTGCAGGGCGCCATTGATTGCACGCATGTGGCTATGCGGGCACCTATCGACAATGCCGAGAATTACAGCAACCGGAAGGGCTACCATTCCCTCAATGTACAGCTGGTGTGTGACCACAGGCAGCGCATCCTAGCTGTCAATGCCCGCTTTCCAGGAAGCAGCTACGATGCATTTATCCTGCGCCAGACTACTGTGGCTGACATGTTCGAGGCACAGCCTCCACCAAGGGGATGGCTTATTGGGGACAAGGGCTACCCTTTGTGTACATGGCTCATGGCCCCGCTCCGCGCGCCCTGGACCCCTGCAGAGGAGGCATACAACGAAAGCCATCAAGCCACAAGGAACATCATAGAGCAAACGATTGGCGTCCTCAAGCAACGGTTCCACTGCCTGGATCGCTCCGGCGGATCTCTACAGTATTCGCCGGATAGAGTCTCCCAGTTCGTCGTCGTTTGCTGCATGCTGCACAACCTGGCTATCCGCAGGACTCAGGCACTGCCACCTCACGTTGGACCACCACCTCAGGAGGACGAGCAGGAGGACCATGAGGAGGAGGAGGAGGAGGAGGAGGAGTACCAGCCCAGGAGGGAGCCACAAGGTCCAAGGGCTGTCCGCCGGCGGCTTATTGAACGACACTTCTAGGCCCCCTGTCAGGGAATGGCTTGTGGCAATGAACGCACCTTAATGCAGCCGCTCCGCAAGCCCTCAGCCGCTTAACGCAACAACCACTGGAAACATGACACCTGGACAAGCTGAATAAATAAAAAGCTTTATTTAACAAACTCAGGGCCCTTCCCACATGAAACAGAAAAACAGACAAGACCCCCAAAAAACAGTCACAAAAATATCTCACTCCCACAACCTGGGGAGGAATAACAAAACTTGCCCATCCAATTGGCCTTCATCCTCGGCCTCACCAAAATAAGCCCCCCCCACAACACAAACACCCCCATATAAAAAAAACCGTTGCCAACACACTCTACTGGGTGTGCCGAGAGGGCGAGTCCTTGTGCAGCCTTGTGCGGCCCCTGCCCGACCTGTTGCTCCGCCTCAACCTGGGCCCTGTGGGTGTTGCAAGGCTGGGGGAAGGCTCCTGAGGGGCAGAATGCGTGACGGCAGATGCCCTTGGGGGTCGGCCTAGACGAGGACCGGCCCTGGAGGGGCCGGCTGCTGACTGCTGCAGCTGTGGTTGGGCAGCATCAGTCTCTGCAGCAGCTCGTCGCACCTTGGCTGGGGGAGTTGCAGTGGCGGCTGCAGCAATGGGGGCAAGCTGGCTGATGCCAGGCGCTCGCTGGTCGCCAGAGACACTGGCACTCGGCCGGGCTGGCAGTGCAGCAAGCGCAGCAATCTGGTGGAGGCCAGACCGCTGTGCTGCAGCAGGGCGGCGGGTGCCCTGGCGATGCTTCCGCGACACAGCGAGTGTGGCAGAAGTGAGTGCCCGAACTGCCCTGGTCTGTGCCTGCATCAGATCAGTGAGTGTCTGCACGGCACCACTCATGAACTCGCGACTCGCGTCCTGCGCTGCCGCGAGTTGCTGGACACCCCTGTCCTGTGCTGCCGCGAGTTGCTGGACACCCCTGTCCTGTGCTGCCGCGAGTTGGTCAACACCCCTGGCCTGTGCTGCCGTGAGTTGTTCGACACCCCTGGCCTGTGAGTCCCCGAAAGCGGCCACACTATGAGCCAGGGACTCAATGGCCTGAGGCAACTGTCCCACAACCCCCATGAACTCCTTGTGGCGGCGCTCAGAATCCGCGGACATTTCATCTAGGAGGCGCACCTCCTGGGGGAGGACCGTCTCCGGACTGGAGGCCGGACTCTCCCTCTGGGGAGAAGGCCGCCGTTCTGCCCGACCCTTCCCACATGCCTGGACGCCACTGGACCCAGGAACTGGCCTCCCCTGCAACACTTGCCCCCTCTGGGGAGAAGGCCGCCGTTCTGCCCGACCCTTCCCACGTGCCTGGACGCCACTGGGCCCAGGAACTACACCCCCCTGCAGCACTTCCCCCTGGCTCTCCTCCAGGCAAGACGTCTCCCCTCCATTGCCATCCCCTGGCGCGGATGAGGCTTCGCCCGATGTGCCGCCTTCCTGTTGGTCCTCGTCGTCCTCCTCTTCCGAGGGACTGGCACTCTCAGCTTCAAGGACCTCCTCCTCACCAGCTGAAAGCAGGAAGGCACAAGAGTAGCTTTAGAGTGAGGACAGGGCGTCAGCGAGGGAGGCATGAGTGGTGGCATTCAGCGCATTGGTCGGACAGTGGCAAAGGATGTAGATCTGATGCGCTAGGGGAACGAGAGAGGTCCAAACGGTCATGTCCTTACCATTGGGTCGCAGCACAGGGTCGGCATCTCCAATGGCAACAGGGCCAGTCACCCGGCCACACATGAGTCGAGCCACGCTCTCCTCCAGCTCACTGAGCTCCTGGAACTGGGCACGGCCTCCCCCGGTGACATTCTGGCTCTTCAAATTCCGGGCCATCTTGGCCTGCAAGAGAAAGGACGGCCTCTAAGTACATTGTGGTGGCCTGTTGTTGTGTGCACTGCCTCCCATGGTGGAATAGCTTGGCCAGTGTGGTGGCCTGTTGTTGTGTGCACTGCCTCCCATGGTCGAATAGCTTGGCCAGTGTGGTGGCCTGTTGTTGTGTGCACTGCCTCCCATGGTCGAATAGCTTGGCCAGTGTGGAAAGTGCTATTGAGGATCATGCCAGTGCCATAGCTGCGGGAGGAGGGCTGGCCATTAGGCCTTTGAGGTCCCTTTGCCCATAATGTGAGGTGCACATGCAAGGATGAGGAGGACAGTGGAAAGATTACTCACCTTGACCATCCGAGTGAGGTCGTTGTACTTCTTGCGGCATTGGTCACCAGTCCTGGGGACATCGCTGTTGACTGACACCCTGTGGGCGATTTTCCTCCAGGCTCTCCTGTACTGCCTCCTGGGAGCCTTCTTGCCACTGTCCGGGCACAAGATCTCTTTGTACTTTTCCAACCCCCTAACCAGCACCCTCAAAGCATGCTGGGAGAAGCGCTGCGCTCGTTCACGGGCCTTCTCCATGGCTTCAGGCGCTATTTGGGACCACCAGCAGTGTTCAGGCCTAGCTGCAGGGCTCCACTATCCAGGGCGTGGCCGCAGACCAAGTCGACCCTTCCCCCTTTAAGAGCTGGCCGGCGTCAGGGTGTCTGCTGTCAATCAAAACATGACCACACCTGCGCTGCGCCCGGCCTCAGCGTTATCAGTCCGCACCGCCGGCTTAGCGCCTAAAGATAGGAGTGCAACGCCAGTTTCAGCGCTCGCCCAAACTCTTGGCCAAATCTACTGAATTTCGGCGAACTGACCTGCACTTTCCGGCGGGCGCTAACTTTAGCGACCGCCCTACTTTACCGCCCCAAAAGTGGCTATACTGAATTTCTAGGCCTATGACTCTATGGCCTAGATATTCAGTATAGCCACATTCGGGGCGCTAAAGTCGGGCGGCCGCTAAAGTTTGCGCCCGGCGCAAGTTCGCGCCACCTTCGCCGATATTCAGTCGCATCGCCCCAAGAGGTTGCTGCTGCGCTAAAACAGGCGATGCACGACTATCATTAGGCGCTAAGCCGGCGGTCCGGAGCGATACCCCCGAGGGCGGGCGCAGCGCAGGTGCGGCGAGTTGCTGATTGACGGCAGACACTCTGGCGCCGGTCAGCTCTTAAAGGGGGAGGGTGGATTTGTTTGCCTGCCACGCCCTGCACACTGCAGCCCTCAAGCTAGGCCTGACCACTTCAGCTTCATCTGTGCAACGCCCAGGGCTATGGGGAAGGCCAGGGAGAGAGCGCAGCGCTTCAGCGAGGGTGACCTGAGGGTGCTGGTTGGCGGAGTGGAGCGCAGGCGCCATGTTCTGTTCCCAGAAGGTGGCAGGAGGCCGCTGCCCAGCGCCTACCAGAAAGCCTGGAGGGAGGTCTCAAACAAGGTGACTTCCAACAGCGTGGTTGCCAGGACTCCTGTGCAATGCCGGAAAAAGTTCAACGACCTCACTCGGGTTGTCAGGGTGAGTACCCTTTCCAGTGTCCTCCTCATCCCTGCATGTGCACCTCAGTTTATGGGCAAAGGGACCTGAAAGCCCTAATGGCCAGCCCTCATCCAGCAGCTATGGGACTGTCATGAAAAGCACTTGCACATTCAGCACATTACACACTGTACAAGCTATTCGACCATGGGAGGCAGTGCAGCCAAGATCAGGGCTTCACACTGTCAGGGCCATTCCACCATGGGAGGCAGTGCAGCCAAGATCAGGGCTTCACACTGTCAGGGCCAGTCCACCATGGGAGGCAGTGCAGCCAAGATCAGGGCTTCACACTGTCAGGGCCAGTCCACCATGGGAAGCAGTGCAGCCAAGATCAGGGCTTCACACTGTCAGGGCCAGTCCACCATGGGAGGCAGTGCAGCCAAGATCAGAGCTTCACACTGTCAGGGCCAGTCCACCATGGGAGGCAGTGCAGCCAAGATCAGGGCTTCACACTGTCAGGGCCAGCCCACCATGGGAGGCAGTGCAGACAAGATCAGGGCTTCACACTGTACTTAGAGGCCGTCCTTTCTCTTGCAGGCCAAGGTGGCGCACAACCGTAGGAAGTTACGTGAGACCGGGGGAGGCCGTCCTGATGTCAAAAAGCTCTCCGACCTCGACCAGCGTATGGAGCATATTATGGCAGGCCGGCTGATTGGCCCCGTCGCCAGTGGAGATGCCGACCCTGTTCTGGGCACCAATGGCAAGGGCATCACCCTTTTGACCTCTCTCTTTCCACTTGCGCCTCAGATCAGCATCCTTTGCCACTGTCCGACCAATGCAGTGCATGGCAGCACTCATGCCTCCCTCGCTGACGCCCTGTCCTCACTCTAAAGCAACTCTTGTGCCTCCCTGCTTTCAGATGCTGATTCGCCAGGTGAGGAGGCGGGCCCTCAAGCTGCCACTGTCAGCGATTCCGAATTCGAGGAGGAGGAGGAAGAGGAAGCCGGCCCATCAGTGCCACCCTCAGCCGAGGCAGCCCATGGCGATGAAGGGGACACGTCTTCCCTGGAGGGGAGCCGGGGGGGGAAGGGTCGGAGGAGAGTGAAGCTCCGGGGCCCAGCGGCCTGCAGCAACACGGGAGGGGTGGGGAAGCTCGGCGGACTTCTCCCCAGAGGGTGAGTGCGGCCTCCAGTCCTGCGACGGTGAGCGCAGAGGAGGTGCGGCTCCTGGAGGAAATGGCCGTCCAGTCTGAGCGCAGGCACAATGAGCTCATGGCTGCAGTGGCAAGGATGCCTGACTCCATAGAGTCACTGGCAAGGAGTGTGCAGGAATTCGGAGCAGCACAGGCCAGGAGTCTGCAACAATTCAGTGCAGCACAGGCCAGGAGTCTGCAGGACTTCGCGGCAGCACAGGCGGCTTCTAGTCAAGTGCTCAGTCGTGCCGTTCATTCACTGGCTGGTGTCATGCGGACACAGACCAGGGCCACACGGGCACTAACTGCTGCCACCCTCGTTGGATCAGCCAGGCATCGCCAGCGCACTCGCCGCGCAGCAGCAGCCCAGCAGTCTGTTCTTCAGCTGTTTGCTGCGCATGCTGCAGTGCTGGCCCGTGCGAGTGCCAATGTCTCAGGCGATCTGTCAGGTCGGCACCATTCCTGCAGCCGACACTGCCACTCCGCCATTGCAGCTGCCACGAGTTGCTGGACAGACTGCTGCCGCCCAAGCAGAGTTGGAGCAGTCAGCAGCCGGCCCCTCCAGGGCCAGAGCTGGTGCAGGCCGACCCCCAAGGACATCTGCCGTCTCGCCATCTGACCCTCAGCAGCCTTCCCCCAGCCTTGCTGCAGCCACTGGGGTCTCATTGAGGAGGAGCTGCAGGGCGGGCAGGGGCCAGTCACGGATGCGAAAGGCATCGCCCTCACAGGGCAAAAAGTAGAAGGTCTGGCCAAATGCTTTGTGTTTGTTGAAAGGCCGAGACTGGTGTCTTTCTTTGTTTTGTAAGGCCGAGACTGGTGTCTTTCTTTGTTTTGTAAGGCCGAGACTGTTCGTTTTGTGTTTTTGGAGGGGGCTTCTCTCCATTAGTTTGTAATGTGGGAAGGCCAGAGGTTTGCAAGAAATAAAGGTTCTTAAATCGCACTGTCCATGCTTTTTTTTGCAAGTCCTGGTTGCCCTGCTTGGCTGAGGGCTTGTGGAGCGCCTACATTCATCTGGTGACATTGGCACAAGCCATTCCCTGAGAGGGGGCCTAGAACCGACGTTCAATAAGCCGCCGACGGGCGGCCCTTGCACTTTCTGCCTCCCTCCTGTGCTGGTCCTCCTCCTCCTCCTCCTCCTCCTCAGGTGGTCCTCCAATCTCTGGTGGCAGTGGCTGAGTCCTGCAGATAGCCAGGTTGTGCAGCATGCAGCACACGACCACGAAATGGGAGACTCGCTCCGGCGAATATTGTAGGGCTCCACCGGAATGATCCAGACAGCGGAACCGTTGCTTCAGGACGCCGATTGTTTGCTCAATGATGTTCCTGGTCGCTTGATGGCTGTCGTTGTATCCCTCTTCAGCAGGGGTGCTGGGCACACGGAACGGGGTCATCAGCCAGGTACACAAAGGATAGCCTTTGTCCCCGAGAAGCCATCCTCGTGGGTGAGGCTGGGCCTGGAACATGTCTGCCACAGAAGTCTGGCGCAGGATGAAGGCATCGTGGCTGCTGCCTGGAAAGCGGGCATTGACAGCTAGGATGAGCTGCCTGTGGTCACACACCAGCTGAACGTTGAGCGAATGGTAGCCCTTCCGGTTGCGGTAATCCTCGGCATTCTCCAGAGGTGCCCGCAAAGCCACATGCGTGCAGTCAATGGCGCCCTGCACCATGGGGAAGCCCGCGAATGCTGCAAAGCCCATTGCACGCTGTTGTTGCTTGACAAGGACCATGGAGAAGGAGATGAACTGACGTCTCCTTGTGAAAAGGGCATTGGTCACCTGGCGGATGCAGCAATGCACGGCGAACTGGGAGATGTTGGAAATGTCCCCAGTAGCGGATTGGAAGGAGCCGGTGGAATAGAAGTTGAGAGCCACCGTCACCTTCACTGCCACCGACAGAGATGTCCTGCTCCTCAGATGTGGCTGCAGATCACCGCCAAGCAGGTGGCAAGTCTCAGTGACCACCACCCTTCGGAATCGCAGCCTCCGAACACACTGCTCGTCAGACATGTTCAGATAGGAGAACTGCTGGCGGTATACCCTGGGTGGGTAAGGCCTCCTTTCCCGACGCCTGTGGCCCCCTATCCGTCTGGCCAGGACTGCCACTCTCTCACGGCGTCTGTGAGCCCTTTGAATGCAATGGAGAAGGCCAGCGTTTGCACCCATTGCAGCCCCCATTATATGTTTGCAAACAATGATATGACACTGAAGGCAAAGACAAGTGGAAAGCTGTGGCCTGAAGCCACAAGCACCTGTCCGAGTGTTGAGCCAAAGCAGAAAGCTATCTAACTTTGTCTCTGCAAAGATCCGTCTCTCAAAAAGAAGGTGTGCTGCGAAATGGCAGCCTTTTCTACTGCAGGAGGTGTGCCCTTTAATTTGCGCCCCCCGCGCCCCGCATCGACTGAGAACCGTTCCCCTCTACCAGTCGCTAGGGGCGCCAGGCGCACAATAGGGCGTCGCCACTGAATTTCCGGTTTGGGGCGCACAAAGGGCGTTGCACGAGGAAATGACGTCAGGATCTGCGTGCGCAGCTGAGCGCGCGCAAAGACTGCGCCGCCGCTAAATCTTGAGTGAAGTTGGGGAGAGGCGCAGATCGCGCTGCGCCCGGCCGCTAGCCGCCTAGCGCCCAACATCTCCTCCTCCTAAGGCGCTACCGGCTGGCGCAAGCAACTGAATTTCTAGGCCTATGACTCTATTCTTGAGTGTTGTTGGAGCTGCACTCATCCAGGCAAGTGGAGAGTATTCCATCACACTCCTTACTTGTGCCTTGTAGATGGTAAAAAGGCTTTGGGGAGTCAGGAAGTGAGACACTCGCTGCAGAATACCCAGCCTCTGACCTGCTCTTGTTGCCACAGTATTTATGTGGCTGGTCCAGTTAAGTTTCTGTTCAATGGTGACCCCCATGATGTTAATGGTGGGGGATTTAGTGATGGTAATACCGTTAAATGAAAGGGACAGCTCAGGCCTGTTCCCACATTTATGTTTTCTGGTCATTTCCTGTAAGCAGGCCAAGGGCCGGAAATTGGTTTCAGCCCGTTTTTGACAGCGCGCGCCACGCCCGGCTGGCCCCAGGCCGACCTGAACATAGCCAACGGGCCCCGTCAGCTTAATTTGGGCGAGCTGCCACCTCCACGCACAACTCGCCCCTTTTCTTTCCCCCTTATCAATGTCAGCCCGCTTGCCTCATCGGCTTGAAGATTAGTCCCAGGAAGAGGCTTGTGGGGAAGGCAAGTGCTGCAATGGGGGGCCGATCGCGGGTGCTGAAGAATCCGAGGGGGGGTGTGGGGTGGTGGGGGGGAGGGGCACTCTCACTCCTCATGGCTCCACAGCAGCGATTTCTGATTTTTTTTTTCAATAACAAACTAATGTTTGGTGGATGAAGCATCATCCCTTGCTCCCACCATTGCCATCCAATTTTGGTGAGGGGACCTAAAACATTTACCTCCCTAAAGGGGCTAACGCCTCTTTTAGATGGCTATCAGAGAGGCCTGAAAATAGGCCTGACATATTTATCAGTGGCCTGCGTACATGTGCAGATTGGGCTTGGGCCATCCCGCTCTAAACTGGTCAGCGTTGCGGCAGTTTTGTGCCCGTAAATGGGCACAACTTTATTGAATTTAGGCCACCAGGTGTCTTGTGAACTAAAACCTGCATCTTTATGCTCTGTTGTGTATAGTTTTGTTTAACCCAGGTCTCACAATGAACACTGATCTTAGTAAGCTGCCTATTGATGAATATGTGGAATGCCCAACTCAGGATGCAGAAAAATACTGCACTGGCTGACCACTGCTTACAGGCTAAAACTATTGTTCTGATTTATTTGCAAATAAAATAACATACAGAAGCAGAAAGTACAAAAGTTAACAATAACAGCTTGCATTTATATAGCAACTTTAATGCAGGAAAACTTAAGAACATAAGAAATAAGAGCAGGAGTAGGCCATACGGCCCCTCAAGCCTGCTCCGCCATTCAATAAGATCATGGCTGATCATCAACCTCAACTTCACTTTCCGGCCCGATCTCCATATTCCTTGATACCCCTAGAGTCCAAAAATATATCTATCTCAGCCTATACTCAAAGGGCTGGATTTTCATTGAGGAGCAGGGTTGGAGGCGGGACTACATCTTTCAGGGTTGTAGTCCCGCCTCCATCGAGATGCAGCCAATCCACGCGATTTTATCTTGATTGACCTTGTTGAGCCCGCCCAGCGGGCTCAGCAGGCCAATTAAGGTCCACCTGGCAACAGGTGACGTCACAGACTGGAATTTCATCTGTCAAGAGATTTTGACAGATGAAATATCAGCATTTCATAGCTGTTTGAAGCTGTCAAACACTGACAGTCTTACTTCTAACCTGAGTCCTTCTCCACAGACTCAGTTAGAAATCTCTCCTGCACAAAAAGCTGCAGGCTGTCACTTTTGACAGTTCACAGCCATTCTACTTTCTGTGCCGGTGAGATGACGGACTCCCGGGACCTAAAGGAAGGAAGGCTGTAAAGGTAAGAAAAGGTAATTTATACTTCTTTCATCACTTTAGACAAACCAAACACACTTACTGTAGTGTATGTACCTTTAAGAGGAACTATGTTTTTGAAGCCCCTGTATACTGTAGTACCAGTAGTAACCACTCGGGTATGTATATAAGCCTGTATAGCATCTTGTGTAGTTAATTCACCTCCAGACTTTGTTCAGTAAACACTTGTTAAATCAACTCCTGCATTCCGTGTCTCCATTAACACACGGATCTAACAGTGGTGACGAGTTAGAAACGAACTTACCTGCAATTCGGCAGCACCTCAAGGAGATCGATTCCTCAGACGAAGGTCGAAGCCAGAGGCAAGAAAAAAGAAAGGGAAGCTGTGGTTTCACCAGCTAAACGGGCTGGTGGCAGGTAGTGCACTGATCCTTCCTGGGCTGCGGCGGGCTAGAGCTCGATCGGGTGGTTCTGCAACGGGGCCGGGCAGCGAGTCGGGAAGCAGAAGCAAGGAGAGAGAGAGGGTGGAGCACTCAGGGCGCGGCCGGTGCTGCAAAGCAGGTCGGCGTTCAGACCGAGCAGAGGGAGGGGAAAGTCCCAGAGGGTCCGCTCCACGACGGGAACAGTTCTCCAAGTAACGGAGAAACTATTGAAACGATATATAAAAAAAAAATAGAAATACCGCGAAAAGCTGCAGGTCGCAACGGGAACCGTGGAGAACAGCGTTGGCAGCAGCGGCAGCGGCGGGAAAGCGCGGGAGGCGCCACCTTAACTCGGCGGGGAAGAAAGAAAAGTGCGGGAGGCGCCATTTTGATCCATCGGGGACGGAGGAAAAGCGCGGGAAGCGCCATTTTAGATTTTCAAGATGCTGAAGACTGGCAATATTACTGCTTTCGATCGTGATATAGAAGATTGGACCACATATGTGGAAAGAGTGGAGGTATATTGCAAGGCAAATGAAGTAGCGGATGATAAAAAGGCATCGGTACTTCTAAATCTGATGGGCGCAAGGACATACGGGCTGTTACGAAACTTGATCACTCCAGCCAAACCGATGGACAAGAATTTTAAGGAGATTGTTGATACCTTACAGGAGCACTTAAACCCAACACCACTGCTGATAGTGGAACGATTCAAATTCTTCAGGAGGAATCAGCACAAGAATGAAAGTAACGCTGATTACCTCACCGAATTACGAAAGCTGTCAAAGCACTGCCAATTCGGGGCAGGACTGGCAGATTCTCTACGAGACAAATTCGTCTGCGGTCTCCTAAGCGAAGGAACACAGAAAAGACTACTTTCTGAGAAAGATTTGACACTGGACAAGGCTTTCAGTGTGGCTGTATCATACGAAGCAGCAGCAAGAGGAGCTGCAGAGATACAGCAAAAGCCACAAGACTTCGGCACCCAAGAAATGACACGGGGTTTCGAGAGATGTTATCACTGCGGCAGATCCACCCATGACCAGAAGGATTGCTGGTTCAAGGACAAAGCATGCAGGCAATGCGGAAAGATGGGACACATTGCACGTGTATGCAGATCTGGAAAGAAATCCGCTGACTGTAAAAAGGTCAATAAGGAAAAGTACAGAAAGGTACAAATGATGACGGACAGTAGCTCCGAAGACCAGAAGAGCGATAGCGACTCCGGAAACAAGAGACTAAGCTGTCTCAAATTACATAATGTAATTGCCAAAGAAGATTACCAGACCATTTGGGTTACCCTCACGATAGCGGGGTCCCCAGTCAAAATGTAGCTAGATACAGGATCAGCTCTGACCGTCATGAGTCGATGGGATTACGAGCGGCTATTTTCGCATATATCTTTGAAAGACACATCCATTATCTTGAAGACATATACGGGGTAGAAAGTATACCCCAGAGGGAAAATAAGGGTGCCTGTTGTATACAACGGCAAGGAAATACAGAAGTTGTATTTATATGTTCTGCAAGATGGTGGTCCACCGTTGTTGGGACGTGAATGGATCAGAAGGATACGTTTAGACTGGCACTCCATTCAGGCACTGACGGTGACCAGTAAGAAAAAAAACCATGATGACGTCATACCTGGACGATTAAAAGAAATCTTGGCTAACGCCAAAGAAGTGTTTCAACAGGAACTAGGAACCCTGAAAGGCGCCACCGCCTCAATAAAAGTGGAAGATGCGGCAATTCCCAAGTTTTTTAAGGCAAGGCCGGTGCCATACGCAATTTGTCCAGCCGTTGAGGCAGAGCTGGAGAATTTGGAAAAAGCAGGCGTGTTATCCAAGGTAGATTGGAGCGAGTGGGCAACACCCATCGTCCCGGTCATGAAGAAAACGTTGAATAATGATAAATCTGAAGAACAGAGAAAAATTCGCATCTGTGGGGACTTCAAGGTGACTGTAAACCCGGTTCTTCACACGGTACAGTATCCTCTTCCGAGGATAGAAGATATTTTCGCCTCACTATCCGGAGGGAAACGTTTCACCAAAATTGACTTAGCACAGGCATATCTACAGATGGAGGTTGAGGAGGCCTCTAAAAAGTATCTCACGATAAACACACACAAAGGCCTGTACCAGTACAATCGACTGGTTTTCGGAGTGGCATCAGCTCCGGCTATCTGGCAAAGAGCTATGGAGCAAGTCCTGCAAGGGATTCCGGGGACTCAATGCTACGTAGACGACATCCTTGTAACAGGAGAAAACGACAACGAGCACCTTGCCAACTTGGAGCAGGTGCTCACAAGGCTGAGAGAACGGGGCCTACGAGCAAATCGCCCCAAGTGCGAATTTTTCCAGAAACAAATATCATATTGTGGCCATGTCATTAACGAAGAAGGGTTGCATAAGTCACCTGAAAAAATTGAAGCGGTCGTAAAGGCCCCAGTGCCTGAAAATGTCTCACAATTAAGGTCGTTCCTGGGATTAGTAAATTACTATCATAAATTTTTACCGAACTTGTCGACGGCTCTGTACCCTCTTAATGCACTGCTACAAACGGGAGTAGTTTGGAAATGGAGCAAAGACTGTAAACGTGCCTTCCATAAATGCAAAGGCTTGATCACGTCCAGGGAAGTGTTGGCTCATTACAACCCATCACTGCCAATCAGACTGGCGTGCGATGCATCCCCTTACGGCGTGGGAGCAGTATTATCGCATAGATTCCCTGATGGCTCGGAGCGGCCGATAGCTTTTGCGTCACGCTCATTGAACTCAGCTGAGCGTAACTATGCCCAGATCGACAGGGAGGCACTCAGCCTGGTGTGGGGGGTGAAGAAATTCAACCATTACCTACACGGACAAAAATTTACCTTGTTGACTGACCATCAACCCCTCGTCTCCATATTCAACCCTAAAAAGGGCGTTCCCATTATGACAGTGCAAAGGCTACAGAGGTGGTCCCTTTTCCTAGGGGCACACCAATATGACATAGAATACAAAGGAACAAAACAGCATGGGAATGCTGACGGGTTATCGCGCCTACCGTTGCCAACGGTGGAAGAGGCGCCTACAGTGGACCCAGTGGAGATGTTCCACTCGACCATAGTGGAATGTCTACCGGTGACAAATTCTACCATTGAAAAGGAAACGCGAAGTGACCCGACTCTCTCACGAGTCTACGATTTAACGGTGAAGGGATGGCCAGCGCATGGCGAACCACTGTTGCCAGCATTCTCGCAAAGAAGCGAACAGCTGTCAGTGTGCCGAGGAACATTGATGTGTGGATCCAGAGTGGTGATTCCACCCAAACTCAAGGATAGAGTGCTAAAGGAGCTTCACGAGGGGCATCTGGGTGGAGTGTAAATGAAGAACTTAGCCAGAGCGTTTGTGTGGTGGCCAGGTATCGATGGAGACATCGAAGAAATGACCAAGAGCTGTCTAGGATGCCAGAAGGTCCAAAATGCCCCACCACAAGCCCCTCTACATCCATGGGAGTGGCCCTCATCTCCATGGCAAAGGGTACATATCGACTTTGCTGGTCCATTTATGGACTCAATGTTCTTAATCGCGGTGGATGCACACTCCAAGTGGCCGGAGGTAATAAAGATGTCCTCCACCACCACGGAAAAAACCATCACAGTATTAAGGACCATATTCGCCAGGAATGGGCTGCCTGAACAGATCTGTTCTGATAATGGACCGCAATTTGTATCCGAAGAATTCAGGAAGTTCTTAAAAAACAATGGAGTTAAGCACTACACGTCCGCCCCATACCATCCCGCCACCAATGGATTGGCTGAAAGGTTTGTCCAGACCTTCAAGAAGGCCATAAAGGCCATGGGTAATGAAGACATCAATCTACAACATAAGGTAGATAACTTCTTGTTTGCGTACAGGAATGCAACACATGTGGTTACAAACCAAACCCCCGCCATGATGTTTTTCAATAGAATCCTAAGGTGCCGGCTGGATTTGGTCAAGCCAAATGTCAGAAGGGACGTAGAGAACTGGCAATTTCAAAGCATGAATGAAAGGCCAACTAGAACCTTCCAGATAGGTCAACCAGTTTTGGCCTGGGACTACCGTACCGAGAAATGACAGCTTGGAGCTATTTGCACACGACTAGGACCGCTGATGTATACCGTGGACATTGGAGAAAGCATAATAAGGCGCCATGCTGACCAGATCATAGAGTCATCCGAAAAACGACAACCTACACCACAATTCTATACGCCTAATGATGAAGCAGAGATACCCATAGTATCTACCTCCGATCCGGTGATACTGGAACCAGATGAACTGGCATTGAAGCCGAATCGACCTTGCCAAAAGAACCTACTACACCACTGAGGCATTATCCGGACCGAGTCAGGAAGCCTCCAGAGAGACTGAATTTGTAATTGATTAACTTCAGCAAATGTGTATATTATTGTTCTTGTAAAAATGTTATTTAATGATTACTAAAAATGTCATGTACTATTTATCTAAAAGGGGAGGAATTGTAATGTATGTACCTTTAAGAGGTCTATGTTTTTGAAGCCCCTGTATACTGTAGTACCAGTAGTAACCACTCGGGTATATAAGCCTGTATAGCGTCTTGTGTAGTTAGTTCACCTCCAGACTTTGTTCAGTAAACACTTGTTAAATCAACTCCTGCATTCCGTGTCTCCATTAACACACGGATCTAACACTTACCTTTGCACTCATGCACACATTACTCACCTGAACACCGACACCTCGCCCCCTCCAAATCCTTCAACCCGACGGCCAGACTCCTCTAACTTGGTGTGGTTTGGAGCCGTCGGGAATCCCACACTTCAACCTTCAAAATAGGGATTAGGCTAAAAACTGCCTGTTAACTACCTGTTAACAGGCTGTTAATTGATACAATCCCTTCCTACCTTAGGTAGGCGGGTCCCAGTGCAGGGCAGGTACCTGCCTCCTTTGAAACTGGCATGGAGGCGGGCTGGGGTCGGGACCCCTGATTTCTGGATTTTAACCCCCTGCACACCTCCAATCCCAACTCCACGGCACAATGAAAATCCTGCCCAAAGACTCAGCATTCACAGCCCTCTGGGGTAGAGAATTCCAAAGATTCACAACTCTCTGAGGGGAGAAATTCCTCCTCATCTCAGTCTTAAATGGCCTACCCCTTATCCTGAGACTATGGCCCCTATTTCTAGACACTTCAGCCAGGGGAAACAACCTCTCAGCATCTACCCTGTCAATCCACTTCAGAATCCTGTATGTTTCAATGAGATCACCTCTCATTCTTCTAAACTCCAGAGAGTATCGGCCCATTCTACTCAATCTCTCATCATCGGACAGCCCTCTCACCCCAGGAATCAATCTAGTGAACCTTTGATGCACCACCTCCAAGGTAATTATATCCTTCCTTAGATAAGGAGACCAAAACTGTGCACAGTACTCCAGGTGTGGTCTCACCAAGGCCCTGTACAATAGTAGCAAGACTTCCTTACTCTTATACTCCAATCCCCTTGCAATAAAGGCCAACATGCTGTTTACCTTCCTTATTGCTTGCTGTTCCTGCATGCTAGCTTTCTGTGTTTCTTCCACGAGGACACCCAAATCTCTCTGGACACCAACATTTGAAAGTTTTTCACCATTTAAAAAATATTCTGTTTTTCTATTCTTCCTGCCAATGTGAATAACCTCACATTTCCCTACATTAGACTCCACCTGCCACCTCACTGCCCACTCACTTAGTCTATCGATATCCCTTTGCAGACTCTTTGGCTGCGATTTTGTAAATGGATGCATCTTGGGAGCGGGTCAGCTGGTTACCAGGTTCCAGTCCCGCCCCAACTTGCGGGCTTGCCGGCCAATTAAGAGGATGCCGGTCAGATGATGTCATTTGATGACGTGTTGTCTGCCGGTTTTCTTAAAGGGAACACGTACAATTTTTTTTTGATAGCTCATTTCTCAGTGTTTGACAGCATTGAAGTGCTGCACACACTGACAATCACTGTACAAAGGTGAGCCCTTGCACCCAGGCTCTCCATTGACTCCCTCCATAGGCTAGAACAGATGGCAGCTGCAGGTGAGGTTACAGAAGTGATCTGTCACTGGTGAGAGAGGTTCTCCCAATAAGGTGGGACTACACAAACACTTCAAAACCTGTTACCTACAGAAACGTGTAAATGCATTAAAAATTATTCCCGCAACATTTTCTTACCTCTGAAACTCATCAGTGCACCATTGGATCCTTCACACCACTTCTGTAGCTGTCATCAATGCAGAAACACTACAGCAGACTCACAACACACCACACTTACCTGGCGTGGGGTCCGGACGTCGGGAAGTTCAAGGAGAAGCGGCAAAATTGAAAAAGAGCCTGTTAACAACTATAAAGTACCTGTTAACAGCCGGGTAAGTGGCTTTAATCCTTTTCCCACCACTAGGTGTCGGGTCCATGTGCAAATCAGGGACTCGACACTTGGGAAGATTGATTGGAGGTGGATTGACAGCGGCTTTCCTACCCGTTGTCAATCTTCGCGATTTTGACAGTGGTCCCGCCTCCAAACCTGCATTCTGAGGACCAGCAAAATTCCAGCCTTTGTGTTCCCCTCATTGCTTACTGTCCCACCTAGCTTTATATCATCAACAAACTTTGATACATTACACTCGGTCCCTTCATCTAGGTCATTAATATAGATTGAAAATAGCTGAGGCCCCAACACTGATCCTTGCGGCACCCCACTAGTTACAGCCTGCCAACCTATCCCTACTCTCTGTTTTCTGTCCTTTAACCAACCCTCTATCCATGCTATTATATTACCCCCAACCCCATCAGCCCTAATCTTGTGTAATAACCTTATCGAATGCCTTTTGGAAATCCAAATATACCACATCCACTGGTTCCCCTTTATCTACCCTGCGAGTTACATCCTCAAAAAACTCTAATAAATTTGTCAAACACGATTTCCCTTTCATAAAGCCATGTTGACTCTGCCTAACCATGTTATGATTTTCTAAGTGACTTGATACCACTTCCTTTACAATGGATTCCAGCATTTTCCCGACAACTGATGTCAGGCTAACTGGCCTGTAGTTCCCTGTTTTTTCTCTCCCTCCTTTTTAGAACAGTGATGTTACATTTGCGACCTTCCAATCCATTGGGACCGTTCTAGAACCTACGGAATTTTGGAAGATCAAAACCAATGCATCCACTATCTCTGCAGCCACCTCTTTTAGAACCTGAGGATGTAGGCCGTCAGGTCCAGGGGATTTGACGGCTTTTAGTCCCATTAGTTTCTCTAGTACTTTTTCTCTACTTATATTAATTATGTTAAGTTCCTCACCCTCATTAGACCCTTGGTTCCCCACCATTTTTGGTATGCTTTTTCTGTCTTCTACTGTGAAGAGAGATACAAAATATTTGTTTAATGTTTCTGCCATTTCCTTAATCCCCATAATAATTTCTCCTGTCTCAGCCTCTAAGGGACCAACATTTACTTTTGCTACTCTTTTCCTTTTTACATACTTGTAGAAACTCTTACAATCTGCTTTTATATTTCTCTCATATTCTGTCTTTTCCCCTTTTAGCAATTTTTTGGTCAACCTTTACTCTCCCAATCTTCAGGCTTACTATTATTCTTTGCAACATTATAAGCTTCTTCTTTGAATCTAATGCTATCCTTAACGTCTTTAATTAGCCACGGTTGGATCGCTTTTCCCGTGGATTTTTTGTTTCTCAATGGAATGTATTTTTGTTGAGAATTATGAAGTATTTCTTTAAATGCTAGCCACTGCTTATCTACCACCATACCTTTGAATCTAATTTTTGCAATCTACCTTAGCCAACTTGCCCCTCATACCTATGTAATTGGCTTTATTTAAAACATTCCAAGGCACTTAAAAGAGATATTATCGGAAAAAGATGGATGCTGATCCAAAGGAGCTATTAGGAGGTGAGTTATAAGGAGGGTCTTTAAGGGCAAGGGGGAGGCGGAGCATAATAGAGGTTGAGGGAGGGAATTCCAAAGTTTGGGGTGTGGGGGAGGTGGGTAAGTGTCAGGAACTCCAAATGTCACAGTTTGCATGCCCCTGAGCTTCATTCGGACTCAGAATAGGATCTGTGCATGTATGCCTGCTGAGACCAGTTCCCTACAAGACCCGCTGGTAAGGCCGCTTTAGGCCCGCTACAAACGGGCGGAGTTTGCGTCGTGTAGAAGCCCCCAATCAGCGTAGGACCCCAACTTGCATATAGAATCAGTCTGTTTCAGCTGGGCGTCTAAAAGTTACCCGATCCAATATGGCAGCCACTGAATTTCGGGCACGGGAGATCCCAGCCTGAACTTGATAAGTTTTTCTCGTCGTTTTACACTCGGAAAGCTGGCAAAACAAGGTCGAATTCCTCCCCAGCAGAGCCTTAAAGTGCAAGGGAGACGCTTTCAATTAGATCAGGGCTGATCCAGAGGGGGAGATGAGGAGAATTTTTTTACGCAGGGATTTGTTGTGATCTGGGAATGCGCTGCCTGAAAGGCCGGTGGAAGCAGAGGCAATAGTAACTTTCAAAAGGCAATTGGATAAATCCTTGAAGGGGGAATAATTTGCAGGGCTATGGGGAAAGAGCAGGGGAGAGAGACTAATTGGACAGCTCTTTCAAAGAGCCGGCACTGACACGATGGGCCAGATGGCCTCCCTCCGTGCTGCACCATTCCATGCTCCGCACCGTAACTCCATTAACCGGCCTTAGCTCCATATCCCTCGATACCGTCAGCCAACAAACATCTATCGATCTCAGTCTTGAAAGCTTATGTTAACTCAGCTCTCTTACGCAGCTGGGCTTTCGGAGACCAACAAATCAATAACTCTGGTGAGGCTGACACCAGATGTACCACAATCATAAAACAATCAACAGGAAAGTTAAAAGAAGATGTTAGAAAGGCAGGGTTCAACCTCTTAAAAATGCAGCGTTCATGACAGTATGAAAAGCCATCAAACGAGAAAAGGCCGTTCGGCCCAATTCGCCTGATACTTCCACAAGCCAAGCACAATGTACCCTCATCCAAAAACCTAACTTCCCCGGAGGAGACGTTCTGCGTAAATACCACATGAAGTCCAGAGATAATCCAACAAAACTCCAGCCATGTTTATTTACCCTCACACCTTTATCTTGCAGGCAACGTTCTCCATCCCACCTCAGCCTCAAAAGGATATAAATTATTGGGGTTAGATTTGAACTATTGATGGATGTCGGGCGGGCGGTGGGAGGAGCACGCCTGCCGCCCGCCCAAAGTCCCCCTGCGGAGAGGTCTGACCCCATTTTGAGGGAAGGCCCACGTGCCCATCATCTCCGCGAGCTGCTCCTTGGTCAGGGAATGCCTGGAAATTCCACTGGTTCCAGCTCGGAGCCCAGCCAGCAATGTTCTCCTCGGGGTGGAGAGGGGGGGGATACGAAGGTGGGGGGGGAGTGGTCGTTGTGGGCAGGGGTTTGTGGGCAGGACAGCAGAGGGCGCAAGGTTTTCGTGGGGCCAGGAGGAATATTCATGGGTCTCTAAGGACCGCTGACTAGACCGCTCTTCAACGGTACCAACGGATGAACCGTGCGCAGCAGACGCTTTACCGGGGGTGCCTACAGATTGCACTGAGGTACTGTCACAGGACGCCAATTAGCAATTTAGAATAAAGCTCCGGCCGGACAGAGGCAGGCACCTAGGCTGCCCATGTGGAGGCCCACAGGAGAATGGCGGTCGGCGCAGAATGGAGTGGTAAGTACAGCGCCGTGATTTTAGACCCGCTACCTCCCTATTCCCGCCCAGCAGAGCGACATAAAATCAGCCCGGTTTCGTCTCACGGAGTATCTGATCATCTCAGCTGATCCCTGCATGTACCACAACAACATATGAACATAAGCAGTAAGAGCAGGAGTCGGCCATTCAGCCCCTCGAGCCTGCTCCGCCATTCAATAAGATCATGGCTGATCATCGATCTCAACTCCCCTTTCCGCCTGATCTCCATATCCCTTGATTCCCCTAGAGTCCAAAAATCTATCGATCTCAGCCTTGGATATACTCAAAGACTCAGCATTCACAGCCCTCTGGGGTAGAGAATTCCAAAGATTCACAACCCTCTGAGTGAAGAAATTCCTCCTCATCTCAGTCTTAAATGGCCTACCACTTATCCTGAGACTATGCCTCCTAGTTCTAGACACTCCAGCCGGGGGGAAACAACCTCTCAGCATCTACCCTGTCAATCCCCTTCAGAATCTTGTATGTTTCAATAAGATCACCTCTCATTCTTCTAAACTCCAGAGAGTATCGGCCCATTCTACACAATCTCTCATCATAGGACAGCCCTCTCATCCCAGGAATCAATCTAGTGAACCTTCGTTGCACCGCCTCCAAGGCAGTATATCCTTCCTTAGATAAGGAGACCACAACTGTGCACAGTACTCCAGGTGTGGTCTCACCAGGGCCCTGTACAATTGTAGCAAGACTTCCTTACTCTTGTGTTCCAACCCTCTTGCAATAAAGGCCAACATGCCAATCCCATTATAGAATAGAACTGTAGGAATAGAAATATCAGCACAGATGGAAGCCATTCGGCCCATCATGCCAGTGCTGGCTTCATGACAGGGACACCAACTCCGATCCCACTTCCCTGTTCTATCGTTAATGTTTTTCACCTTCTAAAACCAGGGGTTAGAATTGCTGTGGTCACTTGAGAAGTGTTTCTCTGTTCAGTATATCTAAAACTCTAAACTCGTTCTACAGGAAACAGATTATGCAAGAAATATTGGTCAGTTTTCATGAACGCATTAACAACGTTCTAACACATAGCAACCAGAGTCATTTTTGCCCCTCAGACTTTAATTCAGTTCATTTTTTTAAAGGAGTTAATCCTCTCCTGGCCTTGGAGGGGGGGCTGGGGGGGGAGGCAGCGCAGGTTCACCAGAATGATGCCAAGGCTTAGAGGGTTAAATTATGAGGACAGGTTGCATAGTCTGGGCTTGCATTCCCTCGAGTCTAGAACATTCAAGTTTTGCCTAATTGAGGTGTTTAAGATGATTAAAGAGTTGATAGGGTAGAGAGAGAGAAACTGTTTCCTCTGGTGCGAGGGGACATCACCTTATAATTCGAGCCAGGCCGTTCAGGGGTGATGGCAGGAAGCACTTCTTCACACAAAGGGGAGTGGAAATCTGGAACTCTCGCCCCCACAAAAGCTGTTGAGCCTGGAGGTCCATTGAAAATTTCAAAACTGAGATTGATAGATTTTTGTTAGGTAAGGGTATTAAGGGTTACGGAGCCAAGACAGGCAGATGGAGTTAAGATACAGGTCAGCCATGATCTGATTTTTTTTTAAATATTCGTTCATGGGATGTGGGTGTCACTGGCAAGGCCAGCATTTATTGCCCATCCCTAGTTGCTCTTGAGAAGGTGGTGGTGAGCCGCCTTCTTGAACCGCTGCAGTCCGTGTGGTGAAGGTGCTCCCACAGTGCTGTTAGGGAGGGAGTTCCAGGATTTTGAGCCAGTGACAAGGAAGGAACGACGATATGCTTCTAAGTCAGGATGGTGTATGACTTGGAGGGGAACTTGAGCGTGGTGGTGTTCACATGCGCCTGCTGCCCTTGTCCTAGGTGTTAGAGGTTGCGGGTTTGGGAAGTGCTGCCGAAGAAGCCTTGGCGAGTTGCTGCAGTGCATCTTGTAGATGGTATACACTGCAGCCATGGCATGCTAGTGGTGGAGGGAGGGAATTTTTAAGGTGGTGGATGGGGTGCCAATTAAGCGGGCTGCTTTGTCCTGGATGGTGTCGAGCTTCTTGAGTGTTGTTGGAGCTGCAATCATCCAGGCAAGTGGAGAGTATTCCATCACACTCCTGACTTGTGCCTTGTAGATGGTGGAAAGGCTTTGGGGAAGTCAGGAGGTGAGACACTCGCCGTAGAATACCCAGCCTCTGACCTGCTCTTGTTGCCACAGTATTTATTGATTGGCAGAACAGACTCGAGGGACTGAATAGCGTTCTCCTGTCCCTATACGTTCCTCTCAGCCTCGGCTATTTCTGCTGCATCTCTGATCTACAGAACACGCTTTGTGGAGGGGGAATCTCCACAGGTGAGTCTGAATGTGGTCCTATAGCTTCAGTCACGGACATGAGGAAGAAGCCTGGAGTGATTAGTGCAGCTTAAAAAGAGTAGACATGAATAAAAATACATGGCTTTTGATCCTCAGATTGTGCAGTGATTAGCTCGAAGGCATTCTGTGGAGTTGGAGAAGAAGGTGCCAATTATTGATGACTTGTCACTGCTGGAGTTCCGTGAATCAAGTCTCCAGATAAAATTCGTGCTTCTCCAAGACATGCAAAGCCATAGTTTGAAGTCAGTTTTAAGCTTTGGAGGTTTGCATCTTTTCAAAGCACATCCTCGTCTCTCTTTATTTTACCACAGCTACCTCCTTTGTCAGCTGTGGTTCAGGTGGCAGCACACCCATCTTCCGAGTCAAAAGGTTATGGGTTCAAGTCCCACTTCGTGAGACTTGAGTACAGAAATCTAGACTGACACTCTCCAGTTCTGCACTGAGGGAGAGTGCTGCACTGCCGGAGGTGCCATCTTTCGGCTGAGATGTTAAACTCTCAGGTGGACGTAAAAGATCCCATCGCACTATTTCGAAGAAGAGCAGGGGAGTTCTCCCCGGTGTCTGAGCCAATATTTATCCCTCAATCAACTTCACTAAAAACAGATTATCTGGTAATCATCACATTGCTGCTTGTGGGAGCTTGCTGTGCGCAAATTGGCTGTCGTGTTTCCTACATTACAACAGTGACTACATTCCAAAAAGTACTTCATTGGTTGTAAAATGCTTCAGGATGTCCTGAAGTTGTGAAAGGCGCTATATGAATGCAAATCTTTCTTTTTTCTCCTCCGGGCCTTGCCTCTCTCGTCCCTCCGACGCTGAAGCTACATTGGGAGCGAGTTTTGATGTGGCCCAGACAGCGGGTGGAATGTGGTGGGCAGAGCGAACCCATTGCCCACCCGATGTAGCTCGCCAGGGGCCAGAGCCATTCTCACCGCTGGGACTCAAATTTGTCCAAAGCGGCAACCGGCCAGCGCCAGGCGAGCGCGACAGGCAACTTGCCAACAGGGAGAGGGAGTGGGGAAATCTGCCAGCCGATCCTCGGTGCAGAGCCAGCAGCAGATCCCTTAAAGGGGAGGGAGGGGAGGGAGGGCCAGGCTGATTTCAGGGTGGGGGGTGGGGGGGCGGGGGCGGTGGAAAATAAGGCAACGATCGGGAACATTTTTGTGGAGGCAAAATTGAAAGTCAGGATGAGGATCGGCATAATTCCTGCACCTCCACAATTCGATCTTGATGGGCTTATCTTGGCTCTATGGGCCTTGGCACATTGCTTAGTTCCTCAGTTACAAACAAGAAGACGTGCGCAAGGTTGAAGAGTTTGTTTACCGAACTGATGCAGACGGTGGCACGGAGATTGTTTATAAAATATGTGGTGTCCTATTTTCCAACTCTTAAGGGAGAACTCTCCAAGCACAACGTACAACAAGCAATATATCATTTTGTTTCTTGTATGCCGGAACACATTGTCCTCCCAAAATTCTCAGGGACACAATCCCCACAGTAACACCTGCTGCTATCATCTACTGGGCCTCTGCGTCAGAAGGCCGCAGGTTCAAGTCCCACTCCAGAGACTTGAGCACCTAATCTAGACTGACGCTCTCCAGTGCCAGTGCTGAGGGAGTGCTGCACTGTCAGAGGTGCCGTCTTTCAGATGAGATGTTAAACCGAGGCCCCATCTGCTCTCTCAGGTGGATGTAAAAGATCCCACTGCGCTATTTCGAAGAAGAGCAGGGGAGTTCTCCCTGGTGTCCTGGGGCCAATATTTACCCCTCAACCGGCATCACTACAACAGATTATCTGTTCATTATCACATTGCTGTTTGTTGGGCCTTGCTGTGCGCAAATTGGCTGCTGCGTTTCCCACATTACAAAAGTACTTGTACGATAGCAAAATACTGCAGACGCTGGAAATCCAAAATAACAACAGAAAATGCTGGAAAAACTCAGCAGGCCAGGCAACATCCGTGGAGAGAAAATAGAGTCAACGTTTCGGGGCAAACCCTTTGTCAAGACTGAAAAAGCACAGGAAATGAAATAGATTAAAAGGCCAGGCTGGGAGAGAACAAAAGAGAAGTGAAGAGACATTAAGAGGTATTCAAAACGAGACGAGATGGTGATAGGACTAGTGGAGACAAAGGATGGCCCTAGATTAGGTGTGAAATGCACTGGCAGAATGGGAGACAGCTGCCATGTGGGAGAGAAAAAAAAGTGGGGGGGAAAGGGCCAAAACAAAGGTGTGGATAAAAAATAAGTAAAAATGTAAAGGGGGCCGAGGTTATGATCTGAAATTGTTGAACTCGATATTGAGTCCAGAAGGCTCTAAAGTGCCTAATCGGAAGATGAGGTGCTGTTCCTTGAGCTTACGCTGAGCTTCCGTGGAACAATGCAAGAGCTCGAGGATGGTGAGGTCTGAGTGGGAATGGGGCGGTGAATTTAAATGACAGGTGACCGGAAGCTCAGGGTCATCCTTACGGGCTGAACGCCACTTTGGGACGTCCTGAGGTCCTGAAAGGTGCTATATAAATGCAAGTTCTTCCTTCTTTCTTACTAAGCCAGCCAGATGAGTCATTGAGAGGTCACTCATTTTTAAATATTGCTATCTCAGGGCAGCCCGGTTCCATTCCACAACCCCTCCACCGCCCGCCCCCCCATTTTGTTGCTCATTCAGCCCCTTTTGGGAGGGGATGCTTTTAATAACAGTTAAAAATATTCTGGCCGATCTCTCCTCGAGTTGAACAAGACTCAATCGTGTTCTCAATCTTCTCTTCATCTAGAGTTCTGCTGAGGTATATCCAGGTGTAGTGTGTGGAGTAGTTCCGTATTTCAGCAAGAAATTTGCCAAACATTGCTTCATGCAATTAATTTCATACTGACAATCCCTGGATGTATAGTATGAAGTTCAGCTAGAATTCTATCTCTCAAAGAAGTAGGTACCACCGCTGTGTTTCCCCACTTGATACAACCTTGCTCACAAGACAATTCAGTACAATGGTTACGGAATGGTTTCAACTCTGTGTCCATACATTGATCAGTCCATCCATTCAAGGTGTTTTCATGCACTCTTTTCAGTACTGAGTCCTTCTGAGTCTTATCTGCAATCTCAATTGCATTCACGGGAAAGTCTTTGTCAAGTGAACCTAGTGTGAAAATCTCACCTCCACTCCCAACACACGAGTCCTCATGTGGCAACCTGGACAAGGCGTCTGCGATTGCGTATTGCTTTGAAGTGCGATATTCAATCGTGTAGTCATATTGTGACAACAACACTGCCCAATGTTGCATTCTTGATGCAGCCATTGCAAGGATGGCAGATTTGGGCCCCAATACTGCTAGGAGCAGTTTGTGATCGGTTATCAGGGTAAACTTTCTGCCGATCAAGAACTGTTGGAATTTCTTGATTCCAAACACTATGGCGAGTGCTTCCTCTTCAATTTGCGCAAAGTTTCTTTTGCTCTTTGTGAGGGTTCACGATGCGAACGCGATTGGTTTCTCTTGGCCGTCATCCATTACGTGGCTTATGACAGCTACCACACCATAACTGGAAGCATCACTCGCTAACTTAAGCTCACGCTCTGTATCATAGTGCTCAAGTAGAGCATCGGTAGAGAGACTTCTCTTACAAGCATCGTAAGCTTCCTGTTGTGCTTTCGTCCACTTCCACTGGACATCCTTCTTGAGGAGCTCGTGCAATGGAGCTAACATGGTCGCTAACTCAGATAAGAAACCTGTGTAGTACTGGATCATCCAAGGAAAGATCTTATCTCAGACACGTTCTGTGGCTTTGGAGCATTGATGACAGCATCAATCTTTTCCTTCACTGGTTGCAAGCCATTTGCATCAAATTTCATACCAAGGTACATAACCTCGGGCTGCACAAAAGCACATTTGCACCTTTTCAGTTTGACATTGTGGGCATTCAACCTTTGAAGCACTTTATCTAACACTTCTAGATTTTCTTCCTTCCTGCTTGTTGCAATCAGTACATTGTCTTGATTGCATAAGCAATTTGGAACTCCTTGCAAAATCATTTCCATCATAGCCTGGAAGATTTGGGGGGAGGATTTTACACCATACGGCAGCTCGGTGTATGAGTACAGTCCCTTGTGTGTGTTGATGGTGAGATACTGTTGACTCTCTTTGTCAATATGCAGCTGAGCATAAGCGTGCAACAGGACAAATTGGAGAAAACCTTTGACCCAAAGAGTGCTGTATACAAATCTTGCGATGTAGGTAACGGGTACTGTTCATCGTCAACTGCTTGGTTGATAGTAGAAACATAGAAACATAGAAGATAGGAACAGGAGTAGGCCATTCGGCTCCTCAAGCCTGCTCCGCCATTCAATGAGATCATGGCTGATCATCCAAACTCAGTACACTGTCCCTGCCTTCTCCCCATATCCCTTGATCCCTTTAGCATTAAGAATATATCTAACTCCTTCTTGAATATATTTAATGAAATGGCCTCAACTGCCTTCTGTGGTAGAGAATTCCACAGGTTCACCACTCTCTGGGTGAAGAAATTCCTCCTCATATCAGTCCTAAATGGCTTACCCCTTATCTTTAGACTGTGACCCCTGGTTCTGGACTCCCCCGCCATCAGGAACATCCTTCCTGCATCTAGTCTGTCTAGTCCTGTTAGAATTTTATGTTTCAATGAGATCCCCTCTCATTCTTCTAAACTCCAGCGAATATAAGCCCAATCAACCCAATCTCTCCTCATACGTCATTCCTGCCACCCTAGGTATCAGTCTGGTTAATCTTCGCTGCACTCCCACCATGGCAAGAACATCCTTCCTCAGATAAGGTGACCAAAACTGCACACAATACTTAAGGTGTGGACTCACCAAGGCCCTGTCCAACTGCAGCAAGACATCCTTGTTTCTGTACTCGAACCCTCTCACTACGAAGGCCAACATACCATTTGTCTTCTTAACTGCCCGCTGCATCTACATGCTTACCTTCAGCGACTGGTGCACAAGGACACCCAGGTCTCGTTGCACTTCCCTTTTTCCCAATCTATTGCCGTTCAGACAATAATCTGCCTTCCTGTTTTTGCCACCAAAGTGGATAACCTTGCATTTATCCATATTATACTGCATCTGCCATGCATCTGCCTAATCACCCAACCTGTCCAAATCATACTGGAGTTTCTCGGCATCCTCCTCACAGCACACACGCCCACTCAGCTTTGTGTCATCTGCAAACTTGGAGATATTACATCTAGTTCCCTCGTCTAGATCATTAATATATATTGTCAATAGCTGGGGCCTATGTTTCTATTATGGGGAGAAAGCAGGGACCGGGTACTGAAATTTGATGATCAGCCATGATCGCATTGAATGGCGGAGCAGGCTCGAGGGGCCGAATGGCCTACTCCTGCTCCTATCTTCTATGTTTCTATGTTCCTATGGGTCCTAGGACTGATCCCTGCGGTATCCCACTAGTCACTGCCTGCCACTTGGAAAAAGACCCGTTTATTCCAACTCTTTGCTTCCTGTCTGCCAATCAGTTCTCTATCCAAGTCAGTACCTTACCCCCAATCCGATGTGCCTTAACTTTACACGCTAATCTCTTATGCGGGACCTTATCGAAAGCCTTCTGAAAGTCCAAATACACCACATCCACTGGTTCTCCCTTAACTATTCTACCAGTTACATCCTCAAAAAATTCCAGTAGATTAGTCAAGCATGATTTACCTTTTGTAAATCCATGTTGACTTTGTCCGATCCTGTCACTGTTTTCCAAGTGCTCTGCTATTACATCTTTTATAATGGACTCTAGCATTTTCCCCACTACCGATATCAGGCTTCCCGGTCTATAAATCCCCATTTTCCCTCTACCACCTTTTTTGAATAGTGGGGTTACATTAGCTACCCTCCAATCCATGGGAACTGTTCCAGAGTCTATAGAACTTTGGAAGATGACCAGCAATGCATCTACTATTTCTAGGGCCACTTCCTTAAGTACCCTAGGATGCAGATTATCAGGCCCTGGGGATTTATCGGCCTTCAATCCCATCAATTTCCCTAACACCATTTCCCTACAAATACTGATTTCATTCAGTTCCTCCCTCTCATTAGACCCTATATTCCCCAACATCTCTGGGAGGTTATTTGTGTCCTCTGTAGTGAAGACAGAACCAAGGTATGTATTTAATTGGTCTGCCATTTCTTTGTTCCCCATTATAAATTCCCCTGATTCTGACTGCAAGGGACCTACGCTTGACTTCACCAATCTTTTTCTCTTCACATATCTATGGAAGCTTTTACAGTCAGTTTTTATGTTCCCTGAAAGCTTACTCTCATACTCTATTTTCCCCCTCTTAATTAATCCCTTTGTCCTCCTTTGCTGAACCCTAAACTGCTCCCCATCCTCAGGTTTGCTGCTTTTTCTGGCCAATTTATATGTCCTCTCCTTGGATCTTATGCTATCCCTAATTTCCTTTGTTAACCACGGTTGAGTCACCTTTTTTGTTTTATTTTTATGCCAAAAAGGGATGAACAAATTCTGTAGTTCATCCATGCGATCTTTAAATGTTTGCCATTGCCTATCCACCGCCAACCCTTTAAGTAACATTCCCCAATCCATCCTACCCAACTCGCACCTCATACCATCGTAGTTTCCTTTATTTAAATTCATGACCCTAGTCTCTGAGTCAAATAGCTCACTCTCCATCTTAATGAAGAATTCTATCATATTATGATCGCTCCACCCCAAGGGGCCTCGCACAACAAGATTGATAATTATTCCTTTCTCATTACATAATACCCAGTCTATGATGGCCTGATCTCGATTTGGTTCCTCGACATATTGGTCCAGGAAACCATCCCGTATACACTCCAGGAATTCCTCCTCCACAGTATTGTTACTAATTTGGTTAGCCCAATCTATATGTGGATTAAAATCACCCATGATAACTGCTGTGCCCTTATTGCACGCATCTCTAATTTCCCATTTAATGCCATCCCCAACCTCTGCATTACTGTTTAGGGGTCTGTATACAACTCCCATTAAAATTTTCTGCCCCTTGGTATTTCTCAGTTCTACCCATACAGATTCCACATCATCAGAGCTAATATCCTTCCTTACAATCATGTTAATCTCCTCTTTAACCAACAATGCTACCCCACCTCCTTTTCCTTCCTAGTAACTTTGTAGTCACCGCACAAGCGAACAGTTTTGTCTGCTTTGGGCTCTACCACAATTGGGGTAGCCCATTCACTTTTGTCAGTTTTTACTAGCACTCTGTTCTCTCTGAGCTTCGCTAGTTCTTCCTCCACCTGACTTTTCAACGCATAGGGGACCGGCCTTGCCTTACAATAGACAGGCTTCGCGTTGGACTTGATGCGGATATGCACGTCATACCCAGTAATGCCCTCATAACTGTCTGTGAACATGCTTTTGTACTTGTTCAGCATTGTGTTGAGTCGCTTCTTTGAAGCATAATAATAATAATTCAACTTTATTGTCATTGCACAAGTACATGAACAACAAAATGTGATCTTGCAAGCTCCCATGACTGGGAGAAGCAAAGCCGCTGCGTCCCGCCATTCCATTTCCACCATTCCGACAATCTTCAGCCCAACGCCCGGGCCTGCTCACCAGCTGCTCCTCCTTCTGACCAACTGCCCCTCCTTGGGATTCCTTTCATGACCTTCTGCACCTGGTCTTGCCCTGATGGTCACCTCTCCAGGTACTAACCAGGCCTGGCTCTGCTTAGTTTCCAAGCACTTGCCAGTGATCCTGTCCCTAGTCCCAGGAACAGGGTCTACACTGAGGTTGTTTTTCCAGTCTAGTTTTAACTTTCTCAACCAGTCTTTGCCCATGAGAGTTGACCTGTTGTAGCGCACAGCAATAATAGGCAGCTTTACTGACTGGCCATTTTTGTTGAATTGTACATTCGATTTGTCCACATGTCTGTAGGATTTCTCTGGAGTAGGTTTTTAACTCTACGGTACTCTTTGTAAGTGGTATTTGATTAACTTACTCTCATATGTCCTTACTCGTGATAGAGCAGTCCGCCGACATGTCGATATACATATCAATATATTGCTCATTGATCAAAAGTTTTGTACGGAAGTCTTTCTCACGACTGCTAGCATTGCCACTGTAGATACTATAGATGCCTAGTTCTTCAACATCAGGTATGTTCACTTCAATATTGTGAACTCCTCACTTTTGTTGTTGTTGCTTTGCATTGCCACTAGAATGGTTCTTACTTCCTGCTTTCGATCTAGCTCTGCAAGTTGTTGAAATATGGCCTTGCTTCTGGCAGTGAAAACACTTCACATTTCTGTATTGGCAGGACTGTGGTGAGTGATTTCCATTGCAGCGATAACAATTCACTGAACTGCTCTCACCGACATGCTTTTGACTCAGTCTCACAGCTTTAGGTTCGGCGGTGCCTTTGTGACTGTAGACTTCAGCTGCACTAGTCAGTTGAGTTGGACGGAATCCCTAGCATTCTTAGACACTATCTCCATAGATAGGGCAATTTTGCATTCTATGTCAAACATTATGTTCGGAGTGTTCTGTAACTTGGACGGTGTGCGCTCATCCACCAGTCCACACACAAACTTTTCTCGCAATGCACGATCTAAAAATGTGCCAGTGTTACAATGCAAAGACAGGTTCTTAAGAGCTACAATGTACTCACTGATGGTTTCACTTTGTTTTTGGTTTCTGGTACCAAACTTATAGCTCTCTGCTATTTCTAACGGCTTTGGGTTGAAATGGTCCTCGAGTTTCTCGACAATGTCTTCAAATGACACATCCTTCGTTTTCCCTGGCGCAAGTAGGTTTGTCAACATTCCGTAGACATCTGGCCTGATCTCCGTTAGAAAAAGTGCTTTTTTACGTTCACAAATTACTTTATTTTGAGCTTGAACATTCTCATCTGCACCTTTGGTCTCAATAATGTTATTGGCTTTAAAAAACATCTCCCTCCGATCAATGTAAGAACTGAATGGTTTGCGAGCTCGGTCATACATGCCGAGGCTTCCGATGAATCCCGCAAGCTCAGCCATGATTGTCCCGATCCCATCGAACAGTGACTCAGCACACTACCTGTGTACCTGTGAGAATCAACGCTGATGTTGCTCTGTATACATACACATGAATCAAAGCACAGACGATTCTGCATCAGCATTAACAGTAAAACATCACAAAAATTGAGTTTGGTGTCACAAATTCACCTTAAACTTGTCCACTCGAAGGTTGAACACTGTGTCCTTCCATGATCCCTAAAAATGGCTTTGGGATCCCATCCTTGTCGGCAAAATGTAATATATGTGGGTAGAACAAATGAAGGACAGAGACAGGGTGAGTTGCTAGTCCATGTGCTTGCTTTTTTAGGCCAGAGCGAACTGAGCATGCTCAAACCAAACCATGTGACAAACCATGTGACAGTACATTACAAGGGCCAAACCTGGACGTCTCTGTGGGCCCCACTTCCACCGGGGCGGCAGAAGGCTCGGTTCCTTTCACGGGGCCTACTTGTCGCCATGGTTACTCCAAGCCTTCTTGGGGGGCCTTCTGCCATATTCCCGCACAGTTGCAGCAGGATGACACAGATTTAAGTTGACTGGCAAAAAAAAGCCTGGGGGAGATGAGGAGATTTTTTTTTCTTTTAACTCTGCGAATTGTTATGATCTGGAATGCGCTGCCAGTAAAGGTGGTGGAAGCAGATTTAATCGTAACTTTCAAAAAGAGAATTAGATAAACACTTGAAGGGGGAAATTTTGCAAAGGGCTGTGGGGAAAGAGCAAGGGGAGTGGGACTAATTGGACAGGTCTACCAAAGAGCCGGCACAGGCACGATGGGCCGAATGACCTCCTTCGGTGCTCTACGATTCTATAACCGATGAGCTAATCAGCACGCACCTGCGATAATGCTACACCCCCATTCGCTGGATTGCAACTAAATGGGGAATGAATGCGCTGAAACTTATGGCATTTTGGTAAGGCTTTTATGCAGCGGGCCTGACCGTAGTGCTTGCCATTGCAAACCCTTCGGCTGAAAGTGTGGTGAACCTGGTGCTGCCACATGGCCCTGCACCCGCTCGGCACCGCGAAGGCAACCTCTCACCTGGTTGGAAATTAAAACCGAACTACCGTCGGCGTTGAGACCATTGCTTGCCAGGAGCATTCATCGCTGTCCATTTTTTGTTTTTTAACACGGCTTATCGCCAGCCACAGGATCTGTATCCAGCCACTCCTGGAACACATCAGTAATGCTTTTCAAGTGCGAGGAGGAAATGAGATCTGCTGCCGCAACAGGATTTGGAAGTGTAAGATTTGACAGCGTCGAGCAGAGGAAATGCTTCTGAGACTCGGCATGTTTAAAAACGCCCGAGCAGATCACTGTGATATTTGCAGCCTTTCATTATTTCTTTCTGTTGGTAATAAAGTGCCAAGACGATAAATACTTGAAGGAAGCATATTGCGCTACAGGAATATTAGTTTTGTATTTCTTTCTTGTAATATTTTGTGCAGTCATGTGGAATCACTGTTTAATGGAATATGAAAGACAATCTTTATAATTTCTTGTGCCTGTCGTATCGTGAGTGTTGAGCACATTTTCGATGTCAAGACTTCTTCTTCCCCATATAATATTCTGACAGGGCTAGACAGAATGGATGCAGGGAGGATGTTTCCCCTGGCTGGGGGGTCTAGAATGAGGGGTCACAGTCTCAGGATACGGGGTAGGACATTTAGGACTGAGATGAGGAGACATTTCTTCACTCAGTGGATGGTGAACCTGTGGAATTCTCTACCACAGAAGGCTGTGGAGGCCAAGTCACTGAATATATTGAAGAAGGAGATAGATAGATTTCTAGACACAAAAGGCATCAAGGGGTATGGGGAGAGAGCGGGAATATGGTATTGAGATAGAGGATCAGCCATGGTCATATTGAGCAGGCTCGAAGGGCCGAATGGCCTACTCCTGCTCCTATTTTTCTTTGTTTCTATGTTTCTATGATTAAGGCAGTAATTTTCTGGGGTGATAGTGGATGCGATCGGTGGTGGGTCAGGTGGGAAAGTTGTTATTTTTGACAGTGGGTCAGGAACCCGCTGTCATCTCGCTCCCCGCGCCTTTCCCCCAGGGGCGTCTGTCTTCGCGGAGCCGACCCGACCGGTAGCGGTGGGCGACCCAATTGAGATGATTATCAGGAAGTTTACAGGCACTAAAGAACCTTTTCTTACTTACTTTTTAATTTTCCCTGCATGGCCACGGGATTCATACAGCTCGGGAACCATGTCTGTCAACCTGAGGCGGAAGTTCAGTGGCCATTGCTCCAGCTGATTACTTGACAGTGTCAAATGTACAGTAAAAGCTTCCTGCTGACAGATGAACACTTTCCTCAGGCAGAAGCTGTTGCTCAAACAATTCCCAGCACAAATTCTGCAGGCTGCAAGTCTTTCCAGCAAAGTCTCCATCCAGTGTCACCTCATTAGAAGAATTCTCACCATTGACAGAATGCATCTGACATCTGTACCTCACCTGCCATCTATTCTATCAATGTGAGTGCCGTTTATACCCTCTCACCTTGGTCCTCAGAATCGGACCACAATGAGCCCCAACACCAGCAGCACCAGGCACACCAGCAGCACCAAAAACAGCACCAACCTTCTCCGCAATTACTTGATGCTGCACAGGATACAGGGCATCAGCCCCCAAGCACATTTCTGCCCGGGAGGCCAGGGATGGCCTCACCATAGCCAGATTTACTTCACTTGACGCTGTACACCCTGCCTGCCACATGATGCACCAGGATGGCACCACCCCACACCAACAACATAAAGCATCCCTACAATGTACAAACCATTCCTTGCACACTCATCACTATTGTGGGGGGTACCATTATGTCTCACTATTCACTGCAACTCACTAAGCCACTTCCAAAGTTGCACACAAATCTGTCCAAGAATGCAAAGTGCTGAAAATAAAGACTTTTATGTTTCACACCACATTAACAGAAACTTAACATAAACATTGGATAAAACACCCAAGTGGCTACCCTTGTGTGTTGTTAGTTGGTATGATTGCATTAGGATGAGGGTGAGTGTGAGGGGTGGCTAGTGAGATGGGGAAGTGATAATGTAGATAGAGAGGGATGGGTGGTGGTGCAAGGTAAGCTGGTGTGAGTTAGGGTGTGCATGAGTAGGGTAGGGAAGGCAGTGTGATGGGGATGTGATGAGAGGCACAGCAGGATGAGGTTGAGTGTGGCTTTGTACTAACATTTCCTGATCTAATAAGATCATTGAAAGGTTTACAGCACTGCACCCAGGTCCTTCTGACCACATCCCTGCTGGTGACCTCCTGAGCAATTTGCAACCAGACTGTTCTGGTGTCCTGGGAGGTCTCTTCCGCCCATGTGAATGGAAGAGGACCTCCCTGTGTGCTCTGACTCCCTCCGTAAGCATATGGAGGGAGTTATCGGAGAACGTGCGTGCAGCCCTCTGTCTCTGTGCAGTGATTGTCAGTGTTTGCAGCACCTCAATGCTGTACTGCACTGACAGCACTATGTTAGATTAAACTTCAAATCAAATGTGGCCGTGGCCCCTTTAAAGAACCCGGCTGAAAACGCATCATGAATGATGTCATCAGACCCGCTCCATCCCATTGGGCCGGGTAACGAGTTTGGCGGGCTTAATAGGCGCCATTGAGGTAAGTTAATTTTAAACAGCGGGATGGAGTCAGCAGCGGGGTCACAACCCGCCACGGACGCCACCGGCCGCACCGGACCCATCCTGGTAGGTGAAATTCCGGCCTAAATGTCTTTGGCCTAGAAATTCCTTTACCCCCGAAGGCGGGCGCGGCTGTGATGCCATCTTTGACCATCTTTTGAATTCTCTACCCCAGAGGGCTGTGGAGGCTCAGTCGTTGAGTATATTCAAGACTGAGATCGATCGACCTTTGGACTCTAGGGGAATCAAGGGATATGGGGATCGGGCGGGAAAGTGGAGTTGAGGTGGAAGATCAGCCGTGATCTTATTGAATAGTGGAGCAGGCTCGAGGGGCTGTATGGCCGACTCCTGCTCCTAATTCTTACGTTCCTATGTTTCTACTTTATAATTTATGTGTTCTCTACTTTTGTTATATTGTGCAAAATCTCTCTCCTCAATTTCAATTTCCTTCTCTGATCACATTGCACTGAAAAAATAATTCTTCTACAACCATATTCATACTGGGTGACCAAGATAAGCCTGCATGAATATTCTTCACCTCACTGTCCTGTCAGGGTCAGGCTGATCATGTTTACATAATCATTCATATTTCAATCCTGTTGACAGCCCTGACCTAACAGAATTCATGATACCAGCTCACAATCAGAGTCAGGCACAACTTTAGTCATGTCAATGTGAGAATATAATATTCATTTCTTTTATTCCCACTCCAGAGGCTTGAGCACAAAAATCTAGGCTGACACTCCGATGCAGTGCTGAGGGAGCGCCGCACTGTTGGAGGTGCCGTCTTTCGGATGAGACGTTAAACCCAGGCCCCACCTGCTCTCTCAGGTGGATGTAAAAGATCCCACGGCCACTATGTGATTTATGTGTTTTCTGCTTTTGTTATATTGTTCTCCCTGGTGTCTTGGAGCCAATAGTTATCCCTCAATCAACATCACAAAAAAGAGGTGCCGTCTTTTGGAGGAGGCATTAAACCGAGGTCCCGCCTGCTCTCTCAGGTGGGCGTAAAAGATCCCATGGCGCTATTTTGAAGAAGAGCAGGGGAGTTCTCCCTGGTGTCCTGGCCAATATTTATCCCTCAATCAACATCACTGAAACAGATTATCTGGTCATTATCACATTGCTGTTTGTGGGAGCTTGCTGTGCACAAATTGGCTGCCGAGTTTCCTACCTTACAATAGTGACCACACTTCAAGAAGTACTTCATTGGCTGTGGAGCGCTTTGGGACGTCCTGAGGTGGTGAAAGGTGTTGTAGAAAATGCAAGTCTTTTTTTTCTTGTTTATTCCATTCACATTGGGGTAGAGTTTGATTTTGTGTGATAGTGTAACACGGGTGGCAGCGAATCGGGAGCCCGTTTTACATCTCTCCTGTTTTTTATTTACTTGCGAAAGGCGCTAAATAAATGCAAGTTCCATCTTTCTTTCTGTATGAACTTCCACTGTCTGGTACTTTAAGAGAGGCAGTACCCTATTTAAATTAAGTGGGAGCGTAGCATCTTCATTAAAACGCTGGAGGAAGGAATGTAACTCAGATCCTTGAGGAATTTTTATACCAAACAGGGCAGTTTCACCGACACAACACTTGTCAGGTTATTGCCCTGACATGCCAGGATCTCCACCTCTGGTTGGACGTATATCTGGAGGTTCCATCACGTGATCTCTCGCCTCCAATCACCTCGCCCCCCACACTCACACCATGGCCTTCCTACACCAAGGGCTGGATTTTACCAACCTCGGCGGGTGCGGAGAGGGCGATGTCGGTGGCGGGTCCCGGCCCCACTGCTGGACCCAGCCCGCTGCGTAGAATGAATTTTTCCCTTGATTGGGCTTGTTAAGCCCCGCCCAGCGTATTTCCCGGCCAATTAGAGGAAGTGGGGCTGGTGATGTCATTTGATAACGCATCATCAGCCGGTTTCCTTAAAGGGAACTGGGCCAACTTTCGTTTGCCATTTGTGCTGTTAGTGTTCTACAGCATTGAGGTGCTGCAAACACTGACAATCACTGCACAAATGTGCAGGGCTGCACCCAGGCTCCCCCATGACTCCCTACATATGCTTATGGAGGGAGTCACAGCACACAGGGACGTTCTCTTCTCTTCCAATGGGTGGAAGAGACCTCTCCAGGAGATCAACACAGCCTGGTTGCACATTGCACAGGAGGACACAAGCAGGGTTGTCATCAGGAGGACCAGGCTGCAGCGGCGCCAACCTTTCATTGATCTCAGTAGATCATGAAACGTTACTGCAAAGCCACACTCAACCTCATCCTGCTGTGCCACTCATCACATCCCCATCACTCTGCCTTCCCTACCCTACTCCTGCACATCCCTACACACACCAACTTACCTTACACCTCCACCCATCCCTCTCTATCTACATTATCACTTCCCCATCTCAATAGCTACCCCGCACACTCACCCTCATCCTAGTCCAATCATACTAACAACACACAAGGATAGGCACTTGAGAATTTTATCCAATGTTCATGTAAAGCTTCTGTTAATGTGGTGTCAAACATTGAAACCTTTATTTTTAACACTTTGTGTTCTTGGACAGATTTGTGTGCACCTTTAAAAGTGGCTTAGTGAGTTGCAGTGAATGGTGAGACATAACGGTACCCCCCTTAATGGTGATGAGTATAAAAGGAATGGCTTAGTCATTGTAGAGGTGCTTTATGATGTTGTTGTGGGGTGGTGCCAACCTGGCGCATCATGTGGCAGCCAGGGTGTACAGGAGTAAATCTGGCCATGGTGAGACCATCCATGGCCTCCTAGGCAGCAATGTGGTTGGGTGCTGATGCCCTCTGTCCTGTGCAGCACCAGTTGATTGCAGAGAAGTTTGGTGTTGTTGTTAGTGCTGCTGGTGTGCCTGGTGCTGCTGGTGTTGGGCTGATCGTGGTCCGATTCTGAGGACCAAGGCACTGATGCTGATGGAATAGATGGCAGGTGAAGTAAAGATGACAGAAGCGATCTGTCAATGGTGGGAGAGGTAATGAGGTCAGACTAGATGGAAACTTGTGTAAAGACTTGCAGCATCCTGAATCTGTTGTGGAAATGCAGATTAGAGAAGCTAATGGTTAAGGGAACATTTCTCAATCAGCTGGGAGCTTTGGTTTGACATTTTAAGCTGTCAACCCATCAGCTGAATCAATGGCCACTGGCCTCCTGCCTCAGCTTCACAGACGAGGTCTAGGCACAGCGGGAAATCGGTGGGTGACCTGTCACATTCAGAAAGCCGGGGAACAAAAACATTGTTAAGTGGCTGTAAACAAGCCACTAATGCTTTTAATTGCCTCCCCTGCTGTTGCGTGTCGGATTTGCTCAGTGCTGACAGACCTGACATTTGGGAAAGGCGCATGGCGGCGGGTTCACAGCGGGGCCCTGGACCGCTGGAGGGAATAAAATCACTTTCCCACCTGAACCGCCACCAATCACACCCGCTGACACCACCCCCCCACCACCCGCAAAATCCAGCCCTTCAAGCGTAAAGTGTTCGGACACTTTTAGGCTAGAAATTCCTCTCGGACGGTGGTGCAAAATGGACCGCCCGTTATACGCAGCGCCTGAGGTTCTGATCGCAACGGAACTGAATATCGGGCGCTGCGTATAACCGGCGGCCGATCCGATAGCGCCCATTTTGCCCGAGCCGAATTTCCAGGCCTTTGTTACTTGATTGGATGATTCTTCACTGTCAGCAAAACAGCCAATTTTCCCACCTACAATATTTTTTACAACTAATAAATGAAAACACTGAAAGAAAATGAAAACAAGATTTTCCAACATTTTCCATTTTTATTTAAAATGTTATTGAATGCTCTGATGATTTTGCTCACCGGTGTTTGCCTGCGGGGGTGTCCTGGAGATCATTCTTCGATTCCTGGAGATTCCAAGCCAATCCTGAAGGGCTGGCGACCCAAATCTGTGTCCGTCCTCTCCACATAAAAGTGCTAGAAGTCTCGGCTGTTGTTCCTTTGTTTTGGACATGCCGTTGAGTCATGTTGAGTTGGGACGAGTAATGAGAGTTGGGTCAGGTTGGTTTGAAGCCGGCAAGAGGTGTTGTCCTGGATTTTAGCCTGCGGGCGAGTTCCGCATGAAAGGGGCTGTGGTGAGGTCGGGAAACCCGGAAGAACGGGTCTCCTGAATGTCCTGCAGGCCTCCTTTAAAAAGATTTTCTGCTGCGTTCCCGCCCACAGGCAGCTTGATTGACAGGCTGGAGGTTTTACAACGCCAGAGCCTACGGGAGCAGATCGGTGTATTGGGGGGGAGTGAGACAGATCCTGGTGTGGGTCTGGATCGGGGTGGGGGTTGGTCTCAATCGCGGGGAGGGGCCCCGATCCGGGGAGGATGGGTCCGATGATTGTCGGGGGGGCGGTGGTCCAATGGTGGTCGGGGGGAGGGGGCCGATGGTGGTCAAGGCTTCTGATCATGGGGTGGGGTCCGATGATTGTCGGGGAGGGGGCGGTGGTCCAATGGTGGTCGGGGGAGGGGGCCTATGGTGGTCAGGGCTTCTGATCATGGGGTGGGGTCTGATGATTGTCGGGGAGGGGGGCGGTGGTCCAATGGTGGTCGGGGGGAGGGGGCCTATGGTGGTCAGGGCTTCTGATCACGGCGTGGGGTCCGATGATTGTCGGGGAGGGGGGCGGTGGTCCAATGGCGGTCGGGGGGAGCGGGACCGCTGGTGGTCAGGGCTTCTGATCATGGGGTGGGATCCGATGATTGTCGGGGGGGAGGGGGCGGTGGTCCAATGGTAGTTGGGGGAGAGGGGGCCGATTGTGGTCAGGGCTTCTGATCATGAGGTGGGGTCCGATGATTGTCGGGGAGGGGGCGGTGGTCCAATGGTGGTCGGGGGTAGGGGGCCGATGGTGGTCAGGGCTTCTGATCATGGGGTGGGGTCCGGTGATTGTCGGGAGGGGGGTGGGGTGGTAGATTGTGATTGGGGGGAGCAGATGGTGATGGGGGGGGTAACTGGTGGTCGGGGGGAGCGGGGGAGTGGGGGTACTTTATTGGGTAGCTTGTTGGGCCTGGAGGAAACTCTTGTGCTCCTCCTGCCCCAGAACCTGTGCTGTAAAGGCACTCACCTGATGGATTCAGCCCTTCGCATCTCCTTTCAGCTGCTGGGCTCTCTGAGGCCCGGGAAACCTGGCCGAAATGAGTTAAAAATAGAATGATTGTTAAAATGAAGGCAGGCCAGCCTCATTATAATAGTTAAATGAGCAACCCACGCTTCCCGCAAACGGATTGGTCACCTGCCCCTCGTCCCGCCTCCATTAAAACTGGAAGTGGGCGGGTTCGAGGCAGGTTGAGCTCCTGCTTCAGATTTTTTTTGCATTTTAACCCCTGACACAACCCCAGCCCACCATTGTCTGGGAGTTAAGATTCAGCGCGTTGTGTCAGAGTCAGTTTAGGCTTCCACCAAGGTGTCATATTATTAGTGGGATCTGGCTGCCTCTCTTTCACCTGTGCCTTCTGTCATGTTATATATATATTTTTTGGGCTATTCCCCCTCACCCTGCTCCAAAAAGTTCACCACACATTTTGATCAGGGTATCAAGCACACCTTTTACTGCCTAGTCTGCATAACGGCCTACATAATATCATTGCTGTGCCATTTCTACTAAACTTACACACAGCACAGCTGGATAACTGAAGCATTCATCATGTATAATAAAAATAGAAAATGCTGGAAATACTCAGCAGTTCAGGCAGCATCTGTGGAGAGAGAAACAGAGTTAACGGTCTGGATTTTCATTGAGGAGGCATGTAGGAGGCGGGACTGCAACTTTTGGGGTTGTAGTCCTGCCTCCATCGAGTTGTAGCCAACCCACGCGATTTTGACTTGATTGACCTTGTTGAGCCCGTCCAGCTGGCTCAGCAGGCCAATTAAGGGCCACCTGGCAACAGGTGACATCACAGATTGACATTTCATCTGTCAAGGCCTTTTGACAGATGAAATATCAGCATTTCACAGCTGTTTGAAGCTGTCAAACACTGACAATCTGTACTACAAGTTAATTCCTTCCTCGCGGGATGGTTTAGAGATCTCCCCAGAACAGAAAGCTGAGTGCTGGAACTTTTGACAGCTCGCGGCCATTCTGCTTTCTGTGCCGGTGAGATGAGGGAGTCCCGAGACCTGAGGGAAGGAAGGATGTAAAGGTAAGTACATGTAAGTAAAACTTCTTTAAACACTTTACACACACCAAGCACACTGACCTCTTCACTCATGCACCCATCACTCACCTGAACCCCAAACATCTCGACCCCTCCAAGCCCTTCATCCCAACGGCCCGCATCGCTAACTTGGCATGGTTTGGAGCCGTCGGGAATCCCACATTTCACCAATGAAAATAGAGATTAGGCTAAATACTGCCTGTTAACTACCTGTTAACAGGTAGTTAATTGGCACTAATCCCCTTCCCGCCTCGGGGAGGCGGGTCCCAGTGCGGGGCGGGTACCCGCCTCCTTTTAAACTGGCATGGAGGTGGGTTGGGGGCGGGATGGGTTCATGCCCCCCGATTTTGGGATTTTAAACCCCCGCACGCCTCCAATCCCGCCTCCACAGCTCAATGAAAATCCTGCCCAACGTTTCAGGTCAATGACCCTTCGTCAGAGCTGGAAAAAGTTGGAGATGGAACAGGTTTTTAAGCAACTGTAGGGGCAGGGAAAGGGGGGGGAAGGGGAGGAAAGAACAAAAGGGAAGGTCTGTGGTAGGGTGGAAGGCAGGAGAGATTAAGAGACAAAAGGGATAATGGTGCGAGGCAAAAGGAGATGGAAATGGGACAAGTTAAGAAACAAAAGATGGCTCTAGATGAAATGTAAATGGCACTGGCAGAATGATCGACAGCTGCCATGTGAGAGAGAGAGAAAAAAAAGGAAAAAAGATAGGGGCCAGGTTATGGTCTGAAATTGTTGAACTCGATGTTGAGTCCAGAAGGCTGTAAAGTGCCTAATCGAAAGATGAGGTGCTGTTCCTCGAGCTTACATTGAGTTTCATTGGAACAGTGTAAGAGGCCGAGGATGGAGAGGTCAGAGTGGGAGTGGAGCGGAGAATTAAAGTGACAGGCGACCGGAAGCTCGGGATCACCCTTACGGACTGAACGGAGGTGTTCCGCAAAGCGGTCACCCAATCTGCATTTGGTCTCCACAGTGTAGAGGAGACCGCATCATGAGCAGTGAATACAGTATACTAAATTGCGAGAAGTACAAGTAAATCACTGTTTCACCTGGAAGGAGTGTTTGGGGCCCTGGACAATGGTTTTGCATTCATCATGTATACTGGTTGCGTGTAAGCTTTGGTGCTTGAGAAGTATGAGAACTGTATTATTTCAGATAGGTCTGGTTTCGTAATGCATTCAGATTGAACAGAAAGCCGAAAAACAAAATGGCGCTCACCCACCATTTTAGTTCGGACTTATTACTTTCTACACTCTAAAGCCAATGACCTCTTTATTTGCGAGAGCAGGGAAATGTAAAACCTCATACTCGGCAGCTAAATACCAGTCCTCTATTATCAACACATCAAGGTCTGCTCTTAAATACTAGCCTCGCGTTAAGAGGCACAGTCTCTTCTCTCTTAGGCAGTCCCTCGGAACCAAGGATGACTTGCTTCCACACTAAAAATGAGTTCTCTGGTAACTGATGAGTCCAATGCGGGACCTACAGTCTCTGTCACAGGTGGGGCAGACGGTGGTTGAAGGGGCGGGTGGGTGGGGTGCTTGGGTTGACGTGCGCTCCTTGCGCTGCCTGCACTTGGCTTCCGCTTGCTCCCGGCGAAGAGACTCGAGGTATTCGGTGCCTTCCCAGAGGAGGAGGAGGAGAAGAGGTACAGTACGACTGGGTTCGAAGGCATTTAGATGGGCTTCTGAAGAGAGATGTGGTGAGCAGGTGAGCAAATGAAACTGAGATGCATCAAGAAGTGCCAGGCTTGCTAATCCGAATCCTAATCCTAATGCTTTGTTATGTTGCTGAAACCTGTTATGTTTTCATGTGTCTTGCAATATGCTGAGTTGACATCGTGCACCGACAGGAATTGGCACACAGACATATATACAAGCCACACAGTACCAGATGTGAGTGAGTTGTCAGCTTGTACTTAGCATCTACTATTAGTTACCCTCGCGCATCCTTCCTGGAGGGAGATTGTATGAAGCAAAGTCTCGTGTCAAGGACTCTGCCAGCGCTCTAAGGAAGATGATGTAGGCTGACGGTCATCCATCGTGACAAGGCCCAAAGCAGGAAGGGAACAGGCGGCAACGGACACATGCCTGCTCTGAACTGCCTCATGATTCATCCACAACTTGCATTCATATAGCGCCATTAATGTAGTAAAACCGCCCGAGGGCGCTTCACAAGAGCGTTATCAATAAAACAATTTTGACACCAAACCGCAGAAGGAGACATCAGGATGGATGTCCAAAAGCTTGGTCAAAGGGGTGGGTTTTAAGGAGCGTCTTAAAGGAGGAAAGAGACGGAGAGGTTTAGGGAGGGAATTCCAAAGCTTAGGGCTCAGGCAGCTGAAGGCACGGCCGCCAATGGTGAAGCGATTAAAATCGGTTCAGTGTCGAGTGAAATTTTTCAGCTTCCCTTCCCCCTTTTGGAAGACTGGATTTCCAACGGGAATGAAAAATTGGGAGAGATGTATAACGGGCGGCTGGTCTGCTAGCGCCCGGTGCACACTATCGCCCAAAGTCAAAATGACCCTCTACGCTTCTTGCTCGCGTATGGTTCCAAGGGTCCTCCCAGCCTTCTGGTAGCTCATCCAAATGGGGACAATCCTCATGCGCGAGCCCAGGCGTGGATATTGGCACAATGTTTTCCCACGGGCAGCAACGCAGCCAATCACGGTGCCACCCACACGCTCAAAGTTTCCAGCACCAGAGAGCGAGCGCCCAGCCGCTTATCTCTTCCCCCCTTGCCAGCTCAATCAAGGCCTATTTTAGCCACCTCGGCTGAAATCAGATCGGGCTCAAACCTGGGAACCCGTATGGTTTAAGAGTGGGCCGCTCGTAGAATTTACTCACTAAATCATGGGGAATGCAAATAGTTTTTATGTGTTACTTAGCTAGCAATAATGATAAAGTAGTCATACGTATGAGAATGTCATCCAGATCATTCATCTTGCTCTCCTGGATCTGACAAGGTGCTGCGAGCAATATGTAATTCAGTATGACAACTTCAGGTGGTCCAGGGAGACTTGCCCTTTGACCTGAAGAGCAAAGGTTGTATTTTTAGCTTCCATTTTTGGAAATAGGGCGTTCCTGAATTAAACAGACACCAGAACAAATCCTGAATTTGTTTTAATTTTGATTTACAGGAGGGGTTCAAAAGCATGAGGGTTTTTTTGACAGAGTAGATAGGGAGAAACTGTTTCCGGTGGCAGGAGGGTCGGTAACCAGAGGGCACTGATTTAAGGCAATTGGCAAAAAAAACAGAGGGGAGATGAGATGATGTTTTTTACCACACAGCGAGTTGTTGTGATCTGGAATGTGTTGCCTGACAGGGCAGTGGAAGCAGATTCAATTGTAATTTGCAGAAGGGAACTGGATAAACACTTGAAAAGGAGAAATTGGCAGGGCGACGGGGAAAGAGCAGGGGAGTGGGGCTAATTGGATAGCGCTTTTCAAAGAGCCGGCAGAGGCACGATGGGCCAAATGGCCTCCTTCTGTGCTGTATCATTCTATGATTCTGAGAAACACGAGAGGGAGTGAAAAGAAATGTTAAGATAGCTGTGTAAAGTGCAGTCTTGGATTCCCTCTTTAGAAGTGCATCGACAATCTGCAGAGGCTATTTCAAAAAGCTACCTTTGATATAAGTTGCAAGCACTCAAGGTCCCTCAGGCACTCATTTCAATTGTAAGAATACTCGATTGCATGATAGTTTTACAAACAAACTGCCTAGATCCCCACTGAGTGAATACCTGTTGCTCGGGCTTGCCTGTGAGAGCTCAAAGTATTGGTTTAACCCCATCACTTAAAAGTGAAAATTGGTTTTGTCATTATGGTAGAGCTCACTTCAAATCGTGTTCTACCTGAATTTCCAAAGTTCAACGGTCACGGTACAGGAAGCCTAAGTAATTCAGAATCTCTCTGAGATAAATCTTTGAGTCGGTGATTATCTAGGATTGTACTCTTTAGCTTTCATAGGACAAATCTTGCCAAAAATCACCTTCATCACGGCATCAGTGTGGTGTATGTAACCTGTTCCACCTTAAGAGAACTTAAGCCTGTTCCACCTTAAGAGATGTACTACTTTCTCTGGCTGCTGTATACGTAATACCGGTGGTGACCACCGGTATATAAGCACTGTGTAGTAATATTGTATTTAGTATAGTCCTGACCTCCAACCAGTAAAGACCTGTTGAACTTTAATCTTGTAGTCTGTGTTAGTAATTACAACTAGAACACACAGACTTAACAGTGGCGACGAGTCCGATTCTTACCCTGCGGCAGTTTATATCCACGGCGGCTTCATCCACAGAACGGACGTCGAAGAGAGGCTTCCACCCTCATCACCCTGCTGGAAGACACGTCGCGCGGCAGACATCGAGAAACCAGAGTGCAGAAGACATCCTGAACTCGAAGCCTCCATCAGCGGCTGTCAGCTATCTTCTTTCTACCTCGGTGGTGGGTAAGCCGGGCAGCGACGCGACCAGAAAGTCGGCCGCGTTGGCTGTACAGAGGGGAGGGAAGACGGAGGAATAAGGGCGGTGAGATCGATCGCGACCGGAGATAAGGGCCGAGCCGCATTCGGGCCGAAAGGCGCAGCGCGGGGACATCAATCGCGGCTGGTGATAAGGGCCAGGCCGCATTCGGGCTAAAAAGGCGCAGCGTCTGGGCCAACTGAAGGCGCGAGAGCCGCGGTGAAGCGGAGACAGCGTCGGGGGATGGGTGAAGACCGCCAAGCACGGAAAAACCGCCATTTTGTAGCCAGAGGACGAAGACAAGAGCGGGAAGCTGCCATCTTGGATAAAAATTAAAATTAATTAAATTGCAACGATGCCTATACATGGGAACATTAATACCTTTGATAGCGACATCGAAGATTGGGCCATGTATGTAGAACGCATACAAAATTATTGTAAAGCAAATAAAATCCCAGATGAAGAGAAAGCACTAACATTATTAAACTTAATGGGTGCGAAGACATACGGGCAATTGAAACACCTTTTATCACCAGATGAACCGGCGGATAAGACGTTCGAGGAGATTGTCACTGTCCTGAAAAATCATCTAAACCCCACGCCGCTGATGCTAGCGGAACGGTTTAAATTTTACAGCAGAAGGCAGCTGAAGGACGAAAGCAATGCTGAATATTTAATGGAATTGCGTAAGCTAGCAAAGTACTGTCAGTTTGGAACGAGACTGACAGAGGCGCTACGAGATAAATTTGTGTGTGGTTTATTAAAAGAAGATACACAAAAGCGACTGCTCGAGGAGAATGAGCTGATGCTTGAGAAAGCGGTCACTATGGCAGCAGCACACGAAGCCGCAGCGAGAGGCACGGCAGTAATGCAGCTAGTCACCGGAACTCAGTACAAATAAATTGGGTTTGAGTACTGTAAAATGTTATCGTTGTGGAAAGACAACGCATGATCAGAACCAGTGTTGGTTTAAAAACCAAGAATGCAGAACATGTGGCAGGCTTGGCCACATAGCTAAAGTATGCCGGTCAGGAAAGAAGACCAGCAACAAAAAGTCACCGCAAGGAAAATACATAAAGGTACACAAGGTGACAAAGAACAGTTCGACCGAACAGAAGTCAGGTTCAGACGCTAGCAGTAATGAACTGGGTAGCTTAAGAGTACACAACATTGGTAAGGATGCAGATCTCCAGACAATTTGGGTCACCCTTCAGATAGCAGGAGTCCAAGTAAAGATGGAATTGGACACTGGATCGGCATTGACGGTCATGAATAAGAAAGATTACAAAAGGTTATTCCAACATATTCCCCTATGGGATACGGAGATTATATTGAAAACATACACGGGGCAAAGAGTGTACCCCATCGGAAAGATAGAGGTAAAAGTGGTCCACAAGGGCAAAGAAAGCCAAGTAATGGATTTATATGTGCTACCTGAAGGAGGTCCACCACTACTGAGATGGGAGTGGATTAGGAAAATGAATATGGACTGGCACTCCTTGAAGGCACTAACGGTAGATTCCGGGGAAACAGATGTCAAACCTAAACGATTGTCCAAAATATTGGATGATGCTAAAGAGGTGTTCCAGCAGGGACTGGGAACACTGAGAGGAATTACGGCAAACATCAAGATTGATGAACATGCACACCCAAAATTTTTTAAAGCCAGACCGGTACCCTATGCAATACGACCTACTGTAGAAGTGGAACTGGAAGCGCTAGAACGTTCAGGTGTACTGTCTAAGGTAGATTGGAGTGAGTGGGCTACGCCCATTGTTCCCGTTATGAAATGTCCTTCGAGCAACAAGCCAGGAGAACCAGGGAAGGTTCGCATCTGTGGAGATTTCAAAATCACCGTTAATCCGGTGCTTCACACGGTGCAGTATCCGCTTCCGCGGATTGAGGATATTTTTGCTTCGTTGTCTGGTGGGAAACAGTTCACCAAGATAGACCTGGCGCAGGCGTACTTGCAGATGGAGGTTGAAGAAGAGTCACGCCAATACCTCACGATCAACACGCATCGAGGTTTGTACCGGTACAATAGGCTGGTTTTTGGAGTGGCATCGGCTCCAGCAATTTGGCAGAGGGCCATGGAGCAGGTATTACAGGGAATTCCAGGCACACAATGTTACCTGGACGATATTCTGATTACAGGTGATGGTGTTGAAGAACACCTCGCAAACTTGGAACTGGTGCTCAACAGACTGAAAGAGTATGGACTTAGAGTTAATCGGCAGAAATGTGAGTTCTTCCAGAAGCAGATCTCGTACTGTGGTCATGTCATTGACCGGGAGGGGCTTCATAAGTCTCCTGACAAGATAGAGGCAGTTGTAAAGGCTCCCGCTCTGGATAATGTCTCTCAGTTGAGGTCGTTTCTAGGATTGATTAACTATTACCATAAATTTCTACCAAATCTATCCACGGTACTGCACCCGCTAAACGCTCTTTTACAGAAGGGGGTACCATGGGAATGGAGCGAAAACTGTAAGAAGGCATTTCGCAAAAGCAAAGAATTGATCACCTCAGAGGAAGTGTTGGCTCACTTCAACCCGACACTGCCTATTCGGTTGGCTTGTGATGCTTCTCCATATGGTATTGGGGCAGTACTCTCACACAAGTTGCCAAATGGCACGGAAAGGCCAGTCGCGTTTGCATCCAGATCATTGACCTCCGCTGAGCGCAACTATGCGCAGATCGATAGGGAGGCTCTCAGCCTTGTATGGGGAGTGAAGAAGTTTAATCATTACCTGCAGGGCCAAAAATTCACACTTCTGACAGACCATCAGCCGTTGGTATCCATTTTTAACCCTAAGAAGGGTGTTTCAGTGATGACAGCACAACGTCTCCAGAGATGGTCCCTTTTCCTAGGGGCACATCAATATCAAATAGAATTCAAAGGTACGAAGCAGCATGGCAATGCTGATGGGCTGTCGCGCCTGCCACTACCTGAAGAAGAAGAAACGACGAAAGTTGACCCTGTTGAGTTATTTCATTCGACCATCATCGAGTGTTCACCAGTCACCAATGCAAGTATTGAAAGAGAAACCAGGAACGACCCAACACTGTCCCGAGTCTACGAGGTGACAGTGAAAGGATGGCCAACACGTGGTGATCCTCTGTTACCGGCATTCTCGGCAAGGCGAGACCAGCTGTCCGTCTGCCATGGTACTTTGATGTACGGGACAAGAGTGATTATTCCTCCCAAGTTAAGGGAAAGAGTTCTAAAAGAACTGCATGAAGGTCATCTGGGAGGAGTTAAGATGAAAAGTCTTGCTAGGGCTTATGTATGGTGGCCGGGTATTGACCAACAGATAGAGGAGTTGACGAAAAGCTGCGCTGGGTGCCAAAAAGTGCAAAATGCACCTCCGATCGCACCACTACACCCATGGGAATGGCCTTCAGCCCCATGGCAACGCGTACATATTGACTTTGCTGGTCCATTCATGGACTCCATGTTCCTAATTGCGGTGGACGCACATTCCAAATGGCCAGAAGTGATCAAGATGAATACCACTACTTCAGAAAAGACAATTGCGGTGTTAAGAACAATATTCGCAAGGAACGGATTGCCAGAACAGATCTGTTCGGACAATGGACCACAGTTCATGTCGGAAGAATTCCAAAAATTCTTAAAGAAGAATGGGGTGAAACATTATACCTCGGCCCCATATCATCCGGTGACAAACGGGTTGGCCGAGAGATTTGTCCAAACATTCAAAAAGGCAATAAAGGCCATGAACGATGATCAGATTCCGCTACAGCACAAGGTGGACAATTTCCTACTGGCATATCGAAACGCCGCTCATGCAGTGACTAACCAAAGTCCTGCCATGATGCTTTATAACAGGAGGTTGCGGTCCAGGTTGGACTTGTTAAAACCAAATGTGTGGAGGGAAGTGGAAAACAAACAGTTCCGGCATATTAATAACAAGACCACTCGAAGTTTCGACGTAGGACAACCAGTGTTGGCAAGGGGCTATGGAAACGAAAAATGGCAGTCCGGACCAATTCGGGCCAGACAAGGACCTCTAATGTACACAGTAGATATTGGTAACAATGTGATAAGGCGTCATGCGGATCAACTGGTAGAATCGAGAGCAAGGGTCGAACCCATGGTTGCGACAGAGACAACTGTGGAAGACGTTAATGAACCTGAAGCATCTACCTCGGCAGGGAATGTACCTGATGATGATAACACCCAATGCATGGGAGACCAACTAGAGGAGTCACCTCAGCAACAGGAATCAGAGACCTCTGAAAGGCGTTATCCAAACCGAATCAGAAGGCCTCCTGAGAGACTGAACCTTTGAACTGTTTATACCTGAAGTTATATATGTTATTATGTTATGTTAAATGGGGATATGACTGTTAAGCTAAAAAGGGAGGATTGTGGTGTATGTAACCTGTTCCACCTTAAGAGAACTTAAGCCTGTTCCACCTTAAGAGATGTACTACTTTCTCTGGCTGCTGTATACGTAATACCGGTGGTGACCACCGGTATATAAGCACTGTGTAGTAATATTGTATTTAGTATAGTCCTGACCTCCAACCAGTAAAGACCTGTTGAACTTTAATCTTGTAGTCTGTGTTAGTAATTACAACTAGAACACACAGACTTAACAATTAGTACCTCAAAAGCCATGCCAATGCGTTGCTGTCTACAGTTTCAGAAGAAATTTGCAGGGCTACGGGGAAAGAGCCAGGGGGAGTGGGACTAAATTGGACAGCCCTTTCAAAGAGCCGGCACAGGCACGATGGGCTGAATGGCCTCCTTCTGTGCTGTACGATTTTATGATGTGTGATTGGTCAATGCACAACAGCGTAATCATTTATCTTCTTAGGAGAATAGGAGAGAAGGCGAACACAGAAACTCAAAGCATCTCCTGCCGCACAGCAGTTTGACTGAAGGCTTGGAAACTGGCTGCCCAGCTCTCCTCTGTGTCACGATTGGTTCATGGCTCAGTGGAGGGAGTAAATGACCATAAAGGTGGGACTTCACATTGAATTAAAAAAAGATTGATAGACACGGAGTTGCTCTGGCTAATATTTATCCCTCAACTAACATTACTAAAGAAAGAAAGACTTGCATTTCTATAGCACCTTACACGAACACCAGGGGCAGGATTTTCATTGGGCCGTGGAGGCGGGATTGGAGGCATGGGGGGTGGGGGTTAAAATCCCGAAATCGGGAGCCCCGACACCATCCCGCCCCCAACCCGCCTCCATGCCAGTTACAAAGGAGGCGGGTACCCGCCCCGCACTGGGAACCGCCTCCCCGAGGCGGGAAGGGGATTAGTGCCAGTTAACTGCCTGTTAACAGGTAGTTAACAGGCAGTTTTTAGCCTAATCCCTATTTTTAAGGTTGAAGTGTGGGATTCCCGATGGCTCCAAACCACACCAAGTTAGAGGAGGCGGGCCGTCGGGTTGAAGGACTTGGAGGGTTCGAGATGTCGGTGTTCAGGTGAGTGATATGTGCATGAGTGCAATGGTAAGTGTGTTTGGTGTGTCTAACGTGCTTAAAGAAGTTTAAATTACCTTTACAGCCTTCCTTCCTTTAGGTGTCGGGAGTCCCTCATCTCACCGGCACAGAAAGCAGAATGGTTGCGAACTGTCAAAAGTGACAGCCTTCAGCTTTCTGTGCAGGAGAGATTTCTAACTGAGTCTGTGGAGAAGGACTCATGTTAGAAGTAAGACTGTCGGTGTTTGACAGCTTCAAAGAGCTTTCAAACACTGATATTTCATCTGTCAAAATCCCTACTGAGAGGGCCTGGGTTTAACATCTCATCCGAAAGACGGCACCTCTGACAGTGCAGCACTCCCTCAGCACTGCACTGGAGTGTCAGCTGAGTATTATGTGCTCAAGCCCTGGGAGTGGGAATTGAACTCACAACCTACTGATGCAGAGGTGAGTGTGCTACCAACTTTTTTTTAAATTAATATACTTTATTGAACATTAAGAACATTTACAACATTGTGATCATTTCATTGTATGATACAAATCAATTCCGCCGCTCTGCACAGCCATTCCGCCACCACATTTTAACATCAAAACCTGAAATTTAATTTGTCTCCTGTAACATATATTAATCGATTGTACTTTAAAAGCTGATTGTAAAATACTATCCTTAAATTCCTTTCTGAATAAAACATTCACAGAGCCTTATAATGATCTTTTAGCTTATATTTAAAATATTCTTTTAGATTGATTCTCCTCCCCTTAAAAAACAGAGCATTCCTTCTTTGCACAATCACGAATCTAGCCAAACTGAACATTAAATTAATTGCCGCTCCGCAAGACTCTGGCGAGACTCTCCTGCAATCCCCATCTCAAAACTGAGTCCCACGGGATTCCCATACTCGCTCTTCGGTCTCCACCCAGCAAAAAAGCTTCACACAACTGTCGAGCATACTAATTAAAGTCATTTAACTGCGGACATAACACCAGTAAATGGGACAGAGTCTCATCCCATGTCCCACACACTGGGCAAGTTGCCGCCTCCACTCGTCCAATCTCGCACAAGACCGTCATGGTAAAAATCCGGTTATGAGCCAATTTGAAATCCAGTTCACTCCATTCTGGGCATTTGAAATTTGCCCACACTCCCTTCCAAATCCTGTTGAAGTCCAGCTGTGGGTATATACTCTGCCAAAACTCCTGACCAGCAGGTGTCTTGAATCTCCATTCTCTGAATACCTCATAAAAAACTCGAGTATTACAGTTGTCAAATTAGACCAACTCTCCCCCTTTCTCCAGTACAAAGCTTGGAAAAGCAGGACGCATTTTACTTCCTTTGGAGATTTCCGCATTTATTTCTCCCATCCAATCCTGTGGCATTGTCCTCACAATCTTCTCATACATGAACCCTATTGCTTTTTCCTCTACCTCCTGATCCTCCTCCCACACCATGTCCCTCACTATCGCTTCCGGCAACCAACCTGGAATTACCTCGTATAATACATCTTTCACAGATATAATCCCAGCTTTTATAAAAGCTTGATTAAATAAAACCTCTCCTTCGATGTTGACCCACCTGTTCAAAAATAAGGGCTGTTCTAAAAATTCCTCAGCCCCCTTGGGCATAAACTGCACACTTTATAATAATTGGGCCCAAGCCTCTACAACCCCCTTATAAAATCTAGGGAGAAGTTTAATCGATTTCAAAAACATATTATTGTATTCCATATACAATATCCCCTGCCCTCCTATCCCACTTCGTTTTAAAATATGCTCAAAACAATTCTTCTAAAAATTGTATTTGACTTCTGAAGAAATCTCTTCACCCATTTAATTCTAAAGGATTTTTTCTTCAAATCAATATCTGGGAAATTGAGTCCTCCCTGATTTCTCTGTCCAATGAGGGTATTGTAAGCCACCAAGGCTGGTTTCCCTTCCTATAAAAACCTCACACAAGCCTCTCGGATGGACTTTTCCGGCCACTCAGGAATATCCTCCACTGTCAATAAGTACCATAGATTAGATAGCAGGAGAGCAGACACCACTGTCGCTCTTCCTTGCACTTTCAACCACCTTCTTTCCCATCTTCCCAAAATCTTTTAAATTTTCATAACCTTCAGTTCCCAATTTAATAGATCCACTTCATCCCTGTCTTTCTTGCACCCCATATGCACCCCCAGAACTTCCAAAACTTCCACCACCTTAAAGGGACATACCCCCAACCATTCCCCCCTACCCCTCCCTGCAACCAGGCACTGGGACGTACTATAATTCACTCTGGCTCCTGAAGCTCTACAATATTCCTCCACTACATCCATGGCTGTCCTCACTGACTCCCCATTTCTCAATGTTAAGGTTGTGTCATCTGCATACTGGTGTATCACCGACACCAGCCCAGAACTGGGGACCACAATCCCAACTACACCTTGTTTCTTTCGCATCATGTAACCTAATGGTTCTGCTACCAATGTGTACAACAATGGGGACAGGGGACAACCCTGTCTCACTGATCTCTGTATCAAAAAATACTTGGATAAAAAAAAACATTACATTTAACACAGCTAAATATGTTTGAATAAAAAATCCTTATCCACTGAATGAAATTTTCCTTGAAACCAAATGCTTCCAAAACCTTCAATAAAAACTCATGAGAGACCCTATCAAAGGCTTTCTCTTGATCTATCTTTAATACATAAGCCTCCCTCCCACTCTCTTCCATGAGCTCTATCGCATCTCGGATTCAGACCACAGAGTCGGCGATGTCCCGGCCTATGACCCTATAGGACTGAGAGGGCCAAACTATCTGCGGTAACACCTCCTTCAAACGATTTGCCATAACCCTCGCCAAGGTCTTATAATCGACATTTAATAATGTGATGGGCCTCCAATTCTTCAGATCCCGTCTATCCCCTTTATTTTTATATAAGCTAAGCTTATGATACCCCTCCTCATAGATGGGGCCAGGCTTCCCTCAATTTTAATTTCCTTAAAAACTTCTAAGAGCAATGGACTTAAAATCTCAAAAAATTCCTTATAAAATTCTGCACTTAGTCCATCGGACCCTGGGCTTTTCCTCCCCTTCATTCCACTTATTGCTACTTTTATTTCCGCTAATCCTACTTCTTTGTCACACATGCTTCTCTCATCCGCCTTTAAACCCTCTTCAATAAAAGCAGTAACCTTCTCCATCACCAAATTGGAAGTGTCTTCTTTTGTATATAACTCTTGGTAAAAGCTGCTAGCCGCCTTTAAAATCTCCCCACTTTCATGAATGATCTTCTCCCCAACCTTCAACTCTTCAATTAACGATAATCTCTGTCGCAGCTTCTCTTGCTCTAGAAAATATCTAGTGCATCTTTCGCCCTCCAATGCATCTCTAGCCTTTGCACGTGATGCCACCCCACCCCTGACTTCCATGTCTCTGTCCCCCTCTAATTCCTCACTCTCAAGCTCTTCTGAAACCCTCTGTGCCTGCTCCTCATCAGATACATAATCCTGCTCCCCGTCAGATACATCATCTCCCATAGAGAGTCTTCCTGCTATCGCGGTTTCTCCAACAGTGCCGCTCCCTTCGACCTCATCTCCACCTCTGACCTTTGCTTCCTGATCCTTCTCTTTATGGGACAATGGCGCACCTATACTGTTCCCTTCTGGCATTTTTGTCTCGCCGCTCTCATCCTGCTGCCCCTTTAAGTTTCCTGCCTCTTGCACCCTCTCCTTGTCTTGCCCCCTCCTGTTCACTGAGATGTCCGACTCCCCATCTTTCTTTGGAGTACTTACATTTACCATACACCCCGCTCCCTCCTCCTCTCCCCCCGCGGACACCAGATTCGTTAGGGTGAGCTGAACCACTCGATCCTTGCTGCCCGCTGCTGTCTTTGTTCTTTTCCACAGTACTTGGTGTGTTTTCCACCATCTTCGTCCTGTTCTCTGCTCCGCAATTTTCTGCCTCTTCCTGTGCTCTTTTCTCCTTTAATTTACCAGCTGTGTCCTCTGACTGCTCAGCTCCTCCGGCCATTCCACTCACATCTCCTGCTCCTTCTCCCATCTCCTCATCACCCATAGAGCTTCCTTCTGCCTCACACTCACAGCGGGTGGGGCCTTTGTGACACACCCCACAGCTCGCCGCCTTGCAGCTCCGAGCGATGTGTCCAGACTCGCCACAATTATAACAGTACAGGTCTGGACAGTTTCTTACAAGATGGTCGTGTCCAAGACAATAATAGCAAACCTTCACTTGGTTATCATGCAGCACTCGAAAGTACTGCACTCCTTCCAGTGTCTCTGGGAACCACACCTTTACGGAAACGGGTTCCATCTGCTACCCGTGTTCCTGGATAGTATCTCCTCTTTATTGCTGAGCAAATTTTAATGTCCTATGACTCTAACTTTTTGATTAGCACTTCATCCTCAATATAAACTGGCAAGTTTAAGAATGAGACCACCACCTCTTCTGAATATAGCAGAGATACCTCCAAGAACTTATCGCCAACTTTCAGACTGAGTAAAAGTCTATCCACCTCCTCTTGGCCACTGACCGTCACCTCGAACCCAACATTTGGCTTTGGTTGGCAGGCAAAGCAGCTTCCCTCGCCGCAGTCCTCATGTGCCGCCTGGATAATATTCCAAGCTCGTATCTCCTTCTCCTCGCACTGAACCACCACCGTGTTTTCTTTTCCAAACCTCCTGGGGTCCCGGCCCAAATCTTTGGGCCTTTTTCTTTCCCTTCCAACCACAGTTTCTTCCATAATTAAATTCCTCTTGGGAACACTGTCCTCTGAGGGGCCCGGCACTCCGGACCCCTCAGCAGCCACCTGGCTGTTTTTGTGGGCCAAAAAGGCCCTAAAACCTGAAAACAAAAACCCACCACCAACTTTTTAAAAACTCACTCCAACTCCCTGTTGCAATCAGGCAACCAGTAACACCTGGTTCACTCCTAGCCCCGCCCACCTAGAGAGTGCTACCCACTGAGCCACAGCTGACACGCTATCTGGTCATTATCACATTGCTGTTTGCGGGAGCTTGTTGTGTATAAATTGGGTGCTGCGTTTCCTACATTACAACAGTGCAACTTTAAACATACTTAATTGGCTGTAAAGCGCTTTGGGACATCCTGAGGTTGTGAAAGGTGCTATAGAAATGAAAGCCTGTCTTTCTCTCTTTTTTCTTGTTCTCTTTCTCTCTTTCTTTCTATTTTGTTTGTTCTTTATTTCTCTTTCTTTCTCTTCACTTTTCTCTTTCTCGATTTCATTCTTTTTATCTTTCATAACAAATCCATGCTGCATGCACTCTGAAATTCAATGCCAAGTTAATTCCTGGTAGAAAAGGACACACTCAGTCTTGAGTTTAATGACCTTGTTAAGCCGCAACTGCAATCAATCTGTTGAGACAGAATGAGAGAGAGCGAGAGAGGAAAAAACAAAGTGATTGTGCGAAAAATAAAATAAGCCAAGACCCTGGGGCACAGACTCTGAAATACAGAGCGCGGTTGATGCTTCGAGAGGGATGGTGAGCAGAGAAGGGAAAGAATTAAATTTTTATATCATTGCCATGCCAAAAAAAAAGCACATTACCCCCCCCACCTCTGGCCAAAATCAAAGAATATTTCAGGAAATGGCCTCCTATTAAGCGTTCTTAATAGTTTTAGAGTTTTCCTCCTATTGAATTACAGCCCACACTTGTCTAGACAAGAGCAGTGCTCTCCGGTCAAACAAAAGCCTTTTCAGACACAGAAGAGGGTACAATTTGTGACTGTGATTTTAAGGAGCAAAGCAGATTAGAGTTTGGTGTCATGGAATACATATCTGAGTATAAATTCTATATTAAAGAGCAACGTGATGGGAAATCAAGGGGCTGTGGGGCCTATGAATTCTCACCCAATGTTCCCCAGGAGTCCTGTTCCTCCTTGGGACTGCCTAAATCGAGGCGTCGGTTCCAATGTCCTTTTTTTTTCAACTGAGCAACGTTGGTGAAGAACAAGATATATCGTCCTTAAACAGTGCACGATAACGGCAAGGTTGCAAAGAGCAGGGTCTAGACCGCGCTTGTACGACGTTAGGCTCTACACTCCCAGTGCAGGGCTGAGGGAGTGCTGCACTGCCGGAGGCGCCGTCGTTCGGTAGGAGACATTCAACCGAGGCCTCGTCCGCCCTCTCAGGTAAACGTAAAAGATCGCACAGCACTATTTCGAAGAAGAGCAGGGGAGTCCCTAGCCAATATTTATCCCTCAACCAACACCCAAAACAGATTATCTGGTCATTTATTTCATCGCTGTTTGTGGGAGCTTGCTGTGCGCAAAATGGTTGCCGCGTTTCCTACATTACAACAGTAAATACCCCTAAAAAAAAACTTAATTGGCTATAAAGAGCTGTGGAACTTCCTGAGATCATGTTATATAATTGCAAGCACTTTGGTGGTGCCTTATAAATCACAAAACATACCCAGAGCCATGTAATCTCCTAGGAGAGGTGAAAAGCCAGATAAAAACCCAGGTCAATTAAGGGGAGAGAAAAACAGGGAAGGTTCTCTCTGATCTTCTTAGGTGATCTAAACTAGTCCAGAAGACTACAATGAGCCCGAATCCTGAGAACATCACAAAGACCGGCACCATCAGTATTCTCCCATCTGACCAGGGATTAAATCTGGAGTCTTGCTTACTCCACAGCATACAATGTCCACATTGAGCCAGTCACACTCCCACTCCCACACTGGTTTAACAATAAACTGCAGCAAAAACAATTACACTTGCCTTTATTGAAAAATGAAGATAACCTAAGAAAAACCTCTACGTATACAGATGGTCTTGGTGCAGCAGTGGTGCTGACTAAGTCGTACTCTTTAATTGTCACTGTAAATACATCAGTGGAACGGCCATGCTGACAGTGCTCCCTGGAGAAAACACGCCGCACCATTCAACAAAAGGGCAGTTTTCATACGTATAGGTCGAATTGAGAACGCTCAGCATCACTTTATCAGGACAAAACGGGACCCAAGCTTAATAAACAGGTTCATAACAGATCATTTCACACAAATAGTTCAGGAGATAGGAGAAACCAATCTGTCAAAACACACACAGACACACACAATAATACGCACACACATACACACACAGACACACACATACACAAACAGACACACACAGACACACATAAATACACATACATACACACACTGACACACACAATAATACGCACACACAGACACACATAAATACACACACACACACACACTGACACACACAGACACATAAATACACACACACACACACTGACACACACAATAATACGCACACACAGACACACATAAACACACACACACACACAGACACACATAAATATACATACATACACACATACACACACACCAATACACACACACACACACACACACACACACACACACACACACACACACACACACCGCCTATCACAACTGATATCTAATGCTAGTGAGGCAACCATTACCAAGTTGTTAACTTAGAGACCGAAGGAATTGGCAGGCAGTTAGAAGGCAGGGTTCTTTTGTAAAACTGACTAAAATATTTGTGTCCTGTAGCAAAATTGTACAAAGAGCAATTCCGATCATTGAACCGCCTCTCTCTCTCTCTCTCTCTCTCACTCTCTCTCTCTCACTCTCTCTAAGCCTAAGTATATATTTATATGATAATACGACTTCTTTTTAACAAGCATCCCACGAAATTTCTCTAATGACTGAACATGAGGCAGAAAAGCAGGCATCGACTCTCATCCCTTATCTGTCAACCTTTCAACTCAACCTCTTACGATTCTCATTATTCTGATTCGCATCTCCAGAGGATTTCCTCAACTAGTTATCTTGCAGATAAGGCTTCCCAAACAAGACCTCCAATTCATCTGTAACACATTAGAATTGAGCAACTGGAGAGTTTATTTTTATTACTGCTGTTTGCTTTAAAGGGCCACAGGGACTGTTCATATTTAGCCCCTTTAGCACATAATTTATACGCTGGTATTGTGTTTATTTAGTAGCTTGGCATTCAGAGCTACTTTCTGAACCTTCTACAGAATGACATGGCTTTAGTATTACAAGAAGCATGCTTTAATTCTCAGTGCAGTGCTATTAAATATTACGGATGATTGAACCTTAAGCCAAACTCATCCAGGCAGGCGTAAAACATGGGGTGGATTCCTAAGGGAACCAGTGTTATCCAATATTGAGCCGCTCTGACACAAACGGGATGCTTCAGCATTCTGCCGCAATGAAAATTCCTCTTCTTTGATGCCACCTTCAATTGAGTGGCCTCCTGCAGCTCAGTGTCTACGGTCGCACAATGGCGAATAACTGCGGGGCGAAGATGGAACCACGCCCCAACCTGAGTTGGCTCCCTCAGAGGAGGGGGAGCGAAAAACCCAAAGGAAACAAAATAAATGATACCCCAAAGGCACAGTTTTGTTTAATTGGGAATCCCATGTGAAGAGGCAAGGTCTCTGGTGACAGATACAACCACGATTGAAATAGAGGCAAATATGAGGTACGTGGTGACAGGAGTAGACCATTCGGCCTGTTGAGGGTGCTCTGCCATTTTGTTAGCTTTGGCAACTCTTTTTGTTCATCCAAATCCCCAGCCCGTTCTTCATCTGCCTTAATATTCTTACGCCTCCAGTAACTATCTCCTTTTTAAACATCTCAAATCAGTCCATGCCTGTGGCCTTGTGGTCCATTGCTTTCCACATTCTCACAATCCTTTGGGTGAAGATTGTTTTTTCCTGAATGCAGTTTTAATGAAAGAAAAACTTGCATTCATATAGCGCCCTTCACAACCTCGGGACATCCCACAGCGCTTTACAGCCATTGAAGTACCTTTTGAAGTGCAGTCACTGTTGTCATGTAGGATGTAACTGGGAAAATAGATAAGGGAGAACCAGTAGCTGTGGTGTATTTGGACTTTCAAAAGGCTTTCGATAAGGTCCCGCATAAGAGGTTAGTGTGTAAAGTTAAGGCACATGGGATTGGGGGCAAGGTATTGACTTGGATAGAGAACTGGTTGGCGGACAGAAAGCAGAGAGTAGGAATTAACGGGTCTTTTTCCGAGTGGCAGGCAGTGACTAGTGGGGTACCGCAGGGATCGGTCCTTGGACCCCAGCTATTCACAATATATATTAATGATCTAGCTAAGGGAACTAGATGTATTATCTCCAAGTTTGCAGATGACACAAAGCTGGGTGGGCGTGTGTGCTGCGAGGAGGATACCGAGAAACTCCAGGATGATTTGGACAGGTTGGGTGATTGGGCAGAAGCGTGGCAGATGCAATATAACGTGGATAAATGCGAGGTTATCCACTTTGGTGTCAAAAACAGAAAGGCAGACTATTATCTGAATGGCAATAGATTGGGAGAAGGGGAAGTGCAACGAGACCTGGGTGTCCTTGTGCACCAGTCGCTGAAGGTAAGCATGCAGGTGCAGCAGGCGGTGAAGAAGGTAAATGGTATGTTGGCCTTCATAGTGAAAGGGTTTGAGTACAGGAACAAGGATGTCCTGCTGCAGTTGTACAGGGCCTTGGTGAGACCACACCTTGAGTACTGTGTGCAGTTTTGGTCGCCTTATCTGAGGAAGGATGTTCTTGCCATGGAAGGAGTTCAGCGATGATTCACAAGGCTGATCCCTGGGATGGCAGGAATGACGTATGAGGAGAGATTGGGTCGATTGGGCTTATACTCGCTGGAGTTAAGAAGAATGAGAGGGGATCTCATCGAAATTATAAAATTCTGACAGGTCTGGACAAACTAGATGCAGGTAGAATGTTCCCGATGGTTGGAGAGTCCAGAACCAGGGGTCATAGTCTAAGGATAAGGGGTAAGCCATTTAGGACAGAGATGAGGAAGAATTTCTTCACCCAAAGAGTGGTGAACCTGTGGAATTCTCTACCACAGAAGGCGGTTGAGGCCAAGTCTTTAAATATATTCAAGAAGGAGTTAGATATATTTCTTAGAGCTAAAGGTATCAAGGGATATGGGGAGAAGGCAGGTACGGGGTACTGAATTTGGATGATCAGCCACGATCTCATCGAATGGCGGAGCAGGCTCGAGGGGCCGAATGGCCTACTCCTGCTCCTATCTTCTATGTTTCTATGTAAATGTGGCAGCCAATTTGCACACAGCAAGAACCCACAAACAGTGATGTGATAATCATCAAATAATCTGTTTTTTAGTGATGTTGGTTGAGGGATAAATATTGGCCAGGACACCAGGGAGGACTCCCCCGTTCTTCTTTGACGTCCACCTGAGAAGGCAGATGGTTTAACATCTCATCTGAAAGACAGCACCTCCGACAGTGCAGAGTTCCCTCAGCACTGCACTGGGAGCGTCAGCTTAGACTTTTGTGTTCAAGTCTCTGGAGTGGGACTTGAACCCACAACCGTCTGACTCAGAGGCGAGGGTGCTACCAACTCTGACACAGCTGAGATAAACATTGGCCAGGACACCGGGGAGAACTCCTCTGCTCTTCTTTGAAATCGGTGAACTATAGCCCAAGATGGATTACACCCCTAATACCTCTACAGCTCTCAAACCCCCTTCTTCAGAGGTCCAGGACTCTGATAAACAAGTTGTAATAATAACAAGATGTAATAGAAAAACATTTAGCAAAAGGTGCATTAGAAAAACATCTAGAAATTGAAAATATAATAAAGAGTAGTCGGCATGGTTTCCAAAAGGGAAGGTCATGTTTGACCAACCTTATTAAATTCTTTGAAGAAGTAATAGAAAGGGTAGATAAGTGTAATGCAGTAGACATAATATATTTGGATTTCCAAAAGGCCTTCAATATGGTACCACATAGTAGACTCATGACTAAGGTCAGAACATGTGGAGTCAGGGGAAAAGTAGCAGAATGGAGAGCAAGCTGGCTACAAAACAGAAAACAGAGAGTAGAGGTTAAAGGTAGTTACTCAGATAGGCAAAAGGTGGGAAGTGGTGTTCCACAAGGATTGGTGCTGGGACCACTTTCGTTCACCATTTACATAAACATTTTGGGCTCAGGAATCAGAAGTACAATTTCAAAATTTGCAGATGACACCAATTTGGGGGGTATAGTTAATACAGAGGAGGACTGTGACAAAATAGAGGAAGACATTAATAAACTTGCAGAATGAGCGTGCAATTGGCAAATGAATTTCAAAACAGATAAATGTGAATTAGGAAGAGTAAGGTGGCCACATACTCCTTGGAAAATAAGGGCTGGATTTTGTCAATGGAGCTTTTGGAGGCGGGACTCCCACTGGGTTTTAGTCCCGCCTCCATCGACTTGTGGCCAACACACGCTATTTTCCCTTAATTCACCTTGTTAAGCCCGCCCAGTGGGGCTTAGCAGGCCAATTAAGGGAAAGCCAGTTACAGGTGACATCAGCGAGTGCCGTTTCCTCTGTCAAGAGCATTTGACAGATGAAATGTCATCGTTTGACAGCTCTGTGAAGCTGTCAAACACTGACAATCTGTCTTCTAAGTTGAGTCTTTACTCAAGACTCGATTAGAAAACCTTCCTGACCAGAAAGCAGAAGGCTGCAGCTTTTGACAGTTCAGCGGCCATTCTGCTTTCTGTGCCGGTGAGCTGAGGGACTCCCGAGACCTGAAGGGAGGAAGCCTGCAGGAATAAGTAAAGGTAAGTAAAACTTTGTAAAACAATTCACACACACCTCACACACTTACCTCTGCACACATGCACCCATCACTCACCTGCACACCGGACATCTCGCCCCCTCCGACCCCCGCAGACCGACGGCCCGCCTCGCTGACCCTGGCGAGGTTCGGAGTCGTCGGGAAGCCCACACTTCAGGGCTCAAAATAGGCATTAGCCAAAAAACTGCCTGTTTACTACCTGTTAACAAGCAGTTAATTGGCATTAATCCCCTTCCCGCCTCGAGGAGGTGGGACCCGGCGCGTGTCGGCTACCCGCCTCCTGGCAAGATGGCATGGAGGCAGGTTGGGGGCGGGTTAGACACCCGCTCCCAAATTCTGCCATTTTCCCGGGATTCCCGCCTCCAAACCCGCCTCCCCAGGATTAGCAAAATTGAGCCCTAAGTGTTTAAATAGGGTAGAGGAGTAGAGGGATCTGGGAGAGTGGTGGGGTGGGGTGGGGCGGGGGGTGGTGCAGCTACAGATACACAAATCACTAGTAAGCAGAGAAATTATGTTAAACTTGTTTAGAACTTGGTTAGACCACACTTGAAGTACTGTGAAAGGTTCTGGTCTCCATATTATAAAAAGGATATAGAGGCACTGGAGAAGGTGCAAAAAAGATTTACTAAAATGATACCATAACTGAGAGGTTGGGCAGGATTTTCATTCAGGAGTCGGGTTGGAGGCGGGACTACAACTTTCGGGGTTGTAGTCCCGCCTCCATCGAGATGCAGCCAATCCACGCGATTTTAACTTGAGTGACCATGTTGCGCCCACCCAGCGGGCTCAGCAGGCCAATTAAGGGCCACCCGGCAACAGGTGACGTCACAGACTGAAATTTCATCTGTCAAGAGGTTTTGACAGATGAAATTTCAGAGTTTGAAAGCAGTCTTACTTCTAACCTGAGTCCTTCTCCACAGACTCAGTTAGAAATCTCTCCTGCATAGAAAGCTGCAGGCTGTCACTTTTGACAGTTCGCAGCCATTCTGCGTTCTGTGCCGGTGAGATGAGGGACTTCCGGAACCTAAAGGAAGGAAGGCTGAAAAGGTAAGAAAAGGTCATTTAAACTTCTTTAATCACTTTACACACACCAAACACACTTACCTTTGCACTTATGCACCCATCACTCACCTGAACACTGGACATCTCGACCCCTCCAAGCCCTTCATCCCGACAGTCCGCCTCCTCTAACTTGGCGTGGTTTGGAACCGTCGGGAATCCCACACTTCAACAATGAAAATAGGGATTAGGCTAAAAACTGCTTGTTAACTACCTGTTAACAGGCAGTTAATTGGCACTAATCCCTTCCTGCCTCGGGTAGGCGGGTCCCAGTGCGGGGCGGGTACCCGCCTCCTTTGAAACTGGCATGGAGGTGGGTTTGGGTGCGGAATGGGGTCGGGACCCCTGATTTCAGGATTTTAACCCCCCACACGCCTCCAATCCCGACTCCACGGCTCACTGAAAATCCTTCCCGTTATATCTAACTGAAAAGATTGAACAGGCTGGGTCTCTTCTCTCTGGAAAAGTAAAGGCTGAGGGGTGATCTGATAGAGGTCTTTCAGACTATGAAAGGGTTTGACAGGATAGACTTGGCGAAGGTGTTTCCACTTGCGGGTGAGACCAGAACTAGCAGCCATAAATATAAGATAGTCATTAATAAATCCAACAGGAAATTCAGGAGAAATTTCTTTACCCAGAGACTGGTTAAAACGTGGAGCCCACTACCACATGAGGGAGAAAGGAATTGAAGGATATGTTGATGGGGTGAGATGAAGAAGAGTGGGAGAAGGCTCATGTGGAGCATAAACACCGGCATAGAGTTGTTGGGCCGAATGGCCTGGTTCTGTGCTGTAAACACTGTGTAATTCTATGTAAAAGCCAATAGACCCAGAATCAATGGCCTTCTCTGAGACTTTGTTCCACATGTTTACGTTGGAACAAATCATTTCTTCAAACCTTTAATTTTACTTGAGGTTTGTGAATTTTGTATTTGTGTGCTCTAGTGCCACACTCATTTTCCAAGTTAGATAACTTCTTTACTTAATTTATATTGTTGATTATTTTGAAGACCTGCATCATGACTCCCATCACTCTCCTTTGTAGGCAGCAAGAATAAGTTCAGTTGCTTGAGTCAGTCTTAGGAACATAGGAACAGGAGGAGGCCATTCAGCCCCTCGAGCCTGCTCTACCATTCAATGAGGTCATGGCTGATCTGTATCTTAACTCCATCGACCCTCTTTAGTTCCGTAACCCTTAATACCCTTGTCTAACAAAAACAATCAATCTCAGTTCAAGTTTCAATTGATGCCCAGCTTTTTGAGAAAAAAGAAAGACTTGCATTTCTATAGCACCTTTCACAACCACTGGATGTCTCAAAGCACTTTACAGCCAATGAAGTACAGTCACTGTTGTAATGTGGGAAACGCAGGAGCCAATTTGCGCACAGCAAGCTCCCACAAACTGCAATGCGATAATGATCAGATAATCTGTTTTTATTTGATGTTGGTTGAGGGATGAATATTGGCCAGGACACCAGGGATAACTTCCCTGCTCTTCTATCGAAATAGTGCCATGGGATCTTTTACGTCCGCCTGAGAGAGCAGACAAAAGCCTCAGTTTAATGTCTCATCCGAAAGACGGTACCTCCGACAGTGTAGCACTTCCTTAGCACTGGCACTGGGAGTGTCAGCCTAGCTTTATGTGCTCAAGTCTCTGGAGTGGGACTTGAACCCACAGCCTTCTGAATCAGTGGCGAGGGTGATACCAACTGAGCCACAGCTGAGAGAGAGTTCCAGATCTCCACTACCCTAACGCCTTGAACCATCCTGACCACTCTTCACTGGACCTTTTCTGATAAATCAATACCCTTCTTGAAGTGGGGTGATTGAAACTACACCATACTCCAGAATTCTTTCTAGTCTTGAGCTGCCTCTTTGCATTGTTCTCCCAACACTCACTTCCTCATCTGAAGACAAATGGGTAGAAATTGGTATTGAAACTTATAAAATTCTAACAGGACTAGACAGACTAGATGCAGGAAGGATGTTCCCGATGGCGGGGGAGTCCAGAACCAAGGGTCACAGTCTAAAGATAAGGGGTTATCCATTTAGGACAGAGATGAGGAGGAATTTCTTCACCCAGAGAGTGGTGAACCTGTGGAATTCTCTACCACAGAAGGCAGTAGAGGCCAATTCATTAAATATATTCAAGAAGGAGCTAGATATATTTCTTAAGGCTAAAGGGATCAAGGGATATGGGGAGAAGGCAGGGACAGGGTACTGAGTTTGGATGATCAGCCATGATCTGATTGAATGGCGGAGCAGGCTCGAGGGGCCGAATGGCCTACTCCTGCTCCTATCTTCTATGTTTCTATGTTTCTATGGTATGCTTTGCACCCTGGTTTTTTTCGGGCATTAAACGGGCACAAAGCATGCCAGTTTAGCAGTGGGACACCCTGCGTCCAATCGGAGCAGGCGTTGATTCCCACTGCTAGATTCGTGGGAGCCATTATTGAAACGTGCCAGCCAGGCACCTAAAACATGCGTTATGTCCTGTAAATATGTTAATGAAGTAACTACTACTGCCCAAGATTGTGTTACAGAAAATCTGTCTGAAGAGCATTGTGTGCGATCCATAGAGCACATCAGAAGGTTGCAATAGGTTGCATTCCATTTCTCTTATCTATTTTACACTAATTCACATTTGTATTCTACCCGTACATACGCCTCAGATAATAATGTTGGAAAGTATCTGAGAGAAGTGAAAATGACGTGGAGAGATAACAGACCTGCTCCTTGTCGCTAAATTATAAAAGCTGCTCCCATTTTCACTTACCACTCAATGCAGATAAAGAGCTTTCTTCAATATCCTGAGTGTTTCAAGGAGGGTGGTGCCCTTGATGGAGGTGACTCGTGACCATTTCTAAACACAGCTACAACCTCTGTCAACCGTTTAAAATTATATAAAATTCCCTCAAATTTTACCAATTTTTCCCTCCTTTTTTATTTTTTCCCTTCCCCTGATGCATTGCCTTTTCCAAACAAAAGGCTCCCAGGCCCTTGACAATCTCGCCAGGAGATAAAAGGAAGACTTGTTTTTACATCCAAAGATGTGCGGGTTAGGTTGATTGGCCATGATAAAAAATTGGCCCTTAGTGTTAGGGGGGATTAAATATGTGGGGTTACGGGGTTACGGGGATAGGGCTTGGGTGGGATGGCTGTCGGTGTAGGGACCGGGTGCTAGGGTTTGGATGATCAGCCATGATCTCGTTGAATGGTGGAGCAGGCTCGAAGGGCCGAATGGCCTACTCCTGCTCCTAGTTTCTATGTTTTCTATATGATTCATCATATATTACAAGGGCAGGAATGGGAACTAAACATTCCTGGCTGCAATGTATCAATAGATGCTGGGAGGATGTTTCCCCTGGCTGGGGAGTCTAGATCTAGGAGTCAGAATCTCAGAATAAGGGGTCGGCCATTTAGGACTGAGATGAGGAGAAATTTTTTCACTCAGAGGGTTGTGAATCTTTGGAATTCTCTACCCCAGAGGGCTGTGGAGGCTCAGTTATTGAGTGTATTCTAGACAGAGATTGACAGATTTTTGAATATTAAGGGAATCAAGGGATATGGGGATAGTGCAGGAAAGTGGAGTTGAGGTAGAAGATCAGCCATGATTTTATTGATTGGTGGAGCAGGCTCGAAAGGCCGAATGGCTCATATTTCTTATGCTCTTATCTCAAAGCGCCTTACATACGATGAATAACTTTGAAGTGCTGTCTCTGTCGTTATGTAGACGTATCCAGGAGTAGGGTGAAACCAGAGCCAGCCCTGCCTTTACCCTCTCGCCCTGCTGGTGCGGGTTCTTTGCCTTCCTCTTTAGGTAGAATTACATAGAATGTACAGCCCAGAAACAGGCCATTCAGCCCAACTGAACCCTGCCTTTATGCTCCACGTGTGTCCACTTGCACCCCTCTTCATCTCACCCTATCAGCAGAATATTCTATTCCTTTCTCCCTCATGTGCTTATCTAGCTTCTGCTGAAATGCATCTGTGTTATTTACCTCAACCACTCCCTGTGGTAGCGACTTCCACATTCTCACCACTCTCTGGGTAAAGGAGGTTCTCCTGAATTCCCTATTGGATTTATTAGTGACTATCTCACATTCATGACCCCTTAGTTCTGGTCTCCCCCACAAGTGGAAACAACTTCTCTATGTCTACCCTATCGAACCTTCTCATAATTTTCCACCTTCTACCAAAGAAAGTTCCTCAAATCCAGGACGTTGTGGATTAGTGCGCTGAGGTGAACATCTTTTTAGCTAAAATGTAGAGTGGCTGAACGATGAATAGCAGTGAACGATGAACTCAGCCAATGTTCAGATAGCTCCAACCAAAGACCACCAACAGACTGCTTTGTTGGGACAAGTAAGGAGTCAGAGGTTGAGCTGCAATGTGTCTGTAAATCAGCATAACCTTCTATTCCTTTTCCGCCTTTTGGATGAGATGTTAAACCGAGGCCCTGGCTGCCCTCTCAGGTGGACGTAAAAGACCCAACATTACTATTTCCAAGAAGAGCAGGGGAGTTCTCCCCGGTGTCCTGGGCCTATATTTATCCCTCAATCAACATCACTAAAAACAGATTATCTGGTCATTATCACGTTGCTGTTTGTGGGGGCTTGCTGTGCGCAAATTGGCTGCCACGTTTCCTACAATAGTGACTGCACTTCAAAAGTTATTCATTTGCTGTAAAGCGCTTTGGGACATCCCGAGGTCATGAAAGGCGCTATAGATATGCAGTTCTTTCTTTTTTAAAAGCACTGATGATCACACTGAGAATAGAACCCGAGGGCTAGCAGTTCATTATAGCCAAGGAATGGGCAGTGTTAGGACAAAAGATGGTGAATTAGCGCCAGGCGAAAATGCTCTAGACTGCATGCAAAATTTGTCCTTAAGCTCAAAATGATTAAAATGATTGGAGTCTTAAATCAAGTCTAAAAACCCAAGCACATTGGCGTTACACTTAAAGGCTGGACCAATATCAGAAGCAGTCTAATCACAACTCATGATTGCCACTGGCTTTTTTCACTAATTAAAGGGAGGTTCATTGATGCTGCAGCACCTCATTCTCAGCACTGTTGCCTTTGCAGCTGCGTCAGCAACCTTAAGAAGAAGGACAAGGAGAAGGAGCACTTATTTACAAATCCTCATGGCAGATCGCCGCCCCAGGGAGAGAGCCCACAGGTTTTCCCATGAAGCTTTGGAGACATTGGTTTTAGCGCTGGAGAGAAGGCAGGCAGGCCTGTGCCCACCAACTGGCAAGAGGCCCTCACCACAAGTCTGCTGCACTATGTGGAGGGAGGTGGCACGCCACATCATGGACTGCCCGTCCGGAAACCCGATTGTCCGGCTGCCTCCTCCCTCTCTCCTGTTCCTCATCTTCTTCATCCTTGTCCTCATCCTCCTCCCTCTGCGCATATGTTCATGTCTTTCTTGCTGCCTACGCTCCCTCCACTGTAGATCCTGGAGGGCGAGGTGACATGCCAGTACAGCCTCCATTAATCTTATCAAGTTTTGCAGTTTGAATCTTTGAAGAATAAATGTAGCTACTTTGTACTTGCCACAAGACTCCTGATACAAAAAAGCCTCGAAATTACTCAACGAAACTGTTGCAGTAGCTGAAACTAACAAAAAGCCACCAAAACTGGACTAATCTGACAGGTGCGAGTGATTACTGATGATCGCTTTAAATAACATCCTTGCAGCCAGCTTCCTGGTGCTGCACGCCAGCTCTCCCAGTCGGTGATTGCTCCAGGTGGTGAGGTAAGTGGCTAAAAGCAATTTGGGAAACCAGGCATTCAGTGAGCATTGCACACTCACTGACGGCACAATCTCCCTGGCATTGAGGTCTCCGGCAATAGCTGTTACCAGCAGCACTAGGGGCGTTACCTCTAGACTTGATTATTCCAACATTCTCCAGGCTGGCCTCCCACATTCTACCCAACGTAAACTTGAGGTCATCCAAAACTCAGCTGCCCGTGTCTTAACTTGCACCAAGTCCTGTTCACCCTTCAACCCTGTGCTCACTGACCTACATTGGCTCCCGAGATATCTGTGCTCCTCTAATTCTGCCCTTTTTAAAATTTATTCGCTCCTGGGATGTGGGCATCGCTGGCAAGGCCAGCATTTATTGCCCATCCCTAATTGCCCTTGAGAAGGTGTTAGTGAGCTGCCTTCTTGAACTGCTGCAGTCCGTGTGGTGAAGATACTCCCACAGTGCTGTTAGGAATGGAGTTCCAGGATTTTGACCCAGCAACGATGAAGGATCGGCAATATATTTCCAAGTCAGGAAGGTGTGTAACTTGGAGGGGAACTTGGAAGTGGTGGTGTTCCTATGCTCTTGCTGCCCTTGTCCTTCTATGTGGTAGATGACGTGGGTTTAGGAGATGCTGCCGAAGAAGCCTTTGCGAGTTGCGGCAGTGCATCTTGTAGCCGGTACACACTGCAGCCACAGTGAATAAGTGCCACTTGATAGCACTGTCAACGACACCTTCCAACACTTTGCTGGTGATTGAGAGTAGACTGATGGGACGGTAATTGGCCAGTTTGGATTTGTCCTGCTTTTTGTGGACAGTACATACCTGGGCAGTTTTGTACATTGTCAGGTAGATGCCAGTGTTGTAGCTGTACTGGAACTGCTTGGCTAGAGGCGCGGCTAGTTCTGGAGCACAAATCTTCAGCACGATAGCCGGAATGTTGTCGGGGCCCATAGCCTTTGCTGTATCCAATGTGCTCAGCCGTTTCTTGATATCACGTGGAGTGAATCGAATTGGCTGAAGACTGGCTTCTGTGGGGACCTCAGGAGAAGGTTGATATGGATCATCCACTCGGCACTTCAGGCTGAAGATGAACATCCCTAATTATAATCGCTCAACCATTGGTGGCCATGCCTTTTGTGGCCTAGACCCTAAGCTATGGAATTCCCTCCCTAAACCTCCCCGCCTCTCTACCTCTCTTTCCTCCTTGAAAATGTTCCTTAAAACCTACCTCTTTGACCAAGCTTTTGGTCACCTGCCTTAATTTCTCCTTATGTGGCTCAGTGTCAAATATTTTGTCTTATAATACTCCTGTGAAGCGCCTTGGGATGTTTTACTATGTTAAAGGCGCTATATAAATACACGTTGTTGTTGTTGTTGGTGGTTTGGCGTGTGGCGTTGGATTCGCCTCACCCTGTAGGTACTGGTCTCAACGCCACATAAGCTCCATCTACTGGCGCTAAGGAGACGAATTTTCCCCCCTTAGAATCTTACAGCGCAGAAGGAGGCCATTTCTCCCAACCCAAATGTGTTCATTTTAAACAATCTGAAGCACCACTCAGTGAAGGTAGTTACCTTTCCAATAATCTCCTTTAAGTGTCTCAGTAGATAATCCTCCATCCCCATCGTGTGAGTGTTGGAAATGCCAATGAAAGAAAGAACTTGTATTTATTTGGCGCTTCACAGAGGTGTAGTCAAAATAATTTGGATGCCAAGTCAAAGAAGGAAATAACAGCAGTGACTGTATTTCAAATGTAATTCGTTGAATGTGAAGTTGACAACCAAATGCTATAAATTGCTGGAGGGTCAAGTGGGCAAATTTGTTGTGTCCAGTGGACTCTCTTGGAGACCTGGGAGGGAGCCAAGTGGAGCCTTCTGGCTCATGACACTTGCCCTCTCAGACTGGGCTCCATCCATGCCTGGAGTTGTTGAAGAAGCCTCCTCCTCCTGTTACTTGCCTGGTTGTCCGCCACCAGTCTTGACTAGATGTGGTTGGTTTCCCAGCTTGATGATAATGGAGGAATGAGCCATGTGCCGGACATTGGGTTACAGATCGTGGTGGTGTACAATTCTGCTTCTGATGGACCAACAGAACCTCAAGGAATACAGGAACATAGCAACATAGGAACAAGAGTAGGCCGTTCAGCCCCTTGAACCTGCAACGTCATTTAATTAGATCATGGCTGATCTGTATCTTAACTCCATTTTTTCTAATTTGTTCATGGGATGTGGGCCTTTGTGTGAAGAAGTTCTTCCTGACTTCACCCCTGAACGGCCTGGCTCTAATTTTAAGGTTATGCCCCCTTGTTCTGGACTCCCCTCAGCAGAAGAAATAGTTTCTCTCCATCTACCCTATCAACTCCTTTAATCATCTTAAACACCTCAATTAGATCATCCATTAATCTTCCAGACTCAAACAAATACAAGCCCAGTCTGTGCAAGCTGTCCTCGTAATTTAACCCTTTTAGCCCCGGCATCACCCTGCCTGGATCCCAACACATCTTTAAACATGGATTTTAAGCGCAAGATTTTGAAACAAGAAATTGGCATCCGGTCAATGTTTCATTTTTTAAAAGTGATCAGAAGTTTCCCAGTTTATCAAAGCAATATACTGCGGATGCTGGAAATCTGAAATAAAAGCAAAAAAATTGCTGGAAACACTCAGCAGGTCAGGCAGCATCTGTGGAGAGAGAGAAACAGAGTTAACGTTTCAGGTCGGTGACCTTTCGTCTGAGCCCAATTTATCAGTTGCACAGATTCCCTGCTGTTCCTTATCTGGACCTTGACTTCTGGGCCGGCTGAGAGGGCTAGAGAAAGTGGCAGCGTCAGGAGAACACAAGGAGCTGCCAAGACGTTTGAGGAGCTGCTGCTGAAAGAAGGTTGTCCTTAAATAAGGGCGAGCCTCTGACCAGAAGCAGGGATGAAAGGGAAAACCCACTGAGCGTCACTGCACTAGCGCTGCAGCGGGCTGAGTAGGAGCGCATTCCCTCCGTGAGAAGGCAGGATAAGGTGAAGTTTTAATTGGTACATCCTGAAGCTGAAGAGACTGAAGATCCATGGGTGACCCTTTAATGCATAACCTATTAAATGTTATCTAAAACTCCTCTGCCCAAGCAAAAAAATATGTATGACGTTTCCCCAACTGTGCAAAGGTCACGCAGGGAGACTCAGCGATGACTACAGATTATTAAGTGCTGTTTTTTTGGCACTGTACAGCTCGATGACCGAGAGGAAAGGGCTCCCTAAGCAGCACCTCTGCTCCAGTCTCATTCAATAAACTGTATAGTCACAGTCATTTCTCTAGAACTGGATTAATTTCATTAAAATGCCCTACTCTTTGTGGTAAAAGACAGTGTTGTCACCCACTGCGTCACCCAATCTCCTGGGCTCAGGGTTTATTTTCAATAAACGGGACAGTGCACTACAGATACCTTTCATTCCACTAAAGACAAAACAGCCTAGAAATACAGGGGTGCAGGTTACGGTCCCTGCGCCTGAATGGCGAAGCTGAGGCGCCCCTGTTATTGAGCCTCAGACCTCATTTCAGTGAAGCCGGTGAGCTGTGCAGAGCTGCCGGTGAGGCGTGATTGAAGATTAGGCCATTGCTGCCATGACAGCGGCCCTCAGGGAAGTGAGGAAAGGTGGGCGATTGGGCCTGGGGCCTCAGGCTGAGAGTGGTGACCGATCGGGCCTAGGCCTCAGGCTGAGAGTGGTGGGCGATCGGGCCTGGGGCCTCAGGCTGAGAGTGGTGGGCGATCGGGCCTGGGGCCTCAGATTGAGAGTGTGGGCGATCGGGCCTGGGCCTCAGGCTGAGAGTGGTGGGCGATCGGGCCTGGGGCCTCAGGCTGAGAGTGGTGGGCGATCGGGCCTGGGGCCTCAGGCTGAGAGTGGTGGGCGATCGGGCCTGGGGCCTCAGGCTGAGAGTGGTGGCCGATCGGGCCTCGGGCCTCAGGCTAAGAGTGGTGGCCGATCGGGCCTCAGGCCTCAGGCTGAGAGTGGTGGGCGATCGGTCCTGGGGCCTCAGGCTGAGAGTGGTGGCCAATCGGGCCAGCATTTTTTTTTACTTATCTTTTCAGTGGCAGCCTCAGCGTTCTCTTTACGGGCCACTGGTCAGCACACACAGTGCATGTCGCCATCAGGTGCGAACCAATTTCGGGAATGGGCCTGTAACAGGCGCTAGGCCCCTGATCTGCATATTCAATGGGCCTAACTCCTGTTTCAGGTGGCTGCCATGGACAAAGACAGGGCCCCCTAACCAATATGGTGCAGACTTAGTGCGTGCACACAGCACACCGTATTGGAATTCCAGAACCTGTTTCTCGCCTGAAAGAAAGGGCACAGCGTGATTCAATTTTTAGCCCATCATGTCTGTGCCGGCTCTTTGCCAGTTCAATCCAAAGCTAATCCCACTGCCCTGTTCTCTCTCCGTAGCCCTGCATAAATCCAAGACTAATCCTATTGCTCAGCTTCTCCCAATAGCCATGTACTTTGCTTCAAATATGTATTTGCATTTTCTTTATTGGATATCTGATATTCTGCAGTCTTCTGTATTTGAATCATAAATTGCTTGAGATTTCAATACAAGAAATCATTTGGCTCATCGTGCCTGACAGCTCATCCACTAAAGCAATTTGCTCCAATCACAGCTCCAACAGCACTCAAGGAGCTCGACGCCATCCAGGACAAAACGGCCCACATGATTGGCACCCCATCCACCACCTTAAACATACACTCCCTCCACCACCAGCGCACCGTGGCTGCAGTGTGTACCATCTACAAGATGCACCGCAGCAACTTGCCAAGGCTTCTTCGGCAGCACCTCCCAAACTCCAAGGCCTAGAATTTCAGTACAGCCAGTTTTGGGGTGCTAACCTTAGCGCCCGCCCGAAGCTAGCGCCCGCCCCAAAGTAGCGCCCCGTTGCCGGAAATTCAGTGGCTTCGCCCTAAGAGGTTGTTGGAGCGCTAAAAGAGGCGTTCCACTACTATCTTTAGGCGCTAAGCCGGCGGTCCAGAGGGATAGCGCCCAGGCGGGGCGCAGCGCGGGTGCGGTCAATTTTTGACTGACAGCAGACCCCGTGGCGCCGACCAGCTCTTAAAGGGGGAAGGGACGAATTGGTCTGCTGCCACGCCCTGCACACTGCAGCCTTGCAAAGAGGCCTCAACACTGCTGCTCAGCCCCAGGGAGTCATGGCAACGCCAGAGAAGGCCCGTGAGCGTGCCCTGCGCTTCTCAGAGGGTGATCTGGACATAATGGTCACAGCTCTGGAGCAGAGGCGCAGGATCTTGTTCCCAGAGAGCGGGAGGAATCCGAACCACCATGACTACACCAGAGCCTGGAAGCAGATCGCCCAGAGGGTGACGTTCACCGGCGATGCCCCCAGGACCCACAAACAATGTCGTAAAAAATACAATGACCTGACCAGGATTGTGAGGGTGAGTAGCCTTTCCAGTCTCCTCCTCATTCTTGCATGTACATCTGACATGATGGGCAAAGGGAGCTGAAAGTCCTAATGGCCAGCCCTCAGCCAGCAGCATTGGGAAAGTCATGAGCATCAATTGGCCATTCTGCACTCTACACTCTGGCCCAGCTATTCCACCATGGGAGGCAGTGCACACAACATCAGGGCTACACTCTGGCCAAGCTATTCCACCATGGAAGGCAGTGCACACTACATCAGGGCTACACTCTGGCCAAGCTATTCCACCATGGGAGGCAGTGCACACTGCATCAGGGCTACACTCTGGCCCAGCTATTCCACCATGGGAGGCAGTGCACACGACATCAGGGCTACACTGCGCACTTACAGCCCGTCCTTTCTCTTGCAGGCTAAAGTTGCGTATAATCGCCAGGCCCGTGCCAGGGCCAGGGGAGGCCGCGCAAAGCTGCAGAAGCTCACTCGGCTGGAGGAGCGCGTGTGTGTGCTCATGGGAGCCCGTCTGATCGTGCGCACAGCGTGCGGAGTAGCCGACCCTCCACTGCCCGGCAATGGTAAGGACCTCGCCTTTTGGCCCTCTCGCGTCGCACTTGCGCATCCGAGCTACCTCCTTTGCCACTGTCCCACCAATGCGCTGAATGCCACCAGTCCTAACTCCCTCGCTGACGCCGTCTCCTCACTCTGAAGCTACTCTTGTGCATTGCTGCTTTCAGCTGGTGACGACCAGGACCCTGAAGCTGCCAGTGACAGCCCCTCCGAGCAGGAGGAGGAGGAGGAGGAGGAGGAGCAAGCCGGACCATTGGGGGAACACTCAGGTCCCGCTGGAGAGGACGAAAGGCTTGACACGTCCTCACTGGACGAGTGCCTGGAGGAACTGTCGCAGGGGAATGCAGCTTCTGGGACCAGTGGCGTCCAGCCACCCAGGAGCCGTGCGCGTGGCCCGCGGCCTTCCCCCCAAAGGAGGGAAGGATCAGAGGGGAGTGCTGCTGATCGGCACACTCGCCGCCACCAACGTGGCAAGGTTCCCCTAGTTCGGCCCCCTCCTCCCCAGCGGGAGAGTCGCAACTCCAGTCCGGACACCTTCACCTCGGAGGAGGTGCGGAAGCTGGATAAGATGGCCAAAGATTCGGACCGGCGCCACACGGAGCTCATGAGCGTGGTGGGGCGCATGCCTGAGGCCATCGAGTCGCTGGCGACCAGTGTGCGCAAGTTCGGGGCAGCAACTGCCGCGAGTGGCCGCATGCTGACTGATGCCGTCAAGACCCTGGCGGGTGTGATGCGGGCACACACCAGGACAACAGGGGCACTCACTGCTGCCACACGCGCTGTCTCAGGCAGGCATCGCCAGGGCAGCCGCCGCGCTGGAGCATCCCAGCGAGCCGCCCCTCGGCTGATTGTTGCGGATCCTGCAGTGCGGGCCCGGCCGAGTGCCAGCGCGCCACAGCACCAGCCAGCCCATCCCAGACGCCAGCTGGCCCACATTGCGCCATCCATCGCCGCCATTCCCCCACTGGGGCATCAAGGGCAAGCGGCTGGAGCTGATGTTGGCCAGGCTCAGGTGCGCCACTCAGCAGACAGCCCCTCGAGGTCCAAAGGCCGTGTAGGCCACCCCCCAGTGGCATCTGGTGGAAGGACATCTGAGCCTCAGGCGCCTTCCCCCAGCCTCGCAGCAGCCACTGGGCAGAGCTTGCGAAGGAGCAGCAGGCCGGGCAGGGGAGGCAAAAGGCTGGGCAAGGTCTCGCCCTCGCGGGCCACTCAGTAGAGGGTGTGGCCAGCTTTTGTTTTATATGGCGGTGGCCATCTTTCTTTTGCCCATGTTTGTTTGGTTCGTGGGCTTTTTTTTTGCGTTAGGCCGAGGTTGAGGCCAGGTTTGTACAAATGCGGAGTGACTCCTCCCCAGTTTGTGGGAGTGAGTCGCTTGTTGGGCTTTTTGTTGGGCCCGTTGATTGTTTTTGGGGATTCATGTGGGAAGGGGTTTTCATTTTTGTGTAATAAAAATTTATTTTTATTCATGCAGTCTCCATGGTTGTTCTTCTTAGTGTTTGTTGGCTTCGCCGGCTGAGGGCTTGCGGAGCGGCTGCATTCATCTTCCCTCATGGCCCCAAGGCATTCCCTGACAGGGGGCTTAGAAGTACCGTGTAATAAGGTGCAGTCGCGCGGCCCTTGGCCCTGGTCGCTCCCTCCTGGGAACGTACTCCTGCTCCTCCTCCTCCTCCTCCTGCTCCTCCTGCTCCTCCTCCTGAGGTGCTGCTCCAACGTCAGGTGGCAGTGCCTGAGTCCTGCGGATAGCCAGGTTGTGTAGCATGCAGCAAACTACCACAAATTGGGAGATCCGGTCCGGCGAATACTGCAGAGCTCCTCCGGAGCGATCAAGGCAGCGGAACCGCTGCTTGAGGACCCCAATAGTTTGCTCGATGATGTTGCGGGTGGTTTGATGGCTCTCGTTGTAAGCCTCTTCAGCAGCGGTCCTGGGCGCGCGGAGCGGGGTCATGAGCCAGGTACACAAAGGATAGCCTTTGTCCCCGAGTAGCCATCCTCTTGGGGGAGGCTGTGCCTCGAACATGTCATGCACAGTACTCTGCCACAGGATAAAGGCATCGTGGCTGCTGCCTGGGAAGCTGGCATTGACTGCCATGATGCGCTGCTTGTGGTCACACACCAGCTGCACATTCAGAGAATGGTAGCCCTTCCTGTTGCGATACTGCTCGCCATGCTCCAGAGGGGCCCACAAAGCCACATGCATACAGTCAATGGCGCCCTGCACCAAGGGGAAGTCCCCGAGTCTGGCAAATCCCAATGCGCGCTGATGCTGGCTCTCCAGGGCCATGGGGAAGGAGATGAATTGGCTTCTCCTTCTGAACAGTGCTTCGGTCACCTGGCGGATGCAGCGATGCGCGCCGTACTGGGAGATGTTTGCTATGTCCCCAGCAGCGGATTGGAAGGAGCCGGTGGCATAGAAGTTCAATGCCACCGTCACCTTCACTTCCACCGACAGAGGCGTCCTGCACCTGAGCTTTGGCCGCAGATCTCTGTGAAGCAGGTGGCAGATCTCTGCAATCACCTCCTTTCGGAATCGGAGCCTTCTAACACATCGCGCGGCACTCATGTTTAGGTAGGAGCGCTGCTGGCGGTATAGCCTGACTGGGTAAGGCCTACGTGGCCGACACCTGTAGCCCCCTCTGCCTCTAGCCAGGGCTGCCCCTCTCACAATGCGTCTGCGAGCCCTACGGACATGGCGCTGCAGCTCCGCGTTGGCACCCCATGCAACCCCCATCAAACCCTGGCAAACACTCAAATTTCCAAAAGGCCACTTGCAGCGCTCTGGCCTGAGTCCAAAAATACCTGAGCTGTTGCTGCTTGAAACCAGTTAGCTATCCTCCTTGTTGTGTGTCCAGAAATGCGTTGCACTAGAGTGTTTGCTGAAAAATGGCTGGCCTTTATACTGGAGGGCACGTCCCCTTTAATTTGCGCCCCCCGGGTCCCGCGCTGGTTGTGTTGCGTTCCTTTTTTCAAACGCTCCGGCCGCCAGCCGCACAATGGGGCGGTCCGACTGAAGTTTGGAATCGGGGCAGCCAAAGGGCGTTGCACGAGGATGTGACGTCATTTTCTGCGCGCGCATCCGGGCGGGCGCTAAACTTTGCGCCGGCGCTAACGGCCAACTTAATGTGGGGCGAGGCGCAAACTGCGCTGCGCCCGGGCGCTACACGCATAGCGCCCGGAAATCACTTCTCTTAAGGCGCTAACTGCTGGCGCAAGCAACTGAAAATCTAGCTCCATGTTCCCCTCCAAGTCACACACCATCCTGACTTGGGAATATATCGGCCGTTCCTTCATCGTCGTTGGGTCAAAATCCTGGAACTCCCTCCCGAACAGCACTGTGGGAGTACCTTCACCACACGGACTGCAGTGGTTCAAGAAGGCGGCTCACCACCACCATCTCAAGGGACAATTAGGGATAGCGACACTCATACACCGAGAATGAATTAAAAAATTGTCCTTGCATTCCGCACTCCACTTCTCATTAATCATTTTGTTCAAGTGTTTATCTAAAATATTAAATGCTGTCTGACTCATCTTCAGTACGCATTTGTGATGATGCATTCCATATTCTCACAACCATCTATGTGAAGAATATCTCCTAACCTTCCTGCATCATGTTTCTAATACTAATCCTGAGATAATTTTCCCTTTTTCTATTTCAACATTTTTAGCACTTCTATTAGATCCTCTCACCCCCCCACCGCCCCTTCTCAGCTCCCTTGAATATAGTCTAGATTTTTAAGACTGTCATCATAACTGTGGTTCAGTGGTAACTCTGACTCAGAAGCTTGTGGGTTTAAATCCCACTCCAGAGACTTGAGCACAAAAATCTAGGCTGACACTCCCAGTGCAGTGCTGAGGGAGTGCTGCACTGTCAGAGGTGCCGTCTTTCAGACGAGACGTTAAACCGAGGCCCAGTCTGCTCTTTCAGGTGGACATAAAATATCCTATTGTAGGAACGGAGGTTCCTATCTGAATAAGGTATTCGACTCGATGAATCGAATCAACAGGTTTTAATGAACAACGAAGTTAACAGGGAAACTACAGGAGAAACGGTACACAGGTCTAATCAGCTTGCTGGGCACTCGACGACGACTGGAAGATTCTGGAAGCTGACGTCATGACGTCATCGCGTTCTTCGCACCACTGGTGGTCACGTGATCGGCGTCATGACGTCATCACGTGGAGTTCAGGAAAACACAATACAGTACAGTTAACAGGCAGTTTAAAGGTGCGGTCCGCGGCTGCACAACACTGTAGTTAAAGGGGTTATTACTAATTGTTCTGAGACACTTGGTGGCTCCGCCACAGGCACCCCCCCAGAATCCACTTTAACGGACATTGTCAACCGAGTAGGAGGTTTAATGATCCAGGCCGAACAGTGACGAAACTCAGGCAGCGGAAATGGGGCGTTAGTAGAAGAACCAGTGCCGGATTGCGGCAGAAGCGGCGTCTTGGGCGAGGCAGAAACGGTAGTCAGAGGTGCAGGCGCCTCTGAGGCCGAATCGGGCTGTTCGACGGTGGGCTGGTGCACGGCTGGTCTGGCGGCCAATGGCAGTCAGCCGCGGCGAGGCGGTTGGGCAGCCACGACAGGCTCACCCTGATCCAGGTGGGCTGGTTTGAGCCGGTCGATAGAGATGGTATCAGACTTTCCACCGACTTCGACTGTGAAAAACTTTTCCCCTGATGAGATGACACAAAAAGATCCGGTATACGGCGGCTTGAGTGGGTCTCTGTGACCGTCCTGTCGAATAAAGACATAGTCCGAACTCATGAGCTCTGTTGGGACGTGAGGCCTCTGCAGGTCATGCTGCGAGGTTGGGATGGGCAGGAAATTCCTAGCCGCCTCCTGATGAAGTAGGAGCTGTTGAGCTGCAGACCATGGTTCGGTGTGTGGAGGGAGAAAGTCACCTGGCACTCTGAGTGTCTGGCCATAAACCAGCTCAGCCGATGAAGACTGAAGATCCTCCTTTGGGGCTGTCCGGAGGCCCAGCATCACCCATGGGAGCCTGTCCACCCAGTTGGGTCCCCTCAAGCTGGCACGGAGGGACGCTTTGAGAGACCGATGGAACCTTTCGCACAGACCATTCGCCTGCGGATGGTACACGGTGGTACGGTGCAGCTTGGTACCCAGGCCTTGTGCCACTGCGTTCCACAGCTCTGATGTGAATTGCGGACCGCGGTCCGAGGAGATGTCCGATGGCACCCCGAACCAAGCCACCCACGACGAAAGAAATACCCTAGCGACGTTTGCTGCGGTGGTAGCGGCCAAGGGAACCGCCTCTGGCCACCTGGGAGTCCGGTCGACCACCGTCAGGAAGTGTGTGAATCCACGTGACCCGGGAAGGGGACCTACTAAATCCACGTGAACGTGGTCGAAACGGCGCTCAGGCACCGGGAAGTTGGCCACCGGAGCCTTGACGTGACGGTGTGTGGTAAACCACTAATCTGCCTGTACAGAACATGTCTGGGCATGCCTCAGCTGGCTCCGCCCCTGGCTCCACCCCTAAGCTCAGGTATAAAGGTGATTGACCTCCAGTCCCCCTGGCTTTAAGGATCGGTCTACCAGCAGAGGCATGCTCATATTCTTTTGTTAATAAAAGCCTACTTGTTATAAGTTTAACTCTAAGTCTTCTGGAGTTATTGATGGCGCATCAATTTTATTAACGAAAGGTTTTGAAATGGAGCAAATCCTGAAACCGGAACGCCTGGAACTGGACCCTCAAATGGCGGATGCATCAAATAACTTCGAGCACTGGCTGAGCTGCTTCGAAGCATTCCTGCAGGCCTCCAGCACTACCGTTGTAAAGTCTGTGTGTTCTAGTTATTGTTAATAAGAATCACTGCACACAGACCACAAGAGTAAATTCAACAGGTCTTTACTAGTCGGAGGTCAGGCTGAACTGCCCAATAAATTATTACACAGCACTTATATACCGGTGTGGTCACCACCGGTATTACAGTCTACAGCAGCCAAGATAAAGTAGTGCATCTCTTAAAATAGTTCTCTTAAAGGTGGAACGGTTACATACACCACAATCCTCCCTTTTTAGCGTAACAGTATATATTCCCCATTAAACATAACATAATAACATATATACACAACTTCATGTAAAAACAGTTCACAGATTCAGTCTCTGAGGAGGCCTCCTGATCCGAGACGGATAATGCCTTTCAGGGGTCTCTGGTTCTCGTTGCTGGGGTGACTCATTTAGTTGATCCCCTATGGATAGGACATCATCATCAGGTATATTCACTTCTGAGGTAGATGCTTCAGGTTCACTAACTTCCTCCACAGTTGTCTCTGTCGTAACCATGGGCTCGACCCTTGTTCTCGATCCCACCAGTTGGTCAGCATGACATCGCATTACATTTTCACCAACATCTACCGTGTACATCAGGGGTCCTTGTCTGGCCCGAATTGTTCCAGATTGCCATTTCTCGTTTTTATAGTCCCTGGCTAACACCGGTTGTCCTATTTCAAAACTCCGAGTGGGCTTGTTATTGATATGCTGGAACAGTTTGTTTTCGACTTCCCTCCGCACATTTGGTTTTAACAAGTCCAACCTGGACCGCAACCTCCTGTTATAGAACATCATGGCAGGACTTTGGTTTGTTGTTGCATGGGTGGCGTTTCGATATGCCAGTAGGAAATTGTCCACCTTGTGTTGCAGTGGAATCTGATCTTCGCTCATGGCCTTTATTGCCTTTTTGAATGTCTGTACAAACCTCTCGGCCAGCCCATTCGTAGCTGGATGATATGGGGCAGAGGTATAATGTTTCACCCCATTCTTCTTCAGGAATTTCTGGAATTCCTCTGACACGAACTGTGGTCCGTTGTCTGAACATATTTGCTCTGGCAATCCATTTCTTGCAAATATCGTTCTTAGCACCGCGATCGTCTTCTCCGAGGTAGTGGTAGTCATTTTAATCACTTCTGGCCATTTAGAATGTGCGTCCACCGCAATTAAAAACATGGAATCCATGAATGGACCAGCAAAGTCAATATGTATACATTGTCATGGGGTTGAAGGCCATTCCCATGGATGCAGCGGTGCAATTGGAGGTGCATTTTGGACTTTTTGGCACCCTGAGCAGCTTTTCGTCAGATCCTCTATCTGTTGGTCGATACCCGGCCACCACACATAAGCCCTAGCAAGGCTTTTCATCTTGACTCCCCCCAGATGACCTTCATGTAGCTCTTTTAGAACTCTCTCTCTTAACTTAGGAGGGATAATCACCCTTGTTCCATACATCAATGTTCCCTGACAGATGGACAGCTGATCTCGCCTTGCTGAGAATGCCGGTAACAGTGGATCACCATGGGCTGGCCATCCCTTTACTGTCAATTCGTAGACCCGGGACAGTGTCGGGTCATTCCTAGTCTCCCTTTCAATATTTGCATTGGTGACAGGTAAACATTCGATGATGGTCAAGTGAAATAACTCCACCGGGTCAACCGTCGGTGCGTCCTCCTCAGTAGGTAGTGGCAGGCGCGACAGCCCATCAGCATTACCATGCTGCTTTGTACCTTTGAATTCCATCTGATATTGATGTGCCCCTAGGAAAAGGGACCATCTCTGGAGCCTCTGTGCTGTCATCACCGAAACACCCTTCTTAGGGTTAAAAATGGATACCAACGGCTGGTGGTCTGTCAGCAGTGTAAACTTCTGGCCCTGCAGGTAATGATTAAACTTCTTTACTCCCCACACAAGGCTGAGAGCCTCCCTATCTATCTGAGCATAGTTGCGCTCAGCGGAGGTCAATGATCTGGATGCAAATGCGACTGGCCTTTCCAAGCCATTTGGCAACTTGTGTGAGAGTACTGCTCCAATACCATAAGGAGAAGCATCACAAGCTAAACGAATAGGTAGCGTTGGGTTGAAGTGAGCCAACACTTCCTCTGAGGTGATCAATGCCTTGCTTTTGCGAAAGGCCTTCTTACAGTCCTCGCTCCACTTCCATGGTACTTCTTTCTGCAAAGGAGCGTTCAGCGGGTGCAGCACCATGGATAGATTTGGCAGAAACTTATGGTAATAGTTAATCAACCCTAGGAACGACCTCAACTGGGATACATTTTCCGGAGCGGGAGCCTTCACAACAGCTTCGATCTTGTCAGGTGACTTGTGCAGCCCCTCCTGGTCAATGACATGACCACAGTACGAGATCCGTTTCTGAAAGAACTCACATTTCTGGCGATTAACTCGAAGTCCATATTCCTTCAATCTGGTGAGCACCAGTTTCAAATTTGCAAGGTGTTCCTCATCGTCATCTCCTGTAATCAGGATATCGTCCAAGTAACATTGAGTGCTTGGAATTCCCTGTAATACCTGCTCCATGGCCCTCTGCCAAATTGCTGGAGCCGAAGCCACTCCAAAAACCAGTCTATTATATCGATACAAGCCTCTGTGCGTGTTGATTGTGAGATACTGGCGCGACTCTTCCTCAACTTCCATCTGTAAGTATGCTTGCGCCAGGTCTATCTTGGTGAAGTGTTTCCCGCCAGACAATGAAGCAAAGATATCCTCAATCCGCGGAAGCGGATATTGCACCGTGTGAAGCACCGGATTAACCGTGATCTTGAAGTCTCCACAGATGCGGACCTTCCCCGGTTCCCCTGGCTTGTTACTCGATGAACGCTTCATGACGGGAACAATGGGCGTGGCCCACTCACTCCAGTCCACCTTAGACAGTACTCCTGAACGTTCTAGCCCTTCCAGCTCAGCTTCCACAGCAGGTCGTATCGCATAAGGTACCGGTCTGGCTTTGAAAAATTTTGGGTTTGCATGTTCTGCAATCTTGATTTTTGCCGTAATTCCTCTCAGTGTTCCCAGTCCCTGTTGGAACACCTCTTTAGCCTCATCCAATATTCTGGACAATCGTTCAGGTTTGACATCTTTTTTTCCGGAATCTACCGTTATTGCTTTTAGGGAGTGCCAGTCCATATTTATTTTCCTGATCCACTCCCGTCCCAGAAGTGGTGGACCTCCCTCAGGTAGTACATATAAGTCCATTCCTTGGTGTTCTTTGCCCTTGTGTACCACCTTGACTTTTATCTTTCCGATCGGGTATTCTCTTTGCCCTGTGTATGTCTGCAATACTATCTCCGTATCCCGTAGGGGAATATGTGTGAATAACCTTTTGTAATCTTGCTTATTCATGACCGTCAACGCCGATCCGGTGTCCAATTCCATCTTCACTTGGACTCCTGCTATCTGAAGTGTGACCCAGATAGTTTGTAGGTCAGCTTCCTTACTCACATTGTGAATTCTCAGACTACCCAGTTCCTTGCTGTTGGAGTCTGAATCCGAATTCTGTTCATCCGAACTCTTCTCAGCCACCTTATGTACCTTTCTGCACTTTTCCTGCGGTGACTTTTTGTTGCTGGTCTTCTTTCCTGACCGGCATACTTTAGCTATGTGACCAAGCTTGCCACATTTTCTACATTCCTGATTTTTAAACCAGCATTGGTTCTGATCGTGTGTTGTCTTTCCACAACGATAACATTTCACTGTACCCAAAGCCATTTGATCTACGCTGAGTACCGCTGCCTTCAGCTGCATTTCCGCAGTGCCTCTCGCTGCGGCTTCGTGCGATGCTGCAATAGTGACAGCCTTATCAAGTGTAAGATCATTCTCTTCAAGCATCCGCTTTTGTGTTCCTTCTTTCGACAATCCACACACGAATTTGTCTCTCAGTGCCTCTGTCAGTCTTTCCCCAAACTGACAGTATTTCGCTAGCTTACGCAGTTCAATTAAATACTCCGCGTTGCTTTCCTCTTTCAGTTGCGTTCTCGCATAAAATTTAAATCGTTCCGCTAACATCAGCGGTGTGGGGTTCAAATGATTTCTCAGGACAGCAACAATATTAGCGAAAGCCTGATCCGCCGGTTTAGCTGGTGATAGAAGATGCTTCAATAGCCCGTATGTCTTCGCACCCATTGAGTTTAGTAAGGTTAGTGCTTTATCTTCATCTGATATTTTATTTGCCTTACAATAAATCTCTATGCGTTCTACATACGTGGCCCAATCTTCAACATCGGGATCGAAATCGTTGATGTTACCACGCTTAGGCACCCTCGCAATCTTCTTGAGAAACAAAAATAAATTTTTCTTTCATTTTTTTTTCAAAATGGCGGTTTCCCACGCTTGTCTTCTTCCCCCGCCTACGAAAATGGCGGCTTCCCGCGTTTGCCTTTCTCCCCCGCTGGCTGTAATGGCGATTGCCGTATAGCTGCGTTCGCCCTCCCCAGCGGTTCTCAAATCGTGCCTCCCAGCCCCTCCTGCAGTCCGGTCCTTTCCCCCGGCTGCGGCTGAGTTCTCCGCGGTTTTTTTAAATTTTATCCCGCGCCTCGCGGCCTCGGTAGCTGCCCGGCCTTTTTCCCCGGTCGCGGTCGAGCTCTCTCTCGACGCTGTTGCGTCTCCCAGCCCGCTTGCAGCCCAGTCTTTTACACCGGCTGCGTTTGCCTTCACCGCGGCTCCCGTGCCTTATGCTGCCCCAGTCTCAGCGCCTCTGGCCCCGACTTCTGTCCGGCTCTTTTCCCCGGCCGTGGTCGTGTTCTCCGCCCTTATATCCTCCGTTTTTCCCTCCCCTACTTCACAGGCAACGTGGCCGACTTGCTGCTCATCGCTGATCGGCTTACCCACCACCGTGATAGAAGGGATGATCACTGCCTGTTGCTGATGGAAGGCTTCGTGTCAGGATTCTTCCTCGCTCTTCAGACCCGAGTCTTTTTTCAGCAGGATGATGAGGGCGGATGCCTCTTCTCGACGCCCGTTAAACTGCCTTGGATATATCTCTGCCGCAGGGTAAGATCGTCATCGTCGCCACTGTTAAGTCTGTGTGTTCTAGTTATTGTTAATAAGAATCACTGCACACAGACCACAAGAGTAAATTCAACAGGTCTTTACTAGTCGGAGGTCAGGCTGAACTGCCCAATAAATCATTACACAGCACTTATATACCGGTGTGGTCACCACCGGTATTACAGTCTACAGCAGCCAAGATAACGTAGTGCATCTCTTAAAATAGTTCTCTTAAAGGTGGAACGGTTACATACACCACAACCGTCAGGACCGAAGCCGACAAACTGCTAGTACTGAACTCACGGGTGAGCCACCAAGTATATTCGATTATCCGAGACGCTGTATCCTACACGGCCGCTATCACGATACTAAAAGAACAATATACTAAGCCAGTCAACGAGGTCTACGCTAGACACCTCCTGGCTACCCGCAAACAGCGACCCGGGGAATCGGGTGACGAATACCTACGGGCACTGAGAGTCCTCGGCCGGGAGTGCAAGTGCAAATCGGTGACGGCCGCGGAAAATACTGATGACCTAATCAGAGACGCCTACATCGCCGGCATCAGGTCCAGCTACACTCGACAGAGACTGCTAGAGCAAAGTGGGCTCAACCTGCAGAAGGCTGTGGCCCTTGCTAACTCGCTGGACATGGCCCTCCGAAACATGGATCCCTACCCCCCCGACCATACGGCCCGCCCCGCCCCGCCCCGTGGATGTCACGGGGGCCGCCATCTTGGGACATGGTAAGGCCACAGGCCTGCGCCATGCCACCACTGCCACGGCCCACCTGCAGCCCAACTACAGCTGCGATGTCCAGGGGCTCAAAGTGCTATTTCTGTGGCCAGGCCAAGCACCCCAGACAACACTGCCCGGCGAAGGACGCGATCTGCTCCAAATGCGGAAAGAAGGGGCACTATGCCAAAGTGTGCAGGGCGAAACCGACCAACTCCAGCAGCGCCGCGTGTGAGCCATGCAGGTCGCCATCTTGGACACCACCAGCCACGTGTGAGCCGTGCGGGCCGCCATCTTGGACATCACCAGCCGCGTGTGAGCGGTGCGAGCCGCCATCTTGGACGTCACTTTGGGACCAGGCCCCTGACTCCCCCACTGCCTCGCACGAGTACAACAGCGACCCACCGACCTCAACAATGGCCTCCATCATCCTGGACCAATCCAGGCCTCACCAACTGGCCAGGTCCACGATGGACATCAAGGTAAACGGTCACGCAACAAACTGCCTATTTGACTGCGGGAGCACGGAGAGCTTTATCCACCCCGACACGGTGCGACGCTACTCCCTATCAGTCATGCCCACGCGCCACCGGGTCTCTATGGCCTCCAAGTCCCATACGGCGGACGTCGGCGGCTACTGTGTAGCGACCCTGACAGTAATGGGCACAGAGTACAAAGACTTTAAACTCCTTGTCCTGCCACAGCTCTGCGCTGCTGTGCTACTGGGACTGGATTTCCAGTGCCACCTAGAGAGTGTCACGATGGCGTACGGCGGGCCCCTGCCCCCACTTACAGTCTGCAGCCGGCAAAATTAAAAACAACCGCCGCACACAATATGCAGCCTATCCACCCTGAAAGTCAGCCCCCCCCCCGTTGTTTGCTAATCTCGCCCACGACTGCAAGCCCATCGCAACAAAAAGCAGGCGGTACAGTGCCGGGGATAGAAGCTTCATTAAAATAGAAGTAGAGAGACTCCTGCGGGAGGGGATTATCAAGGGCAGCACCAGCCCATGGCGAGCCCAAGTAGTGGTCATGAAGACCGGCGAGAAACAAAGCCTGGTCATTGACTACAGTCAAACAATCAATAGGCATACCCAATTAGACGCATACCCCCTTCCCCGCATATCTGATATGGTCAATCAGATTGCACAGTACCGGGTATTCTCTACCATTGACCTGAAGTCGGCATACCACCAACTCCCTATCAGGCCTGAAGACCGCCAGTATACTGCCTTTGAGGCAAACGGCCGCCTCTACCACTTCCTCAGAGTCCCCTTCGGCGTCACCAACGGGGTCTCAGTCTTCCAAAGGGAGATGGACCGGATGGTTGACCAGAACGCGCTGCAGGCCACTTTTCCCTACGTGGACAATGTCACCATCTGCGGCCATGACCAGCAGGGCCATGACGCCAATCTAGACAAATTCCTCCGAACAGCCCAGCGCTTAAATTTGACATACAACAAAGAAAAGTGTATGTTTCGCACCACCCGCCTCGCTATCCTTGGCTGTGTAGTGGAAAACGGAGTCATCGGCCCCAACCCCGACCGAATGCGCCCCCTTCTGGAACTACCCCTGCCTCACTGCCTCAAAGCCCTGAAGAGATGTCTGGGGTTTTTCTCTTATTACGCCCAATGGATGCCCAATTACGCGGACAAAGCCCGGCCCCTTATCAAGTCAACCTCCTTCCCCCTGGCGGCAGAGGCCCGTGCAGCCTTCACCCGCATAAAAGAGGACATTGCAAAGGCTACAATGCATGCCGTGGATGAGTCCATCCCTTTCCAAGTGGAGAGCAATGCGTCTGACTTCGCCCTGGCCGCAACCCTTAACCAGGCGGGGAGACCCGTGGCCTTCTTTTCACAAACCCTCCAGGGCCCCGAAATTAGACACTCCTCAGTCGAAAAGGAGGCCAAGGCTATAGTGGAGGCTGTACGGCGTTGGAGGCATTACCTGGCCGGTAAACGCTTCACCCTGCTCACTGACCAACGATCAGTAGCATTTATGTTCAATAACAAGCAGAGGGGCAAAATCAAAAATGACAAAATATTGCGGTGGAGGATCGAATTATCCACCTACAATTATGATATCTTATACCAGCCCGGGAAACTTAATGAGCCCCCAGACGCCCTATCCCGTGGAACATGTGCCAACGCATAGGTCGATAGGCTACTCGCCCTCCACAACGATCTCTGCCACCCGGGGGTCACCAGGTTTTTCCACTTCATTAAGGCCCGCAACCTGCCTTACTCCATCGAGGAGGTCAGGACCATGACCAGGAACTGCCAAGTCTGTGCCGAATGCAAACCGCACTTTTATAAGCTAGACAGGGCGCACCTGATAAAAGCCACCCGCCCCTTCGAGCGCCTAAGCGTAGATTTTAAAGGGCCCCTCCCCTCCTCTGACCGCAACACGCACTTCCTCAACATCATTGACGAGTACTCCCATTTCCCGTTCGCTATCCCCTGCCCGGACATGACCAGCGCCACAGTCATCAAATGTCTCAATGACCTCTTCGCCAAATTCGGTTTTCCCAGCTACATCCATAGTGACAGGGGCTCGTCGTTCATGAGCGATGAGCTGCGCCAGTACCTGCTCGAAAAAGGGATAGCCATGAGCAGGACCACCAGCTACAACCCCCGGGGTAACGGACAAGTAGAAAGGGAGAACGCGACAGTGTGGAAAATCGCCATGCTAGCCTTAAAGTCCAGAGGCCTCCCAACCTCCCGCTGGCAAGAAGTCCTCCCCGATGCGCTTCACTCCATACGGTCACTACTCTGTACCGCCACGAACGCCACCCCTCACGAGAAAATGTTCGTCTTCCCTAGGAAATGCACCTCGGGGACATCGCTACCGCCATGGCTGACGTCTCCAGGGCCCGTCTTGCTCAGGAAGCACGTGAGGAGCCATAAAACAGACCCCCTGGTCGAAAGGGTCCACGTCCTCCACGCCAACCCACAATACGCATACGTGGCGTATCCTGACGGGCGGGAGGACACGGTCTCCATACGAGACCTCGCACCCTCAGGTGCCACCGAAAACACCATTACCCACTACCCATTACCATTACCCACTACCATTACCCACGACACACCCCTAGAAGGGAATCCACATCTAACCCAAGTAGACGGCATGCCAGGGCCCTGTGACCCACCCTTATACACCCACCGACCCCGCACCCACGAAGACAACACGCCGGTGCTCCGGCCCACGCGGGAAACGGCCGCGGGAAAAGAACCGCCGCAGCCGGCACCACGACGATCACTACGGCAGACAAGACCCCCGGAGAGACTTGCCTATACGAACTTCTGAGACACTTCACCCCGCCAGACTCATTTTAAACAAGGGGTGAATGTGGTAAACCACTAATCTGCCTGTACAGAACATGTCTGGGCATGCCACAGCTGGCTCCGCCCCTGGCTCCACCCCTAAGCCCAGGTATAAAGGTGATTGACTTCCAGTCCCCCTGGCTTTAAGGATCGGTCTACCAGCAGAGGCATGCTCGTATTCTTTTGTTAATAAAAGCCTACTTGTTATAAGTTTAACTCTAAGTCTTCTGGAGTTATTGATGGCGCATCACGGTGGACTTTAGATTTTTGACAATCGACGCAATTGTTTGTCCAGTCCCGGACGTCCAAATGCATGCCTTTCCAAATGAATTTACGGGACAGTAGCCGTTGAGAAGCCCACATCCCCGGATGAGATAACACGTGGATTGCCTGGAATACTTTCTTGCGCCATTCGACCGGCACAATGGGCCAGGGCACTCCCATGGATGTGTCGCACAAGAGCATGGTTCCTGCCGCTTGAAACGGCACGTCTGCAACCTGCCAACTGGAAGGCGTGGTCCTAAGCGCTTGTACCTCTGGGTCTGCCAGTTGATCCTCTGCCAGTCCGACGAAATCGATGCCCAGTTGGACTGCCTGGACTGGAACCCGGGAAAGGCAATCTGCCATGAGATTATCCTTGCCTGACACGTGCCGCAAATCTGTTGTGAATTCGGATATAAACGTGAGGTGGCGCTGCTGCCGAGCTGACCAAGGTTCCGCCGTTTTGGCCATGGCAAAGGTGAGCGGCTTGTGGTCCACGAATGCAGTGAACGGACGGCCTTCTAGGAGGAAACGGAAATGCCGGATGGCCAAAAACAGGGCTAGCAACTCTCTGTCAAAAGTGCTATACTTTCGCTCGTTCTTGCGCAGTTGGCGGCTGAAAAAAGCTAACGGCTGCCAACCCCCGTCGACCCACTGCTCTTGAACTGCTCCGATGGCGTAGTCGGAGGCATCCGTAGTGAGGGCAACAGTCGCGCCCGGGAGTGGGTGTGCTAGCATAGTTGCATCCGCCAACGCCGCCTTGGTATCGCGGAACGCCTGGTCCATTTGCTGTGTCCAAGTGAGAACATCCTTGCCCGACTTTCCTTTTAGTGCTTCGTACAGATGTTGCATTAACCGGGCCGCCTTGGGGACGAAACGATGATAAAAATTTACCATCCCCAAGAACTCTTGCAGGGGTTTGACTGTGTGAGGCCGCGGGAATGCGGTAACTGCCTCTACCTTGGTGGCTAGCGGGACGGCGCCTTCTGGGGTAATCCTGTGTCCCAGGAAATCAATACTGGATACTCCAAACATACATTTGGCCGGATTGACAATAAGGCCGTGTTGGCTGAGCCGGGCGAAAAGTGTACGTAAATGGGTCATGTGAGCTGACGTATCCTTGCTGGCTATTAGGATGTCTTCCAAATATACAAAAATGAAGGGCAGGTCCCGTAAGACAGAGTCCATCAACCGCTGGAATGCTTGCGCTGCATTTTTCAGACCGAATGGCATGCGGAGGAACTCAAAAAGGCCGAACGGAGTGATGACCGTCGTTTTGGGGACATCTGGAGGGTGCACCGGAACTTGGTGATATCCACGAACGAGATCCACTTTAGAAAATATAGCGTTGCCAGCCAGATGTGCCGAAAAATCTTGGATGTGGGGAATAGGATACCTGTCCGGTGTCGTGGCGTCATTTAAGCGTCTGTGATCCCCGCAAGGTCGCCATCCGCCGCCTGGTTTGGGTACTATATGTAGTGGGGAGGACCAAGGGCTGTCCGAACGCCGGATGATCCCGAGGCGCTCCATGGTCTGGAACTCAGCCTTTGCGGCTGCCAGCTTGCTGGCTTCTAATCGCCGCGCCCGAGCGTAAACGGGTGCTCCGGTCGTGCAGATATGATGCTCCACCCCGTGCCGTGTGCTTGCAGCCGAAAAAGTAGGCCTGGTGAGCTCCGGGAATTCGCCGAGCAGGTGCGTAAACCCGTCCTGCGACGGAACCGCACAGGCCACCGACCAGGACACGGCGGTGCTGCGGTGGCAGGGCACTGCGTGGAAAGTGGACGCATTAATGAGTCAGCAGTGTTGGACGTCGACCAGCAGACCGTTGGCACAGAAAAAATCAGCCCCCAGGATGGCCTGTGAGACCTTAGCTGTAATAAAGTCGCAGACAAAACGCCGACCGGCGAAGGTTAAGTTTACCGTCTGTTTGCCGAACGTACGCATGGCAGCACCATTTATTGCCACGAGGGAAGGCCCCTGGCCGCCGGATAGTAGGTCCAGCTTTGAAGCTGGCAGGATGCTGCACTGTGAACCAGTGTCGCACAGGAATCGTCGGCCCTTAACGGAATCCGCAACGTAAATGAGTTTGCCCGCTGAGCCCGCCGCCATAGCTAACTTGCCGTGCTTTTTAGACCTTGTCGTCCGTCCGGGAGGACGCGGGCTTGTTGGAGTTTTTTTTTCTTGAGGGAAACTGCAAGGAGGCCGGCAGCATCGAGCTTTGGCGCCAAAACGGGCGTGGTACGCGCACCATCCTGCTGGGGGAGGGCTGGGCTTCGCTCGCGTGGGGGAAAGGCACCTCGTGGCTGCACAACAATGCTGAGTAACAGTAAATATCTTGTCTGCCTCTGCAGCGAGTTCAGCACCGTCTGTGATGGCAGTGTTGGCCAAGGCCGCCTGAACCGGTTCGGGTAGCTGGCAGAGGAAAAGCTCACGGAATAAAAAGCATTGGGGTTCCGCGCCCAACAGCGTGAGCATTTGACTCATCAGCTCTGACGGTTTTGAGTCCCCGAGGCCGGGCATGGAAATAAGCTTGCGTGCCCGCTCCGACTTATTAAGATCAAATACCTGTAGCAAATGGGCTTTAAGCGCTTCGTACTTGCCCTCCTCCGGTGGGCTTCCAAGGATGCTGACGACCCGCGAGGCCGTGGCACTGTCGAGAGCGGCAACCACATAATAATAATGGGTCGAATCCTCTGTGACCTCCCGGAGAGCGAACTGTGCTTCTGCCTGGAAAAACCATGCTGCTGGCTGCTGTTCCCAGAACTGCGGCAGTTTAAGGGCGACGGCGTTCGTGTTCATCCTTGACGAAAGTTGTCCGACGAGATCGGGGTCACCAATGTAGGAATGGAGGTTCCTATCTGAATAAAGGTATTCGACTCGATGAATCAAATCAACAGGTTTTAATGAACAACGAAGTTAACAGGGAAACTACAGAAGAAACGGTACACAGGTCTAATCAGCTTGCTGGGCACTCGACGACGACTGGAAGATTCTGGAAGCTGACGTCATGACGTCATCGCATTCTTCGCGCCACTGGTGGTCACGTGATCGGTGTCATGACGTCATCACGTGGAGTGCAGGAAAACACAATACAGTACAGTTAACAGGCAGTTTAAAGGTGCAGTCCGTGGCTGCACTACACTGTAGTTAAAGGGATTATTACCAATTGTTCTGAGACCCTTGGTGGCTCCGCCACACTATGGTACTATTTCGAAGAACAAGGGAGTTCTCCCCCGGTGTCCTGGCCAATATTTATCTCTTAACCAACATCACCAAATAACAGATTATCTGGTCATTCATCTCATTGCTGTTTACGGGAGCTTGCTGTGTGTAGATTGGCTGCCGCGATTCCTACATTACAACAGTGACTGCACTTCAAAATGTATTTAATTGGCTGTGAAGCACTTTGAGATGTCCTGAGGTCATGAACAGCAATATATTTTCTAACTGTTGGGCAAATTCAGTGGGGGTGCGGTCCTGTTGTAGAATGTCATGAGGGGCATGTGCCAGCTGGAAATATATCGGGCATTTCCTCCAGGTGTCTCCCGATCTCCCGCTGTAACTTCGGCAGAAGATCAGCGAAAACTCTGGAGAAATGGTGGGAGCGACCGTTCATGGCAATACACCGGGATTTCTGCTGCGATACCTCAGGTGTTACGGCAGGAGATTGGCAGAGCCTCCACAGAAATTTTGCCCCGTCATAGATGGGCTGGAAATTCATCTAGGGTGGTGGCGTGCAACGGGCTGTGTCGGATCGGCCACTCGTTATACGCAGCGTCTGGTATTCAACCCCACTGCAGTCAATGAAACTGAACATAAGAACATAAGAATTAGGAGCAGGAGTAGGCCTTTCGGCCCCTCGAGCCTGCTCCGCCATTCAATGAGACCATGGCTGATCGTCCACCTCATCTCCACTTTCTTGCACTATCCCCATATCCCTTGATTCGCTTCATATTCAAAAATCTGTCGATCTCTGTCTTGAATATACTCAACGACTGAGCCTCCTCAACCCTCTGGGGTAGAGAATTCCAAAGATTCACCACCCTCTGAGTGAAGAAATTTCTCCTCGTCTCAGTCCTGAATGGCCGACCCCTTATTCTGAGATTGTGACCCCTGGTTCTAGACTCCCCAGCCAGGGGAAACATCCTCCCTGCATCTACCCTGTCCAGCCCTGTAAGAATTTTGTATGTTTCAATGAGATCACCTCTCATTCTTCTAAACTCTATAGAATATAGGCCTAGTCTACTCAATCTCTCCTCATAGGACAATCTCCCCATCCCAGGAATCAGTCTGGTGAACCTTCGTTGCACTCCCTCTATGGCAAGTATATCCTCCCTTAGGTAAGTAGACCAAAACTGAATATCAGGCACTGCGTATAGTGGGCAGCTGATCTGATACCAGTTGGTTTGAGCCACCGCCCAAGTCAAATTTCTAGGCCTAAGAGCCCTAGGGATATTCTGGAGAGGCTGCCTGGTATTATTCCAGTGAATGTATAAATCTGTGCTGTCCTTTTGAATTTCATATGCGATATTTCCAAAGGTGTAGAAGTAAAATATAGCAATCTCACTGCAGAAATCAGCTTGAAAAAAGATGAGAAGGAGACTAATGGAGATTTAGTCCCCTGTTGCTCAATTTAACTTCGCTGAGATTCATTTCAAAGAACTGGACAACTTTGCCATCAAATAATACAAATCACAAACGCACGCAAACTCATACATAAACAAATACATACACACACAAACACTCGCACAAACACACATACACACAAACACTCGCACAAATATATACACAGACAAACACTAAATAAACAGATGTACACACACAAACACTGCATACAGTTCTGGTCACCACATTACAGGAAAGGTGCGATTGCACTAGAGAGGGTGCAGAGGAGATTTACGAGGATGTTGCCAGGACTGGAGAATTTTAGCTATGAGGAAAGATTGGATAGGCTGGGGTTGTTTTCTTTGGAACAGAGGAGGCTGAGGGGAGACTTGATTGAGGTGTATAAAATTATGAGGGGCCTAGATAGAGTGGATAGGAAGGACCTATTTCCCTTAGCAGAGAGGTCAATAACCAGGGGGCATAGATTTAAAGTAATTGGTGGAAGGATTAGAGGGGAGTTGAGGAGAACTTTTTTCACCCAGAGGGTGGTGGGGGTCTGGAACTCACTGCCTGAAAGGGTGGTGGAGGCAGAAACTCTCATCGCATTTAAAAAGCACTTAGATATGCACTTGAAGTGCCGTAACCTGCAGGGCTACGGACCAAGAGCTGGAAAGTGGGATTCGGCTGGATCGCTCTTTTTCAGCCAGAACAGACACGATGGGCCGAATGGCCTCCTTCTGTGCCGTAAATTTCTGTGATTCTATAAAACACAGATAAACGCATATGCACACCCAAATACATACACATACATGTATACTTTCACAGACATAAACATAGACACATACATACACGCATATTCATGTAATAAAAAGTAAAGGAGAAACTGTCAAGACTGTAACTTTGAAATAAAAATTGAAAATCCTGGAAGGAAACAGATTTTTTTTCTAAAAATCGGTAACACCTTATTGATCACAGCTCTGAGACACATTTCAAAGCACTGCACACCAATTGCTATTTAACTGTAGTCACTGTTGTTATGTAGACAAACGCAGTTGCTAACTTGCACACAGCAAGGTCCCACACACAGCAAACGAGATGCATGGCCAATACGTCTGATTTTAATGGTGTAAGTTGAGGGGTGAATTTTGGCCAGGATGTGGGGAGAACTTGCTGTTGCTTAAATATTGCCAAGGGATCTTTAACATTCATCAAAAAGAGGTAGGGCAGGATTTTCATTGGGCCGTGGAGGCGGGATTGGAGGCGTGTGGGGGGTTAAAATACCAAAATCGGGGGGCACGAACCCAGCCCCCTGCCCCCAACCCACCTCCATGCCAGTTTCAAAGGAGGCGGGTACCCGACCCGTGCTGGGACCCGCCTCCCCGAGGCGGGAAGGGGATTAGGGCCAATTAACTGCCTGTTAACAGGCAGTTAACAGGCAGTTTTTAGCCTAATCCCTATTTTCATTGGTGAAATGTGGGATTCCCGACGGCTCCAAATCACGCCAAGTTAGCGAGGCGGGCCGTCGGGATGAAGGGCTTGGAGGGGTTCGAGATGTCCGGTGTTCAGGCGAGTGATGGGTGCATGAGTGCAGAGGTAAGTGTGTTTGGTGTGTGTAAAGTGTTTAAAGAAGTTTTACTTACCTTTACAGGCTTCCTTCCTTCAGGTCTCGGGAGTCCCTCATCTCACTGGCACAGAAAGCAGAATGGCCACGATCTGTGAAAAATTGCAGCATTCAGCTTTCTGTTCCGGGGAGATCTCTAAATCATCCTGAGAGGAAGGAATTAACTTGGAGTACAGATTGTCAGTGTTTGACAGCTTCAAACAGCTGTCAAAATGCTGATATTTCATCTGTCAAAAGGTCTTGACAGATGAAATATCAATCTGTGACATCACCTGTTGCCGTGTGGCCCTTAGTTGGCCTGCTGATCCCGCTGGGTGGGCTCAACAAGGTAAATCAAGTGAAAATCGTGTGGGTTGGCCACAATTCGATGGAGGCGTGACTACAACCCCGAAAGTTGTAGGCCCGCCTCCTACCCGCCTCCTCAATGAAAATCCAGCCTTGTAGTGTCTTTGACATTTCACTGCTCTCAGCAACCAGAGCGCTCATCAGGAATTCAGGCTCCGAGGCCAGTGTGTCCAGTTTTCAGCCTCTGCGGTTTCTCACCTTAATAGTTCAAAGGTCGCTTGGAAAATGAATCGGGTGTGCTGACTGTAATGATCAGTAACATGTCATTCTAGAATGGTACACTAGGTGGGGCTGTATGTTTAGTAAGGGGCTACCCACAAGGCAGTAGTCAAGATGAATGCCTGTACACTAGCCCACATGGCTGAATAAATGATTAGCTCAAGCTAGCTGTTCATAATGAAAACGTCTATTTATTTATGAACATAACATGGTACCAGGATTGGTAATATCTGCTGAATATTGTGAAACGCGACATGGAAAATTTGAAGCCACCGGAGGGTTTGAAACTCATGGGGAATGTCGATTGCAATTGGTGGACTTTCAAACAACAATTTGAACTCTATGTTGCTGCCATCGGGTTCGGTACGAAGCCAGACGCAAGGAAAATAGCATTACTGCTCACGGTTGCAGGCCCGCAGGTGATAGAGGTATTTAATACGTTTGTCTTTGATCAAGAGGAGGACAGAGAAAAAATGGACGATGTGCTAAAGAAGTTTGATACACATCGTTCTCCCAAAAAGAACAAGACCTATGAGAGGTATGTGTTCCGTTCACGGACACAGCAGCAAAATGAGACTTTTGATAGCTTTGTGACCGATCTGAAACTGAAAGCACAGACATGTAATTTCTCTGAACTGAAATCATCCATGATTCGTGACCAGATTGTGTTTGGTATTCATGATAAAAAGGTCAGGGAACGTCTGTTGAGAGAAACCGAACTAACATTGGAGAATGCTGTGAAAATATGCCATGCCAGTGAGCTAGCTCAACAGCATGCAAAGACTTTCAGTGAAATTAATAATAATGCGACTGTAGTGAGTGACTGTGCTGCTGTCGGTGCTGTGTTCTACAAGGGGATGAAACAGGGGCAGAACAGAAATGCAAAGCAATCGGAGGATGGAATTTTTAATTGTAAACGCTGTGGTTACAAACACCAGCCAAGACAATGCCCTGCATTTGGGAAAATGTGCACAAAATGTAATGGAAAGAATCACTTTGCCAAACAATGCTTTTCAAAAGTAAAAACAAAGAAAGGGCAACAAGTCAATGTGATTGAGGACACTGATTTAAGTGAGACATTTTTTGTAGGAATGGTGTCATGTGACAATATAGAAAAGGATACAGAAAATGTGCAGCCCTCAGGAATGGACAATGTTGAACATAAAGTTAATGCAGTAAAAGAGGACAAATGGATAATGCCACTGCAGGTAAATGGAGCATTAGCTACATTGAAACTAGACACTGGGGCAAAAGCAAACTTAATCAGTATGAGTGACATTAAAAATATGAAAGAAAAGCCCAAAATACAGAAAAAGTCAGTACTACTGAAGAACTATAATGGACAGAAAATAGATAGATTAGGTGTATGCAGACTTAAAGTGACAGTCAAAGACAAAGTGCATCATCTCATGTTTTCTGTTGTGACTGAAGGACTTGATTCACTATTAGGTGACAAAGCTTGTGAGGACTTAGAACTGGTCAAGAGAGTCTACCGTATAAACTGTGCCATAAGCAGACCAGATGAATCAGTGGATTCTGTAGTGAGTAATTTCCAGGATGTGCTGAAAGGATTTGGAGTTCTACCATTCACTTACAAGATCCAGCTAAAGGAGAATGCTCAGCCAGTGGTACGTGCTCCACGGAGAGTTCCAGCACCCCTGCGTGACCTGCTCAAGAAAGAACTGGACAGAATGACCACACTAGGAGTCATCAGGAAAGTCGAAGAGCCAACAGACTGGGTTAACTCCATGGTATGTGTAAAGAAAAAGAACAATGATCTAAGAGTATGCATAGATCCAAAGGACTTAAATGCAAACATAAAACGTGAACACTACCAGATTCCCAAGCGAGAAGAAATCACCAGTGAAATGTCAGGTGCCAGATACTTCACAAAGCTCGATGCCTCACCAGGATTTTGGCAACTAAAACTGGATGAAGAGAGCACCAAATACTGTACCTTCAACACACCATTTGGCAGGTATTGTTTCCTCAGAATGCCTTTTGGGATAATATCTGTATCTGAAATCTTTCATAGAGTGATGGAACACATAATTGAAGGTTTGGAAGGAGTTCGGGTCGATGTTGATGATATCATCATCTGGGGCTCCACACTGAAAGAACACAATGAGAGACTGACTAAAGTGCTACAGAGCATACGCCGGAATGGACTGAAGCTCAACAAAGCCAAGTGTCAGTTTGGTGTCCAGGAAGTCACTTTCCTAGGAGATAATCTATCTGGTAAAGGAATAGAGCCAGATATGGAAAAAGTAAACGCCATACTCAACATGCCCCGACCCACTGACAAAAAAGGAGTGCTATGCATCATGGGGATGATGAACTTCATTGGAAAGTTCATTCCTAACTTGTCAGCCAAGACAGCCTGTCTGCGAGACCTGCTACATAAAACAAATGAGTTTGCATGGACAGAAAGACATGAACAAGAGTGGATGAACCTTAAAACAGTGCTGACAACCACTATAATAAAAGAATGAAAAGCTTAGAGTTCATAAAGTAAAGCTTTGAAAATGTGTTGACTGTTGTGAAGATGTTTATGTCATTATGATTGATTGATATTGATTGATACTGATTTTGTTTAACCTCTAATGAAGGGGGATGTAATGATCAGTAACATGTCATTCTAGAATGGTACACTAGGTGGAGCTGTATGTTTAGTAAGGGGCTACCCACAAGGCAGTAGTCAAGATGGATGCTTGTACACTAGTCCACATGGCTGAATAAACGACTAGCTCAAGCTAGCTGTTCATAATGAAAACGTCTATTTATTTATGAACATAACACTGACCTCTGCATGAACCCCAATTGCGTAAACCTCACCACAGGGTGCATAAAATCATGAAGCTTACTTGATATAGCACTGCATAAGAGCATAAGAAATAAGAGCAGGAGTAGGCTATTTGGCCCCTCGAGCCTGCTCCGCCATTCAATAGGATCACGGCTGATCTTCTACCTCAACTCCACTTTCCCGCACTATCCCCATATCCCTTAGTATCAAAAAATCTATCGATCTCTGTCTTGAATATACTCAACAACTGTGCATCCATAGCTCTCTGGGGTAGAGAATTCCAAACATTAACAACTCATTGAGTGAAGAAATTTCTCCTCATCTCAGTCCGAAATGGCCGACCCCTTATTCTGAGACTGTAACCCCTGGTTCTAGACTTCCCAGTCAGGGGAAATATCTGCCTTTTCCCCTGTCAAACCCCTTAAGAATTCTATATGTTTCAATGTGATCTCCTCTCATTCTTCTAAACTCTAGGGAATATAAATGTAAGAAGTCACACACCAGGTTATCGTCCAACAGTTTTATTTGAAATCACAAGCTTTCGGAGCGCTGCTCCTTCGTCAGGGGCAGCACTCCGAAAGCTTGTGATTTCAAATAAAACTGTTGGACTATAACCTGGTGTTGTGTGACTTCTTACATTTGTCCACCCCAGTCCAACACCGGCATCTCCACACCTAGGGAATATAGGCCTAATCTACTCAATCCCTCCTCATAGGACAATCCCCCCATCCCAGGAACCAGTCTAGTCAACCTTCGTTGCACTCCCTCTATGGCAAGTATATCCTTCCTTAGGTGAGGAGACCAAACCTGTACACAATACTCCAGGTGTGGTCCCACCAAAGCCCTATATAATTACAGTAAGACGTCTTTATTCTTACACTCCAATCCTTTTGTAATAAAGGCCGACATACCATTTGCTTTCCTAATTGCTTGCTGTACCTGCATGTTAACTTTCAGTGATTCTTGTACAAGAACAAAATACAGCAATGCTTTCAGATGACTTGATAATGTCGACCATGACAAGCTAATTCACCTTTACCAGAACAGTGGAACCACAGGGCATGGCTTGAAGGGGGGTAAATTCAAAATTAATCTGCGGGAGCGAGTGGTCAATCTATGGAACAGGCTCCCTAGGGAGATGGTGGAAGCAGTTAGGATTGATTGATTCGAATGGGAATTAGATAGATTCCTTTCAGAAAATAACATTCTGGGATACAGTACGTGAGTAATTTGAGACATGACGTGTGGGGAGTGTAACATTGCTCAGGAGGAACGGGTGACTTTGGACCTCTGGTTCCCAAAGCTCCCCACCACTGGGGGTTGTCCTCGCCTCGTGTCTGGGTCTGTTGTAGACTCATTGATAGAGATTGATTGCTGTGATTAGTCAACAACTCCCATTATCGTCGTATCATCGACTACCAGGATGGTGGAAGGTGAGCGAAATGGACCTCGATCTTTTTTCGTCTAGCAAGTCTTAGAAAAAAAGTCATTATAAACCAAAATAATTTAGTGGCAATAATTTAATAAGCCCACAGTGCAATTTCTATGTAGCTGATGTATTGTAAAAGCTCAATTATAATTTGCTTGAAGATACTTATGAATCAATCACACCCAGATGTCACAGCAATGATAAATGCAGTAATATAGATTGATCGCAGTGAATGAGATAGAATTGCTAAACGTTACGAGACCATCATTTCTTGTATATAAATTTTAGACAGCGCCAGACATTTTAAAAAGTGTTATAATTCAACTTGTGCAACGTTAGTGAATTTATTCTTTAATTATTTTCATCGAATAATATCGACATTTGGGGACATGCTGCAGGCCGTCTCGAGAGATTTGAGTGAGTCAAAACCTCATCAGCATCGCACGCAACAGTACCAATTTGCATTTATATAGCGCCTTTAACGTAGTAAAACGTCCCAAGGCGCATCACAGGAGCGACTATCAAACAAAATTTGACGCCGAGTCACATAAGGAGATATTAGGACAGTGAACAAAGGTCTGGTCAAAGCACACATATATGTATTTAATATCAAATTATTGACCCATAGAATCATAAAGACTTACGGCACTTCATGAGGCCATTCGGCCTATTGCGCTTGTGCCGGCTCTTTGAGAGAACTATCCGCTTAATCCCATTTCCCTGACTTTTCCCTATACCCTCCTAAATATTACTTTTTTCAACTTTTTTCTCTTGCTCTGAACACAGATAGCGACTGTTCAAGAAACAAAATATTTAAAAGTGCAGATACAAATGTCTTTGCTGTCACTAGACTTGGCTATTCCAAAGCTGTCCTGACTGACCACCCACCTTCCACCCTCTGCAAGACTCAGCTCATCCAAAAACTCCGCTGCCCATATCCTAACTCACGTCAAGCCATGTTCACCCATCACCAACGTTCCTGCTAAGCTGTGCGGCCGTGCAGCTGTCTGGAGGGCCTAAGCCCTATCCTAACTGCAGCCACCATCTCCCTAGGAAGCCCGTTCCATAGATTGACCACTCGCTCCCACAGATTAATTTTGAATTTATCGGCTTTTCAGTGCGAGAGTTCACGCATGGGCGAAATTTTGAATGGGTCACACAGCCTGTTAAAGGGACCGCGCACCCTCAAAAACATTAGGGGGAACATTGCCCATCACCCCCCTGTTCGCTGACCTACATTGGCTCCTGGTCGAGCAATGTCTCGAATTAAAAATTCTCATCCTCGTGTTCAAATCCCTCCATGGCCTCGTCCCTCCCTATCTCTGTATTCTCCTCCAGCCCTACAAATCACAAGATTTCTGCACTCCTCCAATTCTGGCCTAGAAACATAGAAACATAGAAACTAGGAGCAGGGGTAGGCCATTCGGCCCTTCGAGCCTGCTCCGCCATTCAACGAGATCATGGCTGATCATCCAAACCCTAGCACCCGGTCCCTACACCGACAGCCATCCCACCCAAGCCCTATCCCCGTAACCCCGTAACCCCACGTATTTAATCCCCCCTAACACTAAGGGCCAATTTTTATCATGGCCAATCAACCTAACCCGCACATCTTTGGACTGTGGGAGGAAACCGGAGCACCCGGAGGAAACCCACGCAAACACGGGGAGAATGTGCAAACTCCACACAGACAGTCACCCGAGGCCTCTTGCGCAACCCCAATTGTCATCGCTCCACCATTGGTGGCTGTGCCTATTGAGCACCAGACTTGACTATTGGTTGGGGGTGGGGGGGGGGGTGGTGATGGGCATGGAGCAATTATGTATTTAAACCAATGACTCCCTAAAGCAGAATGTTGACATGGCAACATGCTGGATCAGGATTGCACATGTCTTAGGTGTCAGCCTTCACTCAGTGATCGCATTATCGACCTGAGTCAGAGAAGGCTGTGGGTTTAAGGCCCATTCCAGTGTCTTGAGCGCACATAATCTAGACTGACAGCCCAGTGCAGTACTGAGGGAGCGCTGCACTGTCGGAGGTGTCGTCTTTCAGACGAGGCATTAAACCGAGGCCTTGTCGGCCTTCTCAGGTGGATGTCCTGGCCAACATTTATCCTTCAACCAATATCACTAAAAAACAGATTATCTGGTCATTACCTCATGGCTGATTGTGGGAGCTGGCTGTGTGAGAATTGGCTGCCATATTTCTGTACATTACAACAGTGACTGCACTTCAAAAGTGCTTCATTGGCTGTAAAGAGTTTTGGGACGTCCTGAGGTTGCAAAAGGTGCTGGATAAATACAGGTTCTTTAAATTTTTTTCTTAGCTATCTTCACTAAGGTGAAATACAGTTAATTTGGGGCTAGAAAATGCATTATAGCTTTTGGTCAGAAAAGAAAACCCATTATTACTTCTTTAAATTGCTTATGAAATCCCAACCTTATCACAATGGCTATCTGCTAATATTTTTAAGGCAACACTGGAGAACAGGAAGCCTAACAACATTCAGAAGCTATGCAAGAATAACCTCCCATCACGCGAGAAAAACAAGCTTCACTATCTTGACCCTGACTATATCTTTCTGAAGCTAAAACCAATCTGGAGAGGCAATGCAAACAATGGAAAGGTTAAACAACTTAAGCAGGATATTACTGGCAGGACCTGAGCAAAGACTAGTTACAGAGTTCAGGGTCTGACGAAAGGAATATGTGTAATGATTGCAAATGAGCAGCAAAGTGGATGTGAATGCATTCGAACACAATAGCGCAAATGTAAAGTGCCTTTCTAGTAGTACAGTTAAAAGCATATTTTCTTCAGAGAGTGGAGGCCGAGGTGCTTTGAGTGTTCTGCGAGTTCTTGCTCAAGTGTTATCAAATGCACTGATGTCAAGGGATCACCAGGTCATGAGATAGATATGGATGAGGAAGGTCATTTGGTCCATCCTAGGACAGGCTGCCGAAGAACAAAACCCTACAGACCCTCCAGCACAAAATCAAATTGTCCCTTAAATGATTCCAAGGTTTTCACATCCACTACTCTACTCAGAAGTCCATCCCACATGTTGAAGTCCATTCTCTGTGCGAAGATGTTCCTGTGTGAAGTGTTTCAGCCGTGGCCCAGCACACTTGCCTCTGAGTCAGAAGGTTGTGGGTTCAAGTTCTACTCCAGGGACTTGAGCACATAAAAAATCTAGGCTGACGCTCCAGTGGAGTGCTGCACTGTCGGAGGTGCCGTCTTTCGGATGAGATGTTAAAGCGAGGGCCTGTCTGCTCTCTCAGGTGGATGTAAAAGATCCCAGGGCACTATTTCAAAGAAGAGCTAGGGGAGTTATCCCCGGTGTCCTGGTCAATATTTATCCCTCAATCAACATCACAAAAACAGATTATCTGGTCATTATTACATTGCTGTTTGTGGGAGCTTGCTGTGCGCAAATTGGCTGCCAGGTTTCCTACATTACAACAGTGACCACATTTCAAAAGTACGTCATTGACTGCAAAGCGCTTTGCGACATCCGGCGGTCGTGAAAGGCGCTATAGAAATACAAGTCTTTCTTTTTCTTTTTTTCCTGACATCAGTCTTGAATTAGCCTGACATTAAAAGAAAAAAGAAAGACTTGCATTTATATTGCCCCTTTCACGGCCTCAGGATGCCCCAAAGCACTTTACAGCCAATGAGGTACTTTTTTTTTTTAGAGCATTTTCACTTTTGTAAGGTAGGAAATGTGGCAGTCAATAGGCGCATGGCAAGATCCCATAAAAGCAAATGAAATAAATGACCAGATTCAGGCGTTGACTGAGGGACAAATTGTTGGGCAGGGCACTGGGGAGAAATCCCTTGATTTTCTTTGAAATAGTGCCATGGGATCCTTTACATCCACCTGAGGGGGCAGACGGGGCCTCGGTTGAGCGTCTCATCCAAAAGACGGCAACTCCGACCGTGCAGCGCTCCCTCCCTTGATTATGTGCTCAAGCCTCTGGAGTGGGGGTTGATCCCACAATCTTCCGACTCGGAAGCGAGAATGTGCTACCTACCGAACCAAGGCTGATACATTTAGCTTCAACCAATGTCCCGTTGTCTTACAATTACAGTTTAATTTGAAGTCATTTTTTTTGGCTGTGCTTTCTCCATTTTATTCACAATCTTCTATTCCTGTGTGAGAACCTTTCTCAGTCGTCGCCTTTCAAAGCAGAATAACCCAAGTTTGTCCACTCCATCCTCATAACTCAGTCCTGTGACAATACTGATCATTCTTACGACTCTTCATCTATGTCAATACTTCCAACTTTCAGTCCGTTACTTCACCATTGATCCAACAACTTTTTTTTAAAGGAGTTCATTGATCAGTCATTAACTGCTTTTGAAGGGAATCTATCTGCAGATTTGCTACGCTGGGAAAATTAATTCTTCTAATTTCTAGTCTTTGCTTGAGGCTTCTTCATTTTGTGATTTTAAAATTCTCATCCTTCTGTTCAAATCCCTTGATGGCCTCGCCCCCCTCCCTACCTTTGTAACCTCCTCCAGCCCTGCAACCCTCCGAGATCTCTGCATTCCTCCAAATCTGGCCTCTGGCACATCCCCGATTTTAATCACTCCACCATTGGCGGCCCTGGCTTCAGCCGCCGAGGCCCCAAGTTCTGGGATACCCTCCCTAAACCCCTCCACCTCTTTCTCCTCCTTTAAGGCATGCCTTAAAAGCTACCTGACGTAAGAAAACTACTAGGCACTTGGTCTAAGCATTAAACAAAGCTTTAATCAACTGTTTTACAACATGGAGGTCTAGTTGTGTCCTTCACTAGTTCCTGTTAAGAATGTCCTGCGCAAGCTGGGCCCGTGCCTGAGTATTTATACTCTCCCTGGACAGCGCCACCCGCAGGCCGCTCAGTATCATTTCATAAATCTTTCTTTTATGAATGACTGATTCATGTCACTACCTCTTTGACCAAGCTTTTGGTCATCTGCCCTAATGTCTCCTTATGCAGCTCGGTGTCAAATTTTGCTGGATACCGCTCTTATGAAGCATCTTGGGATGTTTGGCTATGTTAAAGGCGCTTTGTAAAAGCAAGTTGTTGTTGTTCCACCCTCCAGTTCTGTGATCTCATGCATTAATGCTCTCTGCTATTCTGTAGCAATGACTTCTACAAGTAAACTATTTTTAGGTAGCTGCTTAGACCTTGCAGACTACAGCCTTGAAGGTGGATTGCAACCCGCCATTGGGTGTGGCAATGACATTGCCATCAGATGGTTTAGATCTTCTTAACAGATAGAGCTGATTTTGGAGACCATGGACAGTCCCAGCCTTGGAGTACAGTCTACTCAGATCACAAAGGAAAATGCTCCAGGCAGACCGTGCTGCTGATGCCTCTGGTCCCCTGCGGCTTATGAAATTACAGGACCGGGAAAAGATGGTGCAGTCCATTTGTTTGGTCCCAAATGGCAAGAACTTTTGGGCTGTCTCCCTGACAGATGGATGGTGTGACTGAAGTTCTTCATCTTCAGAAGCCCTGCCTTTGCCCATATTTTCCAACCACAGTTTTGATTTGGCTGGATTATGATAATAATACGGGGGCGGGAGAAGATTTCCTCTTGTCGCTATGCGTTAGTGAGATTGTAATGCAGATTCCCTCTGATCACTGGCTGGGAATTTCCTGGGGCCTGATCCCACCACACAGCAACTTCCACTGCAGTGGAAACTCCGCTGACCTGAGCAAGTAGGGTTTCCGCCTCAACTTCGGCAAAGATACGGAAGGGGTCCATGAGCAACACCCAGGAAATTCCTGGTAAGTATTCCTTACGGAAGCTGCAACATTAAATACATTTAAAATGGAGATAGACAGTTTCCTAGCAGATAAGGGAATTAGGGGTTACGGGGAGAGGGCAGGGAAGTGGACGTGAGTCTAGATTCGGATCAGCCATGATCCTATTGAATGGCGGAGCAGGCCCGAGGGGCCGTATGGCCTACTCCTGCTCCTACTTCTTATGTTCTTATGTTCTTATGAATCATAAGCCTGTCTTTTTATTTAGGAGACATTTGCAATTTGGCTAGAAATTGTAACCCGTCCAGCTCCATTAATGGAGATTTGCTTTGAAAGGGTAGCACTGATTCCTACTCTGATCTGATTGAATCAAATGAATACAGAGTTTTTTCTATTCTAAAACTGGATCCGACAATGAAAATTTAAGAAACATTCTCCCCCTGTCCTTAGTTCGTCCAGTGCACCGTTCCTTAAAAACAATACCAGGGCCCTGCAGAGAAATATTACTTGTGTCAGCTGTGGCTCAGTGGGCAGCACCCTTGCCTCTGAGTCAGAAGGTTGTGAGTTAAGTCCCACTCCAGAGACTTGAGCACAAAAATCGAGGCTGACACTTATTATGTCCGTGTATGATTGAGACACGGACAGCAGGAGTTGAACAAAACAAGTCTTTACTGAATGGAGTCAATCGGGAAACTGAACTACAGAGGCTCGCTAGCGCCTTTTATACAGGGGTGGTCACTGCCGGTACTGCAGTCTGAGACCAGTTATTCTCTTAAAGGAACATACACAACAACACTCTAGTACGGTATTGAGGGAGTGCTGCACTGTTGGAGGTGCCGTCTTTTGGATGAGATGTTAAACTGAGGCCCCGTCTGCTCCCTCAGGTGGAAGTAAAAGATCCCATGGCACTATTTTGTCCTGGCCACTATTTATCCCTCAACATTGCTGTGTGCAAATTGGCTGCTGTGTTTCCTATGTTACAACATGGACAACATTTAATTGGCTGTAAAGTACTTTTTGACATCCTGAGGATGTGAAAGGCACCATATAAATGCAAGTCTTTAAAAAAAAAAAAATTAACTAGAAGGCATATGGGATACTTTCCTTTATTTGCCGAGGCATAGAATAAGAGCAGGGAGGTTATGCTTGAGCTGTATAATACATTAGTTAGGCCACAGCTAGAGTACTGCATAAAGTTCTGGTCACCACATTGTACAAAAGATGTGATTGCACTAGAGAGGGTGCAGAGGAGATTTATGAGGATGTTGCCAGGACTGGAGAATTTTAGCTATGAGGAAAGATTGGATAGGCTGGGGTTGTTTTCTTTGGAACAGAGGAGGCTGAGGGGAGATTTAATTGAGGTGTATAAAATTATGAGGGGCCTAGATAGAGTTGATAGGACGGACCTATTTCCCTTAGCAGAGAGGTCAATAACCAGGAGGCATCGATTTAAAGTAATGGGTAGATGGATTAGAGGGGAGTTGAGGAGAATTTTTTTCACCCAAAGTGTTGTGGGGGTCTGGAACTCACTGCCTGAAAGGGTGGTAGAGGCAGAGACCCTCATCACATTTAAAAAGTACTTGGATATGCACTTGAAGTGACGTAACCTACAGGGCTACGGACCAAGAGCTGGAAAGTGGGATTAGGCTGGATAGCTCTTTGTCGGCCGGCACAGACATGATGGGCCAAATGGCCTCCTTCTGTGCCATAAATTTCTATGATTCTAGATAGATGCGTTTGATCAATGAATAACAGCAGTGATAGAGTGTGTGTTATTAGCTGTATACTAATCACCCGTTTGAAAATCACACTGTAGCAATCTTAGAACAAACAAAATGCCAGTGTTCCCACAGAGGCACTGAGCTGGTGCTAGCAACATCAATTATTTTGTGTCGGCAGCTGAACAGGCTCATCCTCTCAGGAATTTGCAACAACAAAAAAATGGCTCAAAACGCATTAACAAATTAACTGAAAAACAAATTGCTTGAAGGTTCTCTTTAACCAAATTGATCATCCAATGAAGAAAAAAAAATTAGCTGTCTGGCAAATTAGGCCTTAAAGCTGAAGGTTGCTGCACAAAAGGCTTCAACTTTCCTCTTTAATTACACTGTTTTAGCGAGGCTAATGGGGCGGAGGATCGGCCATGGCGCCAGCTCTCCGCCAATTCCCGCCATTTTTATCGCCAGGCGTTCCTGGCGCACTTTGAATGTCGCCGCTGTTGGGATATTAATGGTGGACTGACTCAATACATCACATCTAACTTCATTACCGCCATAGTAATACTGGACGCTAAGATTGCCCTCACCAGTGAGAGGTCATTCTATGGAGACAAGGGGCTAGATTTTCATTGAGGAGGCGGGTAGGAGGTGGGACTACAACTTTCGGGGTTGTAGTCCCACCTCCATCGAGTTGTGGCCAACCCACGCGATTTTGACTTGATTGACCTTGTTGAGCCCACCCAGCGGGCTCAGCAGGCCGATTAAGAGCCACCCAGCAACAGGTGATGTCACAGATTGATATTTCATCTGTCAAGACCTTTTGACAGATGAAATATCAGCGTTTCACAGCTGTTTGAAGCTGTCAAACACTGACAATCTGTATTCTAAGTTAATTCCTTCCTCTCAGGATGATTTAAGAGATCTCCCCGGAACAGAAAGCTGAATGCTGCAATTTTTGACAGCTCGCAGCCATTCTGCTTTCTGTGCCGATCAGATGAGGGACTCCTGAGACCTGAAGGAATGAAGGCTGTAAAGGTAAGTAAAGGTAAGTAAAACTTATTTAAACACTTTACACACACCAAACACACTTACCTCTGCACTCATGCACCCATCACTCACCTGAACACTGGACATCTCGACCCCTCCAAGCCCTTCATCCCGACAGTCCGCCTCCTCTAACTTGGCGTGGTTTGGAGCCGTCGGGAATCCCACACTTCAACATTAAAAATAAGGATTAGGCTAAAAACTGCCTGTTAACTACCTGTTAACAGGCAGTTAATTGGCACTAATCCCCTTCCCGCCTCAGGGAGTCGGGTCCCAGTGTGGGGCGGGTATCTGTCTCCTTTGAAACTGGCATGGAGGCGGGTTGGGGGCGGGATGGGTTCGGGACCCCCGATTTTGGGATTTTAACCCCCCACATGCCTCCAATCCCGCCTCCACAGCCCAATGAAAATCCTGCCCTAGCTCTCTAGGGAGACAGTGAATGCAACATCCACAGCAACCTGCATTTATATAGCACCTTTAACACAGTAAAGCATCCCAAGGCACTTTACAGGAGCAATTACCAAACAAAATTTGATACTAAGTCTCATAAGGAGATATTAGGAGAGGTGGCCAAAAGCTTGGGGAGTGGGACTAATTGGATAGCTCGACCAAAGAGCCGGCACAGGTACGGTGGGATGAATGGCCTCCTTATGTGCTGTATCATTCTATCATTCGATGAAATGGTGTTTTCCTTTAAAATTCTGATCACTGGCAATGAGGATACAGGTTACAAAGGCCATGATCCTCCATTGAGTCTGTCATGATACAATGATCTTGCCTTAGCTTGTCGTGCTCTTGCCTCAGAGATTAAAAAATTGTCCATTCAATAAATAAGTTTCAGTTCTGGGCACCGCACCTCAGGAAGGGTATAGCAGCCTTGGGTGGGGGGGGCGGGGAGGGGGGGAAAGGGCGGGTGGAAAGTGGGGGACGGCAGCATCAATGCACCAGAATGATACCGGGGCTAGAAGGGCTATATTATGAGGACAGGTTGCATAGACTGGGTTTGTATTCGCTTGAGTTTAGAAGATTGAGGGGTGATCTGATTGAGCTGTTTGAAATGTTCAAAGGATTTGATAGGGTAGATACGTAGATACTATGTCCTATGGTGGGGGAATCAAGAACGAGGGGACACAATCTTAAAATTACAGCTATGCCATTTAGGAGGGAAATCAGGACACACTTTTTCACACAAACGGTAGTAGAGAAATTTGGAAATTTCTCCCCCAAAAGGCTATGGATGCTGGGGGACAATTGGAATGTTCAGCAGCGATTTTATTAATGGAGGCGGGTTGGGTGCGGGGTCAGGTGGTTTCCGGCTTCCAGTCCCGCCCCCAGCTTCATCCGCTCCACAGACGTGATTTTGCCTTGATTGACCTTGTTAAGCCCGCCCTGCAGGCTTGCCAGCCAATTAAGAGGAAGCGGGTCAGCTTACGTCATTTGATGACACGTCATCTGCCGGTTTCCTTGAAGGGACCGTGCGCAATTTTATTTTGGCAGTTAATTTCTCAGTGTTTGACAGCATTGAGTTGCTGAGAACACTGGCAATCACTGCACAAAGGTGACCTCTTGCACCCAGGCTCTCCAATAACTCCCTCCATAGGCTGGGATAGATGGCAGCTGCAGGTGAGGTGGCAGTAGCGATCTGTCACTGGGGAGAGAGGTTCTCCCAATGAGGTGGCACTGGACATGGATTTAAAAACTTGTAACCTAAAGAAAAGTGTAAATGTATTAAAAATGCAGTTCCCAACATTTTCTTCCTCTGAAACTCGCCAGTGCACCATTGGATCCTTCACATCACTTCTGCAGCTGTCATCAATGCAGAAACATTACAGCAGACTCACAACATGCCACACTTACCTGGCGTGGTAATCCAGACATCGGGAAACCTGAGCCAGAAGCGGCAAAATTCAAAAAATAGCCCGTCAACTATTGGCAACTGCCTGTTAATAGGCAGGTAATTGCCTTTAATCCTCTTCCCACCGCTATTCGCAAATCGGGGACCCGACACTTGGGAAAATTGTTTGGAGGCGGGTTGATAGTGGGATCGCAACCCATCATCAATCAAAACGATTTTAACCTTTGACCTGCCTCCAAACCCGCCCTCTAAGCCGTGTTTACGGATATATTCAACCGTTCACTGTACCAGTCTGTAGTCCCCACCTGCTTCAAGATGACATCGGTTATTCCAGTCCCCCAAAAAACAAAAGTAACCTGTTTAAACAACTACCGCCCCATAGCACTCACTTCTGTCATCCTGAAGTGCTTTGAGAGGCTGGTCAAAACCCACATCAACTCCTTACTAACTGACACACTGGAACCACTCCAATTTGCTTACCGCCCAAAAAGATCTAGGGATGATGCCATCGCCACTGTACTGCACACTGCCTTATCACACCTGGATAAAAGGAACACCTATGTGAGAATGTTGTTCATTGATTATAGTTCAGCATTCAATACCATTATCCCCTCCAAGCTTGTCAACAAGCTCAGTGAGCTAGGACTTAACACCTCCCTATGCAACTGGATCCTGGACTTCCTGACGGGCAGACCCCAGGTGGTGAAAATAGGCAGTAACACCTCCTCAACACTGATCCTGAATACGGGAGCTCCCCAGGGTTGTGTGCTCAGCCCCCTCCTGTACTCCCTGTTTACTCATGATTGCGTGGCCACGCACAACTCCAACTCCATCATCAAGTTTGCTGAGACACTACCGTTGTAGGCCTGATCACAGATGGCAATGCGACAGGCTATAGGGAGGAGGTAAGAGCTCTAGCAGAATGGTGCAAGTACAACAACCTCTCCCTCAACATCAGCAAAACAAAGGAGATGATCGTGGACTACAGGAAGCGGCAGGGGGAGGGACACACCCCAATCTACATCGAAGGGGCTGAGGTGGAGAGGGTCAGCAGCTTCAAATTCCTGGGTGTATTCATTACGGAGGACTTAACGTGGTCACATCACATCGACGTTGTAACCAAGAAGGCATGCCAATGCCTGTTCTTCCTCAGGAGACTGAAGAAATTTGGAATGGCCCCCCAGATTCTCACCAACTTCTACCGGTGCACCATCGAGAGTATCCTGTCCGGCTGTATCACTACCTGGTATGGCAACTGCACCGCCACAGACCGCAAGGCTCTACAGATGGTGGCGAAAGCTGCACAACATACTATAGGAATTAAACTACCTGCTGTCCAGGATATCTACCCCGAGAGGTGCCGGGGGAAGGCCCTGAGAATCATTAAAGACGCGAGCCACCCCAGCCACAACCTCTTCGCCCTGCTCTCGTCCGGTAAGAGATACCAAAGCATACGGTCTCGTACCAGCAGGTTTCGAAACAGCTTCTACCCCCAGGCCATAAGACTTATGAATGTATAATTTATTATTATTTATTACTGTTGTTTTATTTATTATTACTGTATTTCTATTAGCATTTTATCATTGTTATGCCATATTTATTCCAATGTTGGGAGGACTCGTAAAAATCAACATTTCATTGTGCAGTACACACGTCTGCTGCATATATGACGAATAAAATTGAATTCAATTGATAAGCGCTGGTAAAATCCAACCCTTCAAGACTGAGAGCGATAGATTTTTGTTAGGCAAGGGTATCAAAGGATAATGAGCAAAGACGGGAAAGTGGAGTTGAGGTGCAGATCAGCCTTGATCTAATTGAATGGCGTAGCAGGCCCGAGGGGCTGAATGGCCTCCTCCTGACCCTATGAAGCAGAAGGAAGCATTCTACCCAGATAGCACTCCTTAATTTCATGTGGTCAGCTCCTCTGAGGTAACATAAACATTAAAGCACAGTCTCCACCTTTCTTTATCACAGGTTACTTGTAAAGCAAAAAAAAATAGCCTCAATTGAATGGCAGAAGCAAGTTCGAGGGGCTGAACGGTCTACTCCTGTTCCTACTGTTCCCAACGTTCCAAACAAAAGAGCACACAAGCTAATCTGGTACTCCAGCACTGGGAGAGTGCAGCACTCTTTTTTTTTAGAAATAGGAGCAGGAGTAGGCCATAGAAACATAGAAGATAGGAGCAGGAGTAGGCCATTCGGCCCCTCGAGCCTGCTCCACCATTCAATGCGATCATGGCAGATCATCCAAATTCAGTACCCGGTCTCTGCTTTCTCCCCATACCCCTTGACCCCTTTAGCCTTGAGAAATATATCCAACTCCTTCTTGAATATATTTAATAAATTGGCCTCTACTGCCTTCTGTGGTAGAGAATTCCACAGGTTCACCACTCTCTGGGTGAAGAAATTCCTCCTCATTTCTGTCCTAAATGGCCTACCCCTTATCCTTAGACTGTGACCCCTGGTTCTGGACTCCCCAACCATCGGGAACATCCTTCCTGCATCTAGTCTGTCCAGTCCTGTCAGAATTTTATAAGTTTCAATGAGATCCCCTCTCATTCTTCTAAACTCCAGTGAGTATAAGCCCAATCGTCCCAATCTCTCCTCATACGTCATTCCTGTCATCCCAGGTATCAGCCTGGTGAATCTTCGCTGAACTCCTTCCATGGCAAGAACATCCTTCCTCAGATAAGGTGGCCAAAACTGCACACAATACTCAAGATGTGGTCTCACCAAGGCCATGTACAACTGCAGCAAGACATCCTTGTTCCTGTACTCAAACCCTCTCGCTACGAAGGCCAACATACCATTTAAAGACTTCTTAACCGCCTGCTGCACCTGCATGCTTACCTTCAGCGACTGGTGCACAAGGACACCCAGGTCTCGTTGCACTTCCCCTTCTCCCAATCTATTGCCATTCAGATAATAATCTGCCTTCCTGTTTTTGCCACCAAAGTGGATAACCTCACATTTATCCACGTTATATTGCATCTGCCATGATTTTGCCCAATCACCCAACCTGTCCAAATCATCCTGGAGTTTCTCGGCATCCTCCTCACAGCACACATGCCCACCCAGCTTTGTGTTGTCTGCAAATTTGGAGATATTACATCTAGTTCCCTTGTCTAGATCATTAATATGTATTGTGAATAGCTGGGGTCCAAGGACCGATCCCTGCCATACCCCACTAGTCACTGCCTGCCACTCGGAAAAAGACCCGTTTTTTCCAACTTTTTGCTTTCTCTCTGCCAACCAGTTCTCTATCCAAGTCAATACCTTGCCCCCAATCCCATGTGCCTTAACTTTACACACTAATCTCTTATGCGGTACCTTATCAGAAGCCTTCTGAAAGTCCAAATACACCACATCCACTGGTTCTCCCTTATCTATTTTACCAGTTACATCCTCAAAAATTTCCAGTAGATTAGTCAAGCACGATTTACCTTTTGTAAATCCATGTTGACTTTGTCCGATCCTGTCACTGTTTTCCAAGTGCTCTGCTATTGCATCTTTTATAATGGACTCTAGCATTTTCCCCACTACCGATGTCAGGCTTACCGGTCTGTAGTTACCCATTTTCTCTCTACCACCTTTTTTGAATAGTGGGGTAACATTAGCTACCCTCCAATCCATGGGTGCTGTTCCAGATTCCATCGAATGTTGGAAGGTGATCAGCAATGCATCTACTATTTCTAGGGCCACTTCCTTAAGTACCCTAGGATGTAGATTATCAGGCTCTGGGGATTTATCGGCCTTTAATCCCATCAATTTCCCTAACACCATTTCCCTACAAATACTGATTTCTTTCAGTTCCTCCCTTTCAGCAGACCCTATGTTCCCCGACATCTCTGGGAGGTTATTTGTGTTCTCCTTTGTGAAGACAGAACCAAAATATGTAATTAATTGGTCTGCCATTTCTTTGCTCCCCATTATACATTTCCCTGATTCTGACTGCAAGGGACCTACACTTGGCTTCACCAATCTTTTTCTCTTCACATATCTATAAAAGCTTTTACAGTCAGTTTTTATGTTCCCTGAAAGCTTACTCTCATATTCTATTTTCCCCTTCTTAATTAATCCCTTTTTCCTTTTGTTGAATCCTTAACTGCTCCCAATTCTCAGGTTTACTGCTTTTTCTGGCCAATTTATGTGTCCTCTCCTTGGATCTTATGCTATCCCTAATTTCCCTTGTTAGCCACGGTTGAGTCACCTTTTTTGTTTTATTTTTATGCCAAACTGGGATGAACAAATTCTGTAGTTCATCCATGCGGTCTTTGAATGTTTGCCATTGCCTATCCACCATCAACCCTTTGAGTGACATTCCCCAATCAATCCTACCCAACTCGCGCCTCAGACCATCGTAGTTTCCTTTATTTAAATTCAGGACCCTAGTCTCTGAGTCAACTACTTCATTCTCCATCTTAATGAAGAATTCGATCATATTATGATCGCTCTGACCCAAGGAGCCTCGTACAACAAGATTGCTAATTAATCCTTTCTCGTTACATAATACCCAGTCTAAGATGGCCTGACCTCTGGTTGGTTCCTCGACATATTGGTCCAGGAAACCATCCCGTAAACACTCCAGGAATTCCTCCTCCACAGTATTGTTACTAATTTGGTTAGCCCAATCTATATGTAGATTAAAGTCACCCATGATGACTGCTGTGCCCTTATTGCACGCTTCTCTAATTTCCCTTTTAATGCCATCCCCAACCTCCGCATTACTGTTTGGAGGTCTATATACCACTTCCACTAACGTTTTCTGCCCCTTGGTATTTCTCAGTTCTACCCATACAGATTCCACATCATCAGAGCTAATATCCTTCCTTACAATTGTGTTAATCCCTTCTTTAACCAGCAATGCTACCCCACCTCCCTTTCCTTTTTGCCTATCTTTCCTGAATATTGAATACCCCTGGATGTTGAGTTCCCAGCCTTGGCCACCCTGGAGCCATGTTTCCGTAATCCCAATCAAATCATAAACATTTACCTCTATTTGCACAGCTAATTCATCCACCTTATTACGAATGCTCCTCGTATTAAGACACAAAGGCCTAGAAATTCGGTGGGCTGTGCCATCAGTTAGCGCCCAAAGAGGGCACTTAGTGGGTTTAGCGCCACTGGCCACACCTCCCGCTAAAATTAGCGGGGCGCTAATGGCGGCATTAGCCTGTAGCGCTGCGCCACCACTGATGATGTCATCGGTGTACGCAGCGCCCCGCTACCACCCCGATCGCGATATTTGGTAGCGTCCCCGCTGTAACGCCGGTCGCAATCTGCGACCAGTTCAGGGGGGCCTACCTGCGGCGGTAGAGGCGCAAATTAAAGGAGAGTTGCGGGGCGGCCATTTTTGTTGTTGGCCGCCTGCCTGCACCTCTCCGCGCTGCCGACCCCGGCCTCCTGAGCACCCCCACCCCCCGGTAGTGCCAGCTGTGTCCCAAGAGCCCGGCACTTCTCCTCGGTGCCGGTCTCTTTTGCCGGCACTCGTGATCTCCAATCGCGCTGCAGCAGGCCCCTCCCCTTTAAGAAGGGGTGGAAGGCCTGCAGTACCGCAGCATGCCGTGCCACAGCGTGTGACGCTGCAGCACGTTGCGCTGTGATTTTCAGTTGCAGCGCCCCCAGAGGGATGCGGGGCGCCTCGAGCAGCACCGCGTTTCCGTTTGGGGCACTCAAACTGAATATCGGGCTGGCGCTCGCGGCTCCTTCCGGAGCGGTACTTGCGGCGCCCAGGCCAAAGCCTTCAGGCTTGTTTTTTGAATGCTCTTAGACCTATTAGAATTATTATTTACTATGGCCATGTTTGATTTAAACTGTTGATTTCTCTGACTGCCACTTTTGTTTTTCTCCTTCCTATCTTTTGTTTTTTCCTTGTTTCCCTTTCCTCTGTCCCCGTGCTCAGGCTCCCAACCCCCTGCCATTTTAGTTTAAACCCTCCCCCAGAGCACTAGCAAACACTCCCCCTAGGACATCGGTCCCGGCTTTGCCCAGGTGCAAACCGTCCAGTTTGTACTGGTCCCATCTCCCCCAGAACTGGTTCCAATGTCCCAGGAATTTGAATCCCTCCCCCTCGAACCTTCCTCTAGCCATATATTCATCTGAAATATCCTTCTATTTCTACTCTGACTAGCACGTGACACAGGTAGCATACCTGAGATTACTGCCTTTGAGGTCCTATTTTTTAATTTACCTCCTAACTCCCTATATTCAGCTTTTAGGACCTCATCCTATTTTTTACCTATAACATTGGTACCTACATGCGCCACGACAACTGGCTGTTCACCCTCCCCTTCCAAAATGTTCTGCAGCCGCTCTGAGACATCCTTGACCCTTGCACCAGGGAGGAAACACACCATCCTGGAGACTCGTTTGCGGCCGCAGAAACGCCTATCTATTCCCCTTACAATAGAATCACCTATTACTATAGCTCTACCCCTGTTTTTCCTCCCATCCTGTGCAGCAGAGCCACCCCTGGTGCCAGGAAGTTGGCTGCTGCTGCCTTCCTCTGATAAGCCATCCCCCCCAACAGTACTCAAAGTGGTGTATCTGTTTGAGAGGGGGATGGCCACAGGGGACCCCTGCACTACCTGCCTGCGCCTAGTACTCTGTCTGTTGGTCACCCCTTCCCTTTCTGCCTGTCCAACCTTTGCCTGCAGTGTGACCAACTGCTTAAACGTGTTATCCACGACCTCCTCAGCATCGCATTTGGCCCCTCAAGCCTGCTCCGCCATTTAAGGAGATCATGGCTGATTTGATCTTGGGCTCAGCTCCATTTCCCTGCCCGCTCCCCATAACCCTTCACTCCCTTATTGTTCAAAAATCTGTCTAACTCCGCCTTAAATATAATCAATGACCCAGCCTCCACCGCTGTCTGGGGCAGAGAATTCTCAGAATTGTCAGAAGTGTTGTCCCTTGAGGAGAGGTTAAATTGCCAGCTGGATGTTGGACATCCCAGAACACTACTCAAAGAGCAGAAGGGAGATGTCCTCACTAACATTCCTCCATCAACAATATAGATTAATTGGTCATTTATTCAAAACAGTTACAGAGCAGAAACAAGCCATTTTGTCCCTGAAGTCTATTTTAATATTTTACTCAATGAGTCATCTGTTCCAATCCTACTTATCTGCTCGCTTCCCATATCCTCAATATTTCTCTTTCTCAAGCTCTCTGATTCACTTTTAAAATAATTTGGGCCCTCTCGTTGGTTTACCCACCAGTGCAAATAATCTTGCATTATTTTACATTATAAAAGAGAGTACTTGCATTTATATAGCGCCTTTCACAACCTCAGGGCATCCCAGAAGCGCTTCACTGCCAATGATGTACTTTTGAAGTGTGGGCACTGTTGTGATGTAGGGACCGCGACAGCCAATTTGCACACAGCAAGATCCCACAAACAACAATGTGATAATGAGCAGATAATTTATTTTAAGTTGGTTGAGGGATAACTATTGACCAGTGTAGTGTATGTACCCGTCTACCTTTAAGAGAACTATTGTATGTAACCGTCCACCTTTAAGAGAACTACTTTAGGTGTTGCACTACTTTGTTGGCTTCTGTATACTGTAATACCGACGGTGACCACACCGGTATATAAGTGCTGTGCCAGGAAGTATTGAGCAGATTCGCCCTGACCTTCGAATAGTAAAGTCCTGTTTTAAGTTACTCTTGGAGTCTGTGTATTAATTAACTAAACAACCCACAGACTTTACAGTGGCGACGAGTCCGATCGTACCCTGCGGCAACAATAATTCCGAAGCAGTTAACGAGCGTCGAGAAGAGGCAACCGCCCTCGTCATTCTGCTGGGAGAAAACTCGAGTCTGCAGAGCTGGAAAGGAGGAAGAATTCAGAGACATAAGACTTCCATCAGCAACAGGCACTGACTGTCCCTTCTGCCACGGTGAGGAGTGAGCCAATCAGCACGAGAAGCAAGGCGGCCACGGTGACTGTGAGTAAGGGAAAAGTAAAAAGAATAACCGGAGGATAAGGGCGGTGCACTCGACCACGGTCAAGGGGGAAAGGAGCCGGACAGAAGTCAGGCCCAGAGGCGCTGAGACTGGGGCAGCGTGGAGCAAGGAAGCCGCGGTACAGACAGGCTGGGGACGCAACGGCGTCGTGAGACAGCTAGACCGCGACCGGCAAAAAAGGCCGGGCAGCGACCGAAGCCACGAAGCGCTGCGACCGGGAGCGTAGGCGCGGGAAGATATAAAAACTCAGCTGCAGCCGGGGAGGGAAGCACCGGACTGCAAGAGGGCTGGGAGGCGCGATTGGGAGCCGAGCGAGCGGGAGAGGCAGAGCCGACCAAGGGAGACTGAGCGAGAGCCAGTCCAGCAGCTGAAACTATTCGCCGTCAACGGGGTGTACCCAGCGCGGTAGAGCCGAGCGAGCGGGAGAGAGACAGAGCCCGAGCAAGGGGAACTGAGCGAGAGCCAGCCCAGCGGCTGAAACTGTTCGCCGTCAACGGGGTGTACCCAGCGCCGGTTGCCCTGCCGAGAAAAGGGAAAGCACTGAAGCCGACGCGCAGGCTGTGAACCTGAAAGCCAGCGGCTGTCGCCCGTGGGGAAAGTGTACCCCTCCCGCCAGGGGAAGAAACGCGGGAAGCCGCCATTAGGCGGAGAAGAAGACAGAAGCGGGGAACCGCCATTGAAGTGGGCGGGGAGAGAAGATAAGCGCGGGAAACCTCCATTTTCGCGGGAACCGCCATCTTGGAAAAATTTTAAGAAATAATTCGTGGTGTTATCAGGAAGAGAGGAAGATGCCTAAGCGGGGTAACATCAACAATTTTAATTCCGAGGTAGAAGACTGGGCCACGTATGTGGAACGCATTGAGATCTATTGTGAGGCCAATAAAATAGAAGAAGATGACAAAGCTATAACCTTGCTAAACTCGATGGGCGCGAAGACATACGAGCTCTTGAAGCATCTACTAGCACCAGCTAAACCGACGGATCAGACTTTCGATGAGATTGTGACTGTTCTGAAGGATCACTTGAACCCCACACCGTTGATGTTGGCTGAACGATTCAAATTCTATGCGAGAACGCAAAGGAAAGACGAAAGCAACGCAGAATACTTGGTCGAACTGCGTAGACTAGCGAAACACTGCCAGTTTGGAGGGAATCTGACAGAGGCGTTGCGACACAAATTCGTGTGCGGAATGTCGAAGGAAGAAACACAAAAACGACTGCTCGAAGAGAACGATCTTACACTTGAGAAGGCTGTCCTTATTGCTGCATCGAACGAAGCCGCAGCGAAAGGAACGGCGGAAATGCAGCTAAAGGCAGCGGCACTCAGGGTGCAGCAAATTACTTCGGGTACAACGAAATGCTATCGTTGTGGGAAGACAACACACGACCAGAACCAATGCTGGTTTAAAAACCAGGAATGTAGGAAATGTGGCAAGCTCGGTCACATAGCTAAGGTATGCCGGTCAGGGAAGAAGACCAACAATAATGAGTCACCACAAAAGAGGTACAGGAAGGTACATGAGGTGACTAGGAAGAGTCCGGAAGAACAGAATTCGGACTCACACTCCAACTGCAAGGAACTGGATAGTCTGAGAATTCACAATGTGAGTAATGAAGTTGACCGACAAGCTATCTGGATCACACTACAGATTGCAAAAGTCCAAGTGAAAATGGAAGTGGACACCGGATCGGCGTTGACGGTCATGAATAAGCATGATTATAAAAAGTTATTCAAGCATATTCCCCTACGGGATACGGAACTAGTATTGCAGACATACACGGGGCACAAAGTATACCCCATCGGAAAGATAGAAGTCAAGGTGAGATACAAGGACAAAGAGCACCAAAGGATGGACCTGTATGTGTTGCCTGAGGGAGGTCCACCACTTCTGGGATGGGAGTGGATCAGGAAAATAAAGATAGACTGGCATTCACTAAACACCATGACGGTAGATTCCGGAAAGGAAGATGTCAAACCTGAACGGTTGTCCAGAATATTAGACGAAGCTAAAGAGGTATTCCAGCAAGGACTGGGAACACTGCGAGGAATTAAAGCAAAGGTTAAGATTGCAGAACATGCAAGCCCAAAATTTTTCAAAGCCAGATCGGTACCTTACGCGATACGACCTGCTGTGGAGGCAGAACTGGAAGAACTTGAACGATCAGGGGTACTGTCAAAAGTGGACTGGAGTGAGTGGGCCACGCCCATTGTTCCCGTCATGAAGTCTTCACCAAGTAACAAGCCAGGGGGACCGGGGAAGGTCCGCATCTGCGGAGACTTCAAGATCGCAGTGAATCCGGTGCTTCACACGGTACAATACCCGCTTCCGCGGATTGAAGATATCTTTGCTTCGTTGGCTGGAGGGAAACACTTCACCAAGATAGACCTAGCACAGGCATACTTACAAATGGAAGTCGAGGAAGAGTCGCGTCAGTACCTCACCATCAACACACACAGAGGCTTGTATCGTTATAATAGACTGGTTTTTGGGGTAGCTTCGGCTCCAGCAATTTGGCAGAGGGCCATGGAGCAGGTATTACAAGGAATTCCAAGCACGCAGTGTTACTTAGACGATATCCTGATTACGGGAGAAGACGAGGAAGAACACCTCACAAATTTGAAACTGGTGCTCACTAGGTTGAAGGAATATGGCCTTCGAGTTAATCGCAAGAAATGTGAGTTCTTCCAAAAACGGATCTCGTACTGCGGTCATGTCATTGACCGAGAGGGGCTGCACAAGTCACCTGACAAGATAGAAGCTGTCGTGAAGGCCCCCGCTCCGGAAAACGTATCACAGTTAAGATCATTCTTGGGGTTGATTAATTATTATCACAAGTTTCTGCCGAATCTATCCACGGTGCTGCATCCGCTGAATGCTCTGTTGCGGAAAGAAGTACCATGGAAGTGGAGTGAGGAATGTAAAAAGGCCTTTCGCAGAAGCAAGGCGTTGATTACCTCTGAAGAAGTGTTGGCTCTATTCAACCCAACGTTACCTCTTCGTCTAGCTTGTGATGCTTCCCCCTATGGAATTGGAGCAGTACTTTCACACAAGTTACCAAATGGCTCGGAAAGACCAGTGGCATTCGCGTCCCGATCATTGACCTCCGTGGAGTGAAATTATGCTCAAATAGATAGGGAGGCCCTCAGCCTTGTGTGGGGCGTAAGGAAATTCAATCATTATCTGCAGGGCAAGAAGTTCACATTACTGACAGACCACCAGCCGTTGGTGTCCATATTCAACCCTAACAAGGCCGTTTCCACCATGACAGCGCAAAGGTTACAGAGGTGGTCCGTGTTACTTGGGGCACACCAATATGACATTGAATACAAAAGGTCCAAACAGCATGGAAATGCTGATGGGTTATCGCGCTTGCCATTGCCGATAGTAGAAGAAGCGACTACAGTGGAACCGGTAGAGATGTTCCACTCATCCATAGTGGAATGTCTACCAGTAACAAATTCGATGATCGAAAACGAAACAAGAAATGACCCGACTCTCTCACGAGTCTATGATTTAACGGTGGAGGGATGGCCAGCACAGGGCGAACCAACGATGCCAGCATTTTCGCAGGGAAAAGAACAGCTGTCAGTGTGTCGAGGAACCCTGATGTGTGGATCTAGAGTGGTGATTCCACCCAAACTTCAACAGAAGGTGTTAAAGGAGCTGCACGAGGGACATCTGGGTGGAGTGAAAATGAAGAACCTAGCAAGAGCGTTTGTGTGGTGGCCAGGCATTGATGGGGACATCGAAGAAATCACTAAGAGCTGTCTAGGATGCCAGAAGGTCCAAAATGCGCCACCACAGGCTCCTCTGCATCCATGGGAGTGGCCCTCATCTCCTTGGCAAAGGGTACATATCGACTTTGCTGGTCCATTTATGGACTCAATGTTTCTAATAGCGGTGGATGCACACTCCAAGTGGCCGGAGGTAATAAAGATGTCCACCACCACCACGGAAAAAGCCATCACAGTGTTAAGGACCATGTTTGCTAGGAATGGGCTGCCGGAACAGATCTGTTCTGATAATGGACCGCAATTTGTGTCCGAAGAATTCAAGAAATTCTTAAAGAGCAATGGGGTTAAGCACTACACGTCAGCTCCATACCATCCCGCCTCCAATGGATTGGCTGAAAGGTTTGTCCAGACCTTCAAGAAGGCCATAAAGGCCATGGGTAATGAAGCCATTAACTTACAACATAAGGTGGATAGCTTCTTGTTGGCGTACAGGAATGCAACACATGCGGTCACAAATCAAACTCCCGCCATGATGTTTTTTAATAGACGACTAAGATGCCGGCTGGATTTGCTTAAGCCAAACATCAGAAGGGACGTAGAGAACCGGCAATTCCAGGGCATGAATGAAAGGCCAACTAGATCTTTTCAGATAGGTCAACAAGTTTTGGCCCGGGACTACCGTACCGAGAAATGGCAGCCTGGAACTATCGGAAAAAGGCTAGGGCCGTTGATGTATACGGTGGACATTGGGGACAGTATAATAAGGCGCCATGTTGACCAGATCATAGGGTCAGCCACAAATGGCCAACCTACTCCACCACCTTACACGGTTAATGTTGAGACAGAGATACCCAGAACACCTACCTCCGATCTGGTAATACTGGAATCAGATGAACCTGACACTGTCCTTCAAGCCGAATCGACCTTGCCAGAAGCACCTACTACCCTGCCGGAAGTTACGACACCACCGAGGCGTTATCTGGACAGAGTCCGGAAACCTCCAGAGAGACTGAATCTGTGAACTGTCTTGCATAAAGTTGTATATATGTTATAATGTATGTTTAATGGGGAATCAGTATGTTGTAAGCTAAAAAGGGAGGATTGTAGTGTATGTACCCGTCTACCTTTAAGAGAACTATTGTATGTAACCGTCCACCTTTAAGAGAACTACTTTAGGTGTTGCACTACTTTGTTGGCTTCTGTATACTGTAATACCGACGGTGACCACACCGGTATATAAGTGCTGTGCCAGGAAGTATTGAGCAGATTCGCCCTGACCTTCGAATAGTAAAGTCCTGTTTTAAGTTACTCTTGGAGTCTGTGTATTAATTAACTAAACAACCCACAGACTTTACAACCAGGGCACCGTGGATAACTCCCCTGCTCGTCTTCAAAGTAGTGCTGTGGGATCTTTTACGTCCACCTGAGAGAGCAGACGGGGCCTCGGTTTAAAGTCATAGGCCTAGAAATTCAGTTGTTAGCGCCAGCCGCTAGCCCCTTAAGAGGACGATAAGTGGGGCGTGAAGCGGCTAGCGCCCGGGCGCGGCGCGAGCTGCGCCTCTCGCGAACTTGAGTGGACGTTTAGCGGCGGCGCAAAACCGCAACGCCCGCTCAGCTACGCGCGCAGATGCTGACGTCATTTCATGGTGCAACGCCCTTGGTGCGCCCTGAACCGGAACTTCAGTGGCGCCCCCCTTCTTTCCACCTGGCGCTCCCAGCGACTGGTTGAGTGGAACGGTTCCCAGTCGCTGTGGGGCTGAGAGGGCGCTATTTAAAGGGGGCTCTTCCTGCCTTCTTAGTGGTAGTCATTTTGGACCACGCCTTCTGTGTGAGAGAGAGAGAGATTTGCAGTGTGACAAAGGGAGAGAGCTTTTTGCTTTGAATCAGTGCTCGCACAGGTACTTCTGGCTTCAGCCCAGAGCTTTGCAGTTGGATTAATTTCTCAGTGCCATAGCCTTGAGTGGCCACATATACTGGAGGTTGCAATGGGTGGAAACGTTGGGTTTCTCCATTGCATTGAGAGGGCTCAGAGACGCCGAGAGAGAGTGCCAATCATGGCCAGACGGAGGAGGGCCAACAGGCGTCGGCACAGGAGGCCTTACCCTCCCAGGGTATACTGCCAGCAGTTCTCCTACCTCAACATGTCTGAGGAGCAGTGCATTCGGAGGCTTCGATTCAGAAGGGAGGTGGTCACTGAGATCTGCCACCTGCTTAAGAGAGATCTGCAGCCTCAGCTGAGGAGCAGGACGTCTCTGTCAGTGGCAGTGAAGGTGACAGTGGCTCTCAACTTCTATGCCACTGGCTCCTTCCAATCCGCTACTGGGGACATTGCCAATGCCTTCCAGTTCGCGGTGCATTGCTGCATCCGCCAAGTCATGAATGCCCTCTTCAGAAGGAGACGTCAGTACATTTCCTACCCCATGAGCTTGGACAAGCAGCAGGAGCGCGCAATGGGATTTGCAAGAATAGCGGGCTTCCCCATGGTCCAGGGCGCCATTGACTGCACGCATGTGGCTTTGCGGGCGCCTCTAGAGAATGCCGAGGATTACCGCAACCGGAAGGGGTGCCATTCGTTGAACGTGCAGTTGGTGTGTGACCACAGGCAGCTGATACTAGCTGTCAATGCTCGCTTTCCAGGCAGCAGCCACGGCGCCTTCATCCTGCGTCAGGCTTCTGTGGCAGGCCTTTTCGAAGCCCTGGCTCACCCAAGAGGCTGGCTTCTCGGGGACAAGGGCTATCCTTTGTGCACCTGGCTGATGACACCGCTCCGTGCGCTCAGCACCCCTGCTGAAGAGAGATACAACGACAGCCATCAAGCGACCAGGAACATCATTGCGCACACAATCAGCGTGCTAAACAATGGTTCCGCTGTCTGGACCATTCTGGGGGAGCCCTTCAGCACTCGCCTGAGCGAGTCTCCCATTTTGTTGTAGTGTGCTGCATGCTGCACAATCTGGCTATCCTCAGGACTCAGCCACTGCCAGCAAACATTGGAGGACCACCAGAGGAGGAGGAGGAGGAGAAGGAGGAGGAGGAGGAGGAGCACCAAGACAGGAGGGAGGCACAAAGTGCAAGGGCCGTCCATCAGCGGCTTATTGCAAGTCGGTTCTAGGCCCCCTCTCAGGGAATGGCTTGTGCCATTGAAAGAACATGAATGGACCCACTCCGCAAACCCTGAGCCGATCAAGGCAACAAATAGTTCAAAGTGCAAACATGCACAATCCGAATAAAGACAATTATTTATTTAACAAACACTGCGCCCTTCCCGCATGACAAACAAATACAGAGAAACCCCCCAAAAAACAGTCAGACACATAACTGGCTCTCACAACCTGGAGACAATGAACAAAAGAGTTAAACAAAAATGACCATGATCCTCGGCCGTCACTAAAAAAAATTACAGCATTTTGCCACACCTCCTACTTTTTGGCCTGCGAGGGTGATCTGCCTCGCTTGCGAGATTGGCCCCTTCCCACCCTGCAGCTCCTCCACAATGGGACCCCAGTGGCTGCAGCAAGGCTGGGGGAAGGCTGCTGAGGGTCAGATCGTGAGTCGGCAGATGCCCTTGGGGGACAGCCTGGACCAGCTCTGGGCCTGGGGGGCCCGGCTGCTGACTGCTCCAACTCTGCTTGGGCGGCAGCAGTCTGTCCTACGGGTGGTGGCAGCTGCAGTGGAGCAGTGACAGTGTTGGCTGCAGGAATGCTGCCAACCTGACAGAGCACAGGCACGCCCTGGTCTGATGGGACACTGGCACTCGCACGGGACAGCACTGAACCATGCGCAGCAATCTGCTGAAGCACAGACTGCTGGCCTGCTGTGGCGCAGTGAGGGCCCCGGCGACTCCTGCCCGATCCAGTGAGGGTGCAAGCAGTTAGTGCTCGTGTTGCCCTGATCTGTGTCTGCATCAGACCAGCCAGTGACTGCATGGCACGACTAAGCACTTGGCTGGAAGCCGCCTGTACTGCACCGAAGTCCTGCAGACTCCTTGCCTGTGCTGCCCCGAATTCCTGTTCACTCCTTGCCAGTGACTCTATGGAGTCAGGCATCCTTGCCACTGCAGCCATGAGCTCAGTGTGCCTGCGCTCCGCCTGGGCGCCCATTTCAGCAAGGAGCCGCACCTCCTCTGCGCTCACTGTAGCAGGACTGGAGGCCACACTCTCCTTCCGGGGAGAAGGCCGCCGAGCTTCCCTACCCACCCCCCGCGTTGATGCAGCCCGCTGGGCCCCGGAGCTTCACCCTCCTCAGTCCCTTCCCCACTGCTCCCCTCCAGGGACGACGTGTCCCCATTCTGGCCATGGGCAGCCTCGGCTGAGGGTGGCACTGATGTTCCGGCTTCCTCTTCCTCCTGCTCGCCTTCCGATTCACTCACAGTGGCAGCTTGAGGGCCCAACTCCTCACCTGGCGAATCAACATCTGAAAGCAGGGAGGTACAAGAGTTGCTTTAGCGTGAGGACAGGGTGGCAGCGAGGGAGGCATGAGTGCTGCAATGCACTGCATTGGTTCGATAGTGGCAAAGGATGCTGGTGTGAGGCACAAGTGGAAAGAGAGAGGTCAAAAAGGTGATGACCTTACCATTGCTGTCCAGAACGGGGTCGGCATCTCCAGTGGCGACAGGGCCAATCAGCCGGTCTGCCATAATCCGTTCCACTCGCTGCTCCAGATCGCTGAGGTCTTTAAGTTCAGGATGGCCTCCCCCGGTCCGTTGCTGCTGCCTCCTATTGTGGGCCAGCTTGCCCTGCCAGAGAAAGGACGAGCTCTGAGTACAGTGTGAAGCCCTGATCTTGGCTGCACTGCCTCCCATGGTGGAACAGCCCTTACAGTGTCAAGCCCTGATCTTGGCTGCACTGCCTCCCATGGTCGAATAGCCCTTACAGTGTGAAGCCCTGATCTCGGCTGCACTGCCTCCCATGGTCGAATAGCCCTTACATTTTGTAAAGTGGTGAATGGGCATGTGATTTTCATGAGAGGCCCATAGGTGTTGGATGAGGGCTGGGCATTGGGGTTTTCAGGACCCTTTGGCCATAAAGTGAGGTGCACATGCAGGGATGAAGAGGATACCGGAAAGGGTACTCACCCTGACAACCCGAGTGTGGTCGTTGAACTGCTTCCTGCATTACTTTGGGGTCCTAGGTACCATGCTGCTGGAGGTCACTCTGTGTGCCACCTCTCTCCAAGCTTTTCGATATTCGTTGGGCAGCGGCCTCCTGCCACTGTCCGGAAAGAGGATAGGTGGCCTGCACTCCACTGCGCCAACCAGAGCCTTCAGGGCCTCCTCACAGAAGCGCTGCACTCGCTCCCTGGCCCTCTCCATGGTCGTAGGCGTAACGATGTAGCAGCAGGTCTGTCCAGACCGAGAATCAGGGCTCCAATGTGCAGGGCGTGGCTGCAAACCAATTCGACCCTCCCCCTTTAAGAGGTGACCTGCGCCAGCGTGTCTGCCTGCACTCGCTAACTGGCCGCACCTGCGCTGCGCTCGCCCTCGGTGGTAGCGCTTCGCCTCTCTGGCTTAGCGCCTTAGGATAGTCGTGCAGCACCTGCTTTAGCGCAGCAAGAACCTCTTGGGGTGAAGCAACTCAATTTCGCTGAAGGTGGCACTAAGTTGCGCCGGGCGCTAAATTTAGCGCACGCTCGACTGTAGCGCCCCAAACGTGGCGATACTGAATTTCTAGGCCATAGCGTCATAGAGTTATAATGGCACAGAAGGAGGCCATTAGGCCCATCAAGTCCATGCCAACTCTCTGTAGAGCAATCCAGTCAGTCCCATTCCCCCGCTCTATCCCTGTAGCCCTGCAAGTTTATTTCCCTCAAGTGCCTATCCAGTCTCCCCTTGAAAACATTGAGTGTCTCCGCTTCCACCACTTCCGTCGGCAGCGAGTTCCATGTCCTCACCACTCGCTGCATAAAAAAGAGTTTTTCCTCACGTTTCCCCTATATCTATTGCCCAAAACCTTAAATCTGTGATCCCTAGTCCTTGTACCATCAACTAGAGGGACCAGCCTTTCCCTGTCTAGCCTATTCAAACCCGTCATAATCTTGTACACCTCTATCAAATCACCCCTCAACCTCCTTTGCTCTAATGAAAACAAATCCAGCTTCTCCAACCTGTCCTTGTAGCTAAGATCCCCCATCCCCGGAACCATTCTGGTAAATCTCCTCTGCAACCTCTCCAGGGCCTTCACATCCTTCCTAAAGTGTGGTGACCAGAACTGGACGTAATTCTCCAGTTGTGGCCGAATTAGCACTTTATAAAGGTTCAGCATATCTTCTTTACTTTTGTACTCAATACCTCCATTTATTTCAGGTGTCCTGATCTCATCCAAAATGCAACACTTCCGACAGTGCGGCAATCCCTCAGCACTGCACTGGAGCGTCAGCCTAGGTTTTGTGCTCTAGTCTCTGGAGTGGGGCTTGAGCCCACAACCTCTTCAGCCATTTACCGCAGATCCCCGGATGGATTAATGACCTCGGAAGATCTCTATCAGTTTCGTAGCTCAGTCATCGGGCTGGGGAAGCAGGTGCGTTAAAATTGGCTGCTATTTTTGCATTGCCACTAATGATATTGGCCCGTAATTTCCGATGGGAGGCTTCCTGCGTGCGGAGGCCTCCTATCGGGAAAAAATCTACGCCCTTACCGGAGGGCTCCGGAGGTCCGACCATTTCCGATCCTGGGCCGCTCCACGACAAAATGCGCAGGGCCCACGTACCCCAGGGGTGCAGGCGGTTCGCAAGCGTCCCTGGGATCACGTGGGCCATGGGGAATCAATGAAAGAAGGAAAATTGACCCGTCAAAAGTATGAATGGGGATCACTCCAAAAACACATCAAAACATTAAATACATTTTTTTAAAAACCATCACGTTTTTAAAATGAGTTAAAATTACATCAAATTAAATACTTTAAACAAAAATGTAATTTTTTGTAAAAAATATTTAAAGATTTTTACGGGGCTAAAAATAAAGTTACCTTTTTTTAAAGTATTGTTAAATTATAAATGAGTGAATTTTTAAATTTTTTTTTTAACTTTTTTAAACTCTTATGCTGGTAAAAGCAGGCCTTACGCTTTTGCCAGGCGTAAGATTTTTAATTGATTTCGGCGGGCGGAGGTTCTGCAGAAAGCAGAACTCTCCGCCTCCAAGAGGCCCTTCTCCAGGGCAGGCGGAGGATCCATCAAGATCGGAAATGCCGGTTTTCAGCGCGTGCGCTTCGCACGCCTGAAACCGGCACTTGCGAGGCCCCTACGGGTGCGTATGCACCTCGTATACACCCGTAGGGACATCGGAAAATACGGGCCATTAAATTCTCAAGAATGTATTGCTGCAGTTTCATTAAAAGCTTCTTAATTTTGATCGTCAACGAGCACCTTGGCTGCTTTTCCAGTGAAACAGGAACGTCAAGCCAAAGTCACCTCCTGAAGACAGGAGGAGCGGGGGATGACTTCCACATTGTCCTCTCACGTCTGCATTTCCATTTCCACCAAATAACCTCACCATCTGCCAGCTGACCCCCATATCTGTATTGGCGGCACCTCAGCTGCATCAGTAACAAGGCGTTAAAAAAAAAATCATTGGCTCGCCCATGTTTACTGCATTTGATTAACTCAGGCTACAGACTTGACTACCTGCCAACACATATTTCGCACTTCCTCCAAATTAAGTTGTCCACGAAAGCTTTAACCTCACTAAATCATCCGCCTTTTAATGGAATTCGTGATGGCCCACAGATTTCTCAGATGCATCCTGACTCGCCCGTCTGGATTTTCCGACGCCGGGGTAATTTACAGCGGAGTGGCCGTGGCCGGGGTTTTTTTTCACAGATAGATTCAAATGGAAGGTGGCCATTTGCACCCAATTTACCGAGGTCAGCTCATTAACAGAGCGACAGCAGCTGCTTTTGGACTGATTTAGGGAACCAGCCACTGGTGGATGGAAATTGTGTGTAAATTAACTTTAAAGGGATGGGGTCGAATTAAAGGGGAATGTTGCAATCGGGTGGCAACAGAAATTCGAGGGCCTCAATAAGTATCTCAACCTGTTAACAATCTTAAGATGCAGGCAGAAGTATTTAATTAAGTACTAGAAGAAAGAAATACTTTAATGTCTAAAGTGCCTTTCATGACCTTGGGACACCCCAAAGCGCTGTACAGACAATGAAGTACTTTTTGAAGTGTAGTCACTGTTATAATGTAGGGAAACGCGGCAGCCAATTTGCGCACAGCAAGCCCCCACAAACAGCAGCGTGAGAAAGACCATTAAAAATATAAATAAATATAAATACTTGAAGGAGAAAAAATTGCAGGGATCTAGATGAAGAGCGGGGGAGTGGGGCTAACTGGATTGCTCTTCGAAAGAGCCGGCGCAGACTCGATGGGCCGAATGGCCTCCTTCTGTGCTCTACTATTCTGTGATTCTATGACCAGATAATCTGTTTTTTTTCAGTGACATTGATTGAGGGGTAAATATTGGCCGGAACACGAGGGAGAACTCCCCTGCTCTTCTTGGGAATAGTGCCGTGGGAAGTAATGGTACAGCCCAGCACCTGACCCCGTTTGGTGCTATCTTGAAGTGGAGATGGTGTTGCGCAAGGCATTTTCAAGGAGGTCTGGTCCTCTGTGTCGCGCCACGGCAGCTTTACAATATGCCAGGAAGGAAGAGGAGGCAGACCTGAGGCTGCAGCTGATCGGTATTTTCACTGGACGTGCAAGCCCTATGATGCATGCCGGCTACAGCCCTCCTTGCAGCTGATGGTACGGGTCTCCATCTGCTTAGGCAGGCCTTGGAAGAAGGTTTCCCATAGCCATTGCCAGGTAGTTTGTGCCATGACCCTAGCATCAACAACTTGCATTTATGTAGCGCTTTTAGGGGGAAAAATTCAGTTGCTTGCGCCTCCCGTTAGCGCCTTAAGAGGGCGCTAATGGGGCGCAAAGCAACTAGTGCCCGGGCGCGGCGATGTTTGCGCCGCTCGTGAAATTAACCAGACATTTTGCGGCGGCGCTAAACACTACCACCACGATCTCCTGCGCCGGCAGATCGTGACGCCAGTCGAGTGCGCAACGCCCCATTAGCGCCCCGGACCGGATATTGAGTGGCGCCCCCTGCCTTACCGCCTGCCGCTAGCAGCGACAGGTTGAGGGTAGCGTTATGCTGTCAGAAAGGGACTGGGGGAGCGCTATTTAAAGGCGACTGCTTCCTGCCTTTTTTTGTTGGTGACATTTTTGCCCCACGCATTCTGAAAGAGAGAGAGACTTCTGGAGAGATTCAACGCTGTGTGAAGGAGTTTTGAGTACTGAGTAGCACTTTGCAGGTTCATTTTGATTTGCTCTTCCTTGCTTCGCCAGCGCTCTGAGGTAGCGCCTCGCTCCTCGGCATTTGCGCCTTAAGACAGGTATGAAGCGCCTGATTTAGCGCTCCAATCACCTCCAGGGGCAATAAAAGCCAAGTTTGCCATCGGAGGCGATAATTAGCACCAGGCGCTAAACTTTGCGCATGGCCGATAATGGCGCCCCAATCGGGGCAATACTGAATTTTTCCCCCTTAAAGTAGTAAAACTTCCCAAGGAGCGTCACAGGAGAGAAATAGATTTAAAAAAGTGACTGCAAAGCGCTCTGGGACATCCTAAAGTCATGAAAGGCGCTAGATAAATATTACATAGAAATCCATAGGATATACGGCACAGAAACAGGCCATTCGGCCCAACCAGTCCATGCCGGCGTTTATGCTCCACTCGAGCCTCCTCCTGTCTTTCCTCATCTAAATCTATCAGCATAACCCTCTATTCCCTTCTCCCTCATAAGCTTGTCCAGCCTCCCCTTAAATGCATCTATACTATTCGCCTCAACCACTCCCTGTGGTAGCGAGTTCCACATTCTCGCCACTCTCTGGGTAAAGAAGTTGCCTCTGAATTCCCTGTTTGATTTCTTGGTGACTGCCTTGTATTGATGGCCTCTAGTTATGTTCTTCCCCACAAGTCAAAACACTCTCTCTGTGTCTACTCTTATCAAAACCTTTCATAATTTTAAAGACCTCTATTAGGTCACCCCCTCAGCCTCCTCGTTTCAAGGTACAAGCTCTTTCTTTTTACTTTCGGAGAAAATGAAGAAAATGGAGATTTGCCCACCAATCGCTGCATGCGGTCGGGCCTGCACTGGTCATTCTGATTATCCTGTTCAAGGATGGTTTGGCGTAGAGCAAGCTATTGTCATGTTATTTGAGAGCTAGCCAGGGCTTTGATTTAACAATGGGGGCAATGTTAGCTGGCAATCGTTTTATTGAATTCCCTGCCAATTTTAGACTGGTTCTTCTCTCCCTATTCTGACCAGCCCATCTAAGATTCGTAGACCTAGAAATTCGATCACACAATTCTCCCAGCCCAAATTAATTGAAGAATAATAGAAATAAAGAAAGACTTGCATTTATATAGCGCCTTTCACGACCATTGGACATCTCAAAGCGCTTTACAGCCAATGAAGTACTTTTGAAGTGTAATCACTGTTGTAATGTGGGAAACGCAGCAGATAATTTGCACACAGCAAGCTCCCACAAACAGCAATGTGAAAATGACCAGATAATCTGTTTTTGTTATGGTGGTTGAGGGAGAAATATTGGCCAGGATAACCTCCCTACTCTTCTTCGAAATAGTGCCTTGGGATCTTTTACCTCCACATGAGAGAGCAGATGGGGCCTCGGTTTAACGTCTCATCCGAAAGATGGTGCAGCGCTACCTCAGCACTGTACTGGGAGTGTCAGCCTAGCTTTATGTGCTCAAGTCCCTGGAGTGGGACTTGAACCCACAAACTTCTGACTCAGAGGCGAGGGTGCTACCAACTGAGCGACAGCTAATGTCTCAGATGCCTTCACTCCACCAGTGAGGATTTGTCACATGCTGCAGCCACAACTCAAGAGTCGAACTAGGGAATGGACAGAACTGCCTGTGGTTGCCAAGGTCACTGTAGCGCTCAACTTTAATGCTACAGGAACATTCCAGGCCGCATTACAACAATGGCCTCAATTAGGTCACCCCTCAGCCTTCTTTTTTCACGTGAAAAGAGACCCAGCCTGTTCATCCTTTCCTGATATGTAAACCCTTGCATTTTTGGCATCATCCTTGTAAATCTTCTCTGCACCCTCTCCAGTGCCTCTATATCCTTTTTATAATATGGCGACCAGAACTGTACGCTGTACTCCAAGTGTGGTCTAACCAGGGTTCGATACAGGTTTAGCATAACTTCACTACTTTTCAATTCTATACCTCTAGAAATAAACCCTAGTGCCTGGTTTGCTTTTTTTATGGCTTTGTTAGCCTGTGTCGCAACTTTCAGTGATTTGTGTATTTGCACTCCGAGATCTCTTTGTTCCTCTACCCCACCCAGACTCGCACCCTCCTAGTGATAAGTGACCTCCCTATTCTTACTATCAAAATGTAATACCTCACATTTCTCTGTGTTGAATTTCATTTGCCAATTATATGCCTGTTCTGCAAATTTATTAATGTCTTCCTGTAATTTGTTGCAGTCCTCCTCCATATTGACTACCCCCCGCAATTTGGTGTCATTTGCAAATTTAGAAATACTGTGTTTGATTCCAAAGTCTAAATCATTAATATAAATTATGAACAACAGTGGTCCTAGCACTGATCCTTGTGGAACACCACTACCCACCTTCTGCCACTGTGAATAGTAACCCTTTACCCCTCCTTTATGCTTTCTGTCTTGAAAGGCCGTGTAGCCTGATCCTGCTCCTATTTCATGTGTCTAATTCTGTTAGATTCAGGAGATGGTTCTGTGATAGTAGATTGGCGGTTAGGGTCAGATCAGCCATGATCTTATTAAATGGCGGAGCAGGCTCGAGGGGCCGATTCTGCTCCTATTTCTTATGTTCTTATGTTCTTATGTTGAAGCCAGCTAGCTATCCATTCTGCTACTTGTCCCCTGACTCCGCATTCTCTGATCTTATTCATTAGTCTATTATGTGGTACCTTATCAAAGGCCTTTTGAAAATCTAGATAAATTACATCTACTGCATTTCCCTTGTCTATTCTCTTTGTTACCTCTTCAAAAAATTCAATGAGGTTGGTCAAGCAAGACTTTCCCTTTTGAAATCCATGCTAACTGTTCATTATTATATTTTTGGCTTCTAGATATTCTTCTATTTTCTCCTTTAGTAGGGATTCATAGAAACATAGACGATAGGAGCAGGAGTAGGCCATTCGGCCCCTAGAGCCTGTTCTGCCATTTAATGAGATCATGGCTGATCATACAAATTCAGTACCCTGTCCCTGCTTTCTCCCCGTATCCCTTGACCCCTTTAGCCTCAAGAAATATATCTAACTCCTTCTTGAATATATTTAATGAATTGGCCTCAACTGCCCTGTGTGGTAGAGAATTCCACAGGTTCACCACTCTCTGGGTGAAGAAATTCCTCCTCATCTCAGCCCTAAATGGCTTACCCCTTATCCTTAGACTCTGACCCCTGGTTCTGGACTCCCCGGCCATCGGGAACATCCTTCCTGCATCTATATGAGGAATATGATTCCATATTTTTCCTACCACCGATGGTAAACTGACTGGTCTATAGTTCCCTGGACATGTTCTATCTCCCTTCTTAAATATAGGAATTATGTTAGCTATCTGCCAGTGTTCTGGCACTACACCTTTTTCTAATGAATTATTTAAATATGTGTAGCAAGGCCTCTGCTATCTCTTCCCTAGATTCTTTTAAAATGCGCAGTTGTAATCCAGCCGGACCAGAGGGGTTTATCCTCTTTGAGTTTGATTAGTTTATTTAATATATCTCCTCTTTTTATTTTAAATGCAATTATTTCATTACTAATCTCATGATCCAATGTGATGTCCACCTGTTCTATCTCCCTGGTAAATACTAAGGCAAAGTAATTAGTTAATATTTCTGCCCTCTCTCTATTACTGCCTGTGGTATTATTCTGTCCATCCCTTATTGGCCCTATTCCCGTCCCGACCTTCCTTTTTTTATTAATGTGCCGATAAAATATTTTACTACTTTGTTTTATGTTCCTTGATAATTTAATTTCATAGTTCCTCTTTGCCTTCCTAATTATTTTTTGACTTCTTTCCTAATCTCTCCGTATTTTCCCTTATCATGCTCTCCCCTGCTGTCTATGTACTTAATGTATGCCTCTTTCCTTACTTGCAATTTTCCCCTTATAGCTTTATTCATCCATGGTGTCTCATTCTTCTTTATTCATCCATGGTGCCTCAAATTTTCCTTTGACTCCACTCACTTCCTCCAAATTAAAGGTGTTGCTATGGGAACCCACATGGGTCCCAGCTATACCTGCCTTTTCATGAACATTCTTTGTTCCAGTCCTTATAAGGTCCCCTCCCTCACCTCTTTTTCCTGTACATTGATGACTGTATCGGTGCCGTTTCCTGCTTTCGCCCTGAACTAGAAAATTTCATTCACTTTGCTTCCAATTTTCACCCTTCCCTCACCTTCACATGGTCCATCCCTGACTCTTCCCTTCCCTTCCTCGAATTCTCTGTCTCCATCTCTGGGGATAGGCTATTGACAAACATTCACTACAAGCCCACTGACTCCCACAGCTACCTGGACTACACTTCCTCCCACCCTGCTTCCTGTAAGGACTCTATTCCATTCTCCCAGTTTCTCTGTCTCCGCCGCATCTGCTCTGACGATGCCACCTTCCATACTAGTGCTTCCAACATGTCTTCCTTTTTCCTCAACCGAGGATTCCCCTCTACTGTGGTTGACACAGCCCTTGACCGTGTCCGTTCTATTTCCCTCACTTCTGCCCTCACCCCTTCCCCTCCCTCCCGGAACCACGATAGGATTCCCCTTGTCCTCATCTTTCACCCCACCAGCCTCCACATTCAACGGATCATCCTCCGCCATTTCCACCACCTCCAGCGTGATCCCGCCACCAAACACATCTTCCCCTCACCTCCCCTTTCAGCATTCCGAAGGGACTGCTCCCTCCGCGACACTCTGGTCCACTCCTCTATCACCCCCAACGCCCCTTCCCCGTTTCCCAGCACTTTCCCGTGCAAGTGCAGGAGATGTAACACCTGCCCATTTACCTCCACCCTTCCCACTGTCCAGGGCCCCAAACACTCCTTCCAGGTGAAACAGCGATTTAATGTACTTCTTGCAATCTAGTATACTGTATTCGCTGCTCACAATGCGGTCTCCTCTACATTGGGGAGACCAAACGCAGATTGGGTGACCACTTTGCGGAGCACCCCCGTTCAGTCCGTAAGGGTGACCCTGAGCTTCTGGTTACCTGTCACTTTAATTCTCCGCTCCACTCCCACTCTGACCTCATCGTCCTCGGCCTCTTGCATTGTTCCAATGAAGCTCAACGTAAGCTCGAGGAACAGCACCTCATCTTTCGATTAGGCACTTTACAGCCTTCTGGACGCAACATAGAGTTCAACAATTTCAGACCATAACCTCGGCCCCATCCCTTTTTTTCCATTCATTTTATTTTATTTTATTTATTTATTTTTCCCTCTCCCACATGGCAGCTGTCTTTCATTCTGCCAGTGCCATTTACACTTTATCTAGAGCCATCTTTTGTTTCTTAACTTGTCCCATTACCATCTCCTTTTGCCTCGCACCATCATTCCTTTTGTCTCTTAATCTCTCCTGCCTTCCACCCGATCACAGACCTTCCCTTTTGTTCTTTCCTCCCCTCCCCTCTTTCCCTGCCCCTACACTTGCTTAAAAACCTGTTCCATCTCCAGCTTTTTCCAGTTCTGATGAAGGGTCATCGACCTGAAACGTTAATTCAGTTTCTCTCTCCACGGATGCTGCCTGACCTGTTGAGTATTTCCAGCATTTTCTGTTTTTATTTCAGATTTCCAGCATCCGCAGTATTTTGCTTTTATATTAGTGTTTCATTAGTGTTTAGCTTGTTCTTGTTTTTTAGTGGAATATATTTTTCCTGGAATCTGCTCAACGCCATTTTAAATGTTTCCCATTGCTGTTCTACTTCATTGTTTGCCGATATTGTTGTCCATTTTATTTTCCCAAGTTCTATTCTCAGCCTCTCAAAATCAGCTTTTCTCCCATCTATTACCCTTATCTTCATCATACTTATGTCCTTCTCAATTATTATTTTAAAGTGTATTATATTATGGTTACTATTGCCTAGATGTTCCCCTACTTTTACTTCTTTTATCTGCTCTGGTTCATTCCCCATTACAGCACTAGATCCAACAGCAAATCCTCCCTTGGTGGGCTTTTTACATATTGGGTTAGAAAGGAGTCCTGTACACATTGTAGGAACTTCATTCCCATATCCCCTTTACTTACCTCTTCTCTCCAATTAACAATGGGGTAGTTAAAATCCCTCATGATTATTACTGTAATTTTTCTAATTTCTCTAATTTGTTTGCATATTTCTTCCTCCACCTCCCTTCCACTATTAGGTGGCCTGTAGACTACCCCTATCAGTGTGATTGATCCTTTTTTATCTTTTATCTCGATCCACATGGATTCTATTTCTGTCTTGTTGGCAGCAGCGTCACTTTTTTCTACTGCCATTGTTATCCCTAATAAGTACAGTTACTCCACCTCCCCTTTTTCCCTCTCTATCTTTTCTAAATATGTTATACCCTGCAATGTTTAATTCCCGGTCCTGATTTTTCTGTAGCCACATCTCAGTAATCCCTACTATGTCTGGTTCCTCGCAACACATGATTGCCTCCAGCTCCCCTATTTAATTTCGGACACTGTGTACATTGCTGCACAGACACTTTAACTCCCTTTTAATAGCAGTTCCATTCACTTTATTTTTACAGTCCTGTTCTATAACTCCATTTATTCCCTGGTCATCAATATCCTCCCATACATTACTCTTTCCTATGCTTTCCTTTCCTGTTTTGTTTATATTTAGGCTGGTTTCATTTCTTGTAGATCCCGCCCTCCATCTTACTAGTTTAAAGTCTTTGCCACCTCCCTATTTACCCTTTCAGCGAGGACACATGTCCCATCCCGGTTCAGGTGGAGCCCATCCCATCGGTACAGCTCCTTCCTGTCCCAGTACTGGTTCCAGTGTCCCCTGAAAAGGAACCCCTCTTTCCCACGCCAGCCTTTTAGCCACATGTTAATTCCCCTGATCTGACTACCTCTACGCCAATTTGCATGTGGCTCGGGCAATAATCCAGAGATAATTACCCTCCTGCATTTTATTTTAGCTCCTAACTCCTGATACTCCTTCAGCAGGACCTCCTCCCTGTTCCTACCTATGTCGTGTGTTCCAACATAGAAAACAACAACTGGATTTACCCACTCCCTTTCAAATTCCTCTCTAGCCGCCTCGAGATATCTATTACCCTTTGAGATTCTCATTCTTGACTGCAGAGGATACTATCTATCCCCCTAATTATAGAGTCCCCTATCACTACCCCCATTCTATTCTACTCTTCTCCCACTTGGACAGCCTTCTGAGCCACGGTGCCTTGGTCTGCATTGTGGCTGTCCTCCCCGCAGTCTTTCTCCTTGTTCTCACAGGTAGCGAGTACATCGTACCTGTTGGACAGGACCAGTGTCTGCGGGACATCCTTCTCAACCTCTCCTAAGTCCCCGCTACCCATCTCCCTAGCAGTCACATCCTCCCCTTCCTGAACCTGTGCTTTCCTCTGAGGTTGTGACTGGCAAATTTCTGGATAAAACTGTCCAGAAATTCCTCTGCCTCCCTTATATTTCGGTGTATCTCTAACTCGCACTCCAGCTCAATGACTCTGAGCCGGTGTGACTGAAGGCAGAGACATTCCTGCAGATGTGGGAATCCAGGACAGTCTCGCTGTCCACAAACTCCCACATACTACAGTCCCGACACATAGCCTGCCCTGCCATCTCTAGTCTTTTTTATTTATATGCTTATTTAAATTAGGTAAAGTTTTTAATCCAGTGATTATTTAGAGTTATATTAATTAATTAGTTGATCTAGTTAAGTTATTGATTTAATAACGTATTCGTTATTGTTCCCCAGCTCTTAGTTTAAACCATTGCACTAGCCTAGAGACTGTAGAGCTTGGTGTTGTCAGCATACATGTGGACCATGACATTGGCCCAGAAATTCGGGTCTCCACGGGTGAGTACGCACGGGGTCCTCACGCGTAGGCCCAATGGAAGTGCCGGTTTCATGCATGCACTGTGCATGCGCGGTAAACTGGCATTTATGTTCCGCTGAAAGAAGGGGCTCAGAGGTGGAACACGTGCGCCGGAGAGGCTGCGCGTGCACATCAAACTTAAGTTTTTTTTGCAGGTTTTCTCGGGAGGGTAAGTCTCCAGAAGTTAGACATATAGAAAGCAGGCGTAAGGCCTGCTTTTAACAAGGTAAGTGGTGAATTAATTAAAATTAAATCATTTTTTCCACAGGTTTATTATTTTTAAATACTTTAAAGAAAGGTAAGTTTATTTTTAGCCCCGTTAGAAAATAAAATTATTTTTTTCAAAAATTTAAATTATTGTTTAAAATAGTTATTTCATGTAATTTATAGTTATTTAAAAAATGTGATTTAAAAAAAAAACTTATTTGAAGATTTAGTGATGTTTTGGGGCTTATAGTATTTATAGGTTTGACAGCTCTTCCTGTCAAACTTATGAATGAAGCATTCCCTGCTACCATTGGCTCTCCATGGCCCACGTGATCCCAGGGGATGCATCGAACTAGCTGCGCCCCTGGGATATGCAAGCACTGCGCGCCGGCAGTTGGAGGAGGCCCAGGATCGCACTTCCACGAGGGCCCACAGCTCAACGGCCGGCGCGCTAGGTAAGTGCAGGTCGGGGGCTTGCACCTGCGGGAAGCCCCCGACCCGAATATCTGGGCCATTGTGTTCTTGGATGATGTCGCTAAGGGGAGGCATGTAGATGAAAAATAGGAGGGGGTCAAGGATAGACCAGCGACATCGCCCAGTTTGCTGTTCACCGTTGTATCAGGGAGGCGACCGAGACTCTCTACACCAGAAGGAACAGTTACATTACTTTCCTTATGGACAGATCAAAGCAGGATGAGAGAGCACTAGGCTTTGCCCAGATTGTAGACTTCCCCAGGGTGCAAGGTGCCATAGACTTGCACCACACTGCCCTGTGTGCTGCCCATCACCAGCCAGGCATCTTTCGGCATAGAAAGGGGATTCCTACTCCCTCAACCTCCAGCTTGTTTGCCACCACATCATGCAGGGCCTGTGTCCGGTTTCCTGGCAGCAGTCATGATTCATTCATCCTGCAGCAGTTCTCCGTGCCGCCTTTATTCCAACCGTGGGCTGTCTACTGGGCGACAAGGGCTATCCCCTTCAGACATGGCACAGCTGCGGAGCTGACTAAAACGAGAGCCAATGCCGCCACCAGAAACGTCATCGAGCAGATGTCGAATTCATCACTTTGTGAGACAGGAGCCAATGGAGATGGGCAAGGATGAGGGTAATAGTGGAGCAGGACTTAGTACGGGACCGGATAGAGTGGCGTATAATGTTACATTGAAGGCCATTGAAGCCGAGAGTATTAAAATGGTTCAATTAACAATAAGACGTATTGATGGAAAGAGAGAAAAAGCGATTGAGGGATGTAGTGAGATCTATTTCTGTGGAACCTATTTATTTTTTCCTGTTCCTAAAAATTTCCTGTTGGAGCAAAAATTCCAATACATCTGTTTTAAATGGATTAACACCTTCTATAAATAGAGGGCCAAGGGATTGTATTGAGGTTTTTTTTTATCGCCTTTTCAGCTGCTTGCTTTATATATCTAATAAAATACCACTAAACGTGGAACTGAACTGTACCAGTCGTTCAACGGTATCTGAACAGCAGCGATAGGCTTCATGTTTACTGTGCTGCCGAGTTTCGGGTAGGCTGCAAGAATGATGGGCTTGACCTGCAGTTTTGTCCTTCAGTTGTCCGGCCTTTCTTCACTTTGACAGCGTTGTGCATGTACAGCCTGTCTTTTATTGCTTAATTTGTCATTTGGGACAGACGCGCTAAACTGGGGTAAAATGATCAACCCGGTGACCGAGATTACAATACCACCAGACAGTCGCAGGCTTAAAGGGAAGGTGCGCTGCACTGAAATGCCGCATAATCTCCGACTGCTTTCAAGTGAGATATTCATTAGCGTCCTTCAGTCAACTCTTTGTTACTGCATGTATACCAGGGGACGTAAATTAAAAAATAGGAAGATAGGAGTAAGAGAACGAGTCAGGATAAGCTTCTTCACTAAAGGGTAATAGAATCGTGGGAAAATATACAAGAGAAGGATGTTGAAACAGGCAATAAGGGCCACAGTTCCTACCTCAGCTCATCTGCTGCTGAAACCCTCATCCATCTTTTTGTTACCTCCAGACTTGTCTATTCCAAAGTTCTCCTGTCCATCCTCCCACCTCCCACCCTCCGTAAACTTGGGTTCTTCCTTAACTCTATGGTGCCCATATCCTAATTCGCAACGAGTCCCGTTCACCCATCACCCCTGTGCTCGCTGACCTACATTGACTCCCAGTCCGGCAACGCCTCGATTTTAAAATTCTCATCCTTGTTTTCAAATCCCTCCGTGGCCTCGCCCCCTCCCTATCTCTGTAACCTCCTCCAGCCCCATAAACTCCGAGATCTCTGCGCTCCCCTAATTCTGGCCTCTTGAGCATCGCCGATTTTCATCGCTCCACCATTGGCGGCCGTGCCTTCTGTTGCCTGGGCCCCAAGCTCTGGAATTCCCTCCCTAAACCTTTACGTCTTTCTACCTCTCGCTCCTCCTTAACACCTACCTTCCTGTTCTAATATCTCTTTATGTGGCTCTGTGTCAAATTCTCTCTGTTAACACTCCTTGGGATGCTTTTACTGCGTATAAATGCAAGTTGTTGTTGTTGAGGTCAGACCATGTACTTATACAATGAACAGCTGTGAACCATTGAAAACCAGAAGGATGATGCCTTCTCCTGGCTGAAGAGCTCCTCCCAGAGTCACAATGCGGATTCCGCCCACTAAGGGGCACAATGGACATGATCTTCACCACGCGACAATTACAAGAGAAATGCAGGGAACAGCACCAACCGCTGTACATGGCCTTCTTTGACCTCACAAAGGCCTTTGACACTGTCAACCGTGAGGGAATATGGAGTGTCCGCCTCAAATTCGGCTGCCCTCAAAAGTTTGTCACCATCCTCCGCCTGCTTCACGACGACATGCAAGCCGTGATCCTGACCAATGGTTCCACCACAGACCCAATTCATGTACGGACCGGGGTCAAGCAAGGCTGTGTCATTGCACCAACGCTCTTCTCGATCTTTCTTGCGGCAATGCTCCATCTCACCCTCAGTAAGCTCCCCGCTGGAGTGGAGCTAACTTACAGAACAAATGGGAAACTGTTCAACCTCCGTCGCCTCCAGTACAGATCCAAGGTCGTCCCTTCCTCTGTCATCGAATTACAGTATGCAGACGACGCTTGCGTCTGCGCACACTCAGAGGTCGAATGCCAAAGCATCGTTAACACCTTCACCGAAGCATACGAGAGCACGGGCCTTACACTAAACATCCGTAAGACAAAGGTCCTCTACCAACCTGCCCCCACCACACAGTGCTGCCCCCCGATTATCAAAATCCATGACAAGACATTGGACAACGTGGACCACTTTCCATACCTCGGGAGCCTACTGTCAACAAGGGCAGACGTCGATGACGAAGTCCAACACCGCCTTCAGTGTGCCAGTGCAGCCTTCAGTCACCTGAGGAAGAGAGTGTTTGAAGACCAGGACCTCAAACCTGGCACCAAACTCATGGTCTACAGAGCAGTAGTTATACCCGCCCTCCTGTATGCCTCAGAGACATGGACCATGTACAGCAGGCACCTCAAAGCACTGGAGAGGTACCACCAACACTGCCTCCGCAAGATCCTGCAAATCCATTGGCAGGATAGGCGCACCAACGTCAGTGTTCTCGCTCAGGCTAACATCCCCAGCATCGAAGCTTTGACCACGCTCGATCAGCTCCAATGGACGGGTCACATCGTCCGCATGCCTGATACGAGACTCCCAAAACAAGCACTCTACTCGGAGCTCCGGTACAGCAAGGGAGCCCCAGGTGAGCAGAGGAAATGCTTCAAGGACACTCTCAAAGCCTCCTTGAACAAGTGCAACATCCCCCACCGACACCTGCCCAAGGCCGTACAAAGTGCAGGAGAAGCATCCGGGAAGGCGCCGAATGCCTCGAGCCTCTTCGCCGGGAGCAAGCGGAAGCCAAGCGCAAGCAGCACACGGAGCGCACGTCAACCCAAGCACCCCACCCACACCTGCCCCTTCAACCACCGTCTGCCCCACCTGTGACAGAGACTGTAGGTCCCGCACTGGACTCATCAGTCACCTGAGAACTCATTTTTAATGTGGAAGCAAGTCAAGTTCGGTTCCGAGGGACTGCCTAAGAAAGAAAGAAACTACAATGAACAGCTGTGAACCATTGAAAACCAGAAGGATGATGGGATGTGGTAGACACCATCTGGAGACCAACCATAGCACAGGGCAGGGAGACAGGTGTGTAAAGTTCCCATTGCTCACCTGGTTCAGTCGGTAGCACTCTCACCTCTGACTAACATTAGGGGCTCAAGCTTTGCTCCAGCACTTGATATCCAAAATCTAGGCAGACACCCCTGCGCAGCACTGAGAGAGTGCCGCATTTTTAGGCAGCTTTGATATTCAAATTGGGTTCCTGAAATGCAAGACTTCAGAAGGAATTTGAGCCTTGATGGCCAGTCAATTGGGTCATTCTGTTCTACCGTCTTGTCAAGTAAATTGGCCTGTGTGCTGCGCTTTCCTAGTTCACAATCAGAGTGTTCCATTTGTGCAAGTTCATGAAAGGAGGCAGAGAACTGCCGTAATCAGTCTTCATTCAGTCACACGCAGGCTGCGCTTTGATGAGATGACAGAGTTTTACTAAGTGATTCTTCATTACAGCGAAAAAGAGGAGAGAAAGCTGATTAAAGAATTAATCACATGGATGACGGGAGAGGCTAGAAGACTAGGCTTTCATTTTTCAAGATGATTTTGAATCCATGCAAATCTGATGGAATGGAAGCTTTGCCGGCTAAACAAAATATTACGCCTTCATGTGAGTTTGAATGGGCATTATTATGTTCCTTACAGGAAGAATGTGATCGCACTAGAGAGAGTGCAGAGGAGATTTACGAGGATGTTGCCCGGGCTGGGGAATTTTAGCTATGAGGAAAGATTGGATAGGCTGGGGTTGTTTTCTTTGGAACAGAGGAGGCTGAGGGGAGACTAGATTGAGGTGTATAAAATTGAGGGGCCTAGATAGAGAGGATAGGAAGGACCTATTTCCCTTAGCAGAGAGGTCAATAACTAGGGGACATAGATTGAAAGTAATTGGTGGAAGGATTAGAGGGGAGTTGAGGAGAACTTTTTTCACCCAGAGGGTGGCGGGGGTCTGGAACTCACTGCCTGAAAGGGTGGTAGAGGCAGAAACCCTCATCGCATTTAAAAGTGCTTGGATATGCACTTGAAGTGCTGTACCCTACAGGGCTATGGACCAAGAGCTGGGAAGTGGGATTAGGCTGGATAGCTTTATCAACCGGCACGGACACGATGGGCCGAATGGCCTCCTTCTGTGCTGTAAATTTCTATGATTCTATGAACTAGCTGGAATTCGCCACCAATGAGGCAATCAAGCAAGGCAGAGATTTTACAAGGCGAAGGGAGGATGGATGGTTGGCTGACCAAGGGTGTAAATCAGTGTAAGCCCCTTCCCAACCACAGTCAGGCTATTCGAGAGTGTGGTGCACCACGGTCAAGATGGCTCTCTCCTCATCCGATGTCCACGCTTGCACTTTCCGGCCACGGTGACCTGAGGGTATTCAGGAGCAGGAAACACAGTTGATCCCCCCTCCCCCCCATCCAGTTCCTAGGGTCGCTGTGGCCAAATCTAGTAACTTTAAATAACTACTTCCGGGTGAGTTGGTGGTCTTCAACAGATGGCAGGGATGGCCAGTTCAATCAGACGATTTTGAAAAGAAGCCCTATAGTACTGTAGCGACATCGGGTAATATTTCATTGCATTTTACTAGTAGGCCTTTGGCATGAAATTTCAAGGGGCGGGGCAGGGGAGGGGTTTGCTCAAAGCTACCAGTATCAAGACGGGGGCAGAATTTGGGATGGTGCCCACTTGCCCATCAGAAGTTCCGTCATTTGTGCCCAAGCAACAGTGACCACCAGGGACACCTGTGCATTGGAGCCCGCCAGCCTGTCTAAGGGACTTGGGGAGGGGAGGGGAGTGGGTGGGGTACTAAAAATTAAGAGGCCAGTGTATTGATTTATTTGTGGATTCAATGATGACACATTCATGAAAGAGAATGAGTTTTAATCTAAAGTCTGTTCAACTCTTTATACAGCATTTACAGGAGACACGATACTTGTGATGCATCTAGAACGAACCTGAAACTAAACTCCACTGCCTTGCTTGTCTCAGTCACATGCCCTCTGCTGGTCAGGCACAAGCAATCAATACATGCAATCATGCTGGTAACGCATCATAATCGAACAGGCAAATACCAACTCTATTTGCTGATATCATTACATCTCCTTTTCTTAAAACAAAAGTATTTTACTTTTAACTAACAACATGTTTTCTTTGTATTGATCTGCATTTTAACTGTAACACTTAATGAACGTACATTATCATTATCATGATCAAGGTTTTTTAACCTTGCTTTGTGTGTTCACATGAAATATGTAAATACACTAGAACTTGAAGAAAGAATAAGATAACATTACTTCCTTCTATAACAATAGTCCTTAAATTTGCTCAATGAGTCTCTCAGGAGGCTTCACGTGTCTTGAGGATTTTCTGATTGATTGTCCTTGAATTTGAGTTGTTGCCTCAGATGATGTTTTCTCAGCTGTGTGATCAGGTTGTTCAACAGTATCAGTCTCTTGACCTGCTGTGGCTGGTCCCATGAGAAGATCTTGACGATTTCTTCTCAGAACAGCACCCTCATCTGTCTGAATGGTGTATGATCTTGGTTGAACTTCACTCAGGACAGTTCCCTTCTGAGTCCATGTGTTTGTTTTGTCTTTGAACCTTGCTTGGTCACCAGTGTGGAGTTCAGGTAGGTTTTGTGTTCCTCTGTCATAGTAGTACTTTTGCTTTTCTTTCTGTTGTTCTTTGAACTTCCTCACTTTCTCCCCCTCTTTTGTTTTCAGGAGGTCCTCTGGGATGGGTAGGTTTGACCTTAGCCGACGTCCCATCAGGAGTTGGGCTGGTGACATACCACACTCGAGCGGCGTTGTTCGGTATACAAGCATGCTCTGGTAGAAGTCAGTTCGACTGTCTTTTGCCTTGTACATCAGTCTTTTCACTGTCTGGACCGATTTTTCCACTAGACCATTGGACTGTGGAAAGTGAGGACTTGACGTTGTGTGGACAAAGTCCCACTCTTTGGCAAAGTGTCGGAAACTTGCATTGTAAAACTGGGGTCCGTTGTCTGTGAAGACCTCGCTTGCCACGCCATGTCTGGAGAATATGGCTTTCATACATGTTATCACAGCATCTGCAGTGGTGGTGTACAGTCTACAAACCTCTGGATACAGGGAGTAATAGTCTGTGACTACAAGATAGTCCTTCCCTTGACATACGAATAGGTCAGCGCCTACCTTCTGGTAAGGTCTGTCTGGCGCTGGGTGTGGCTTTAGTGGTTCTACCAGATTGCTTGCTCGATATTTCAGGCATATTGTGCAGTTTGACACCTCATTTGTCACATCTTGGTTGATTCGTGGCCAGTACATCAACTCTTGTGCTCTTTTCTTACACTTTTCGATTCCCAGATGTCCTCCATGGATCTTTTTTAACATCTCTTTTCTCAGACTCTTTGGGATAACTATTTTACTTCCTTTGTTGATGATGTCTTCGACCACTGATAGTTCCGCCCTGCAGTTCCAGTACTCTGCCATGTCAGGTGAGCAGTCTTGCTTCATGTTGGGCCATCCATCCAAGATGCTTTTTCTCAGTCGTCTCATTGTTTCATCTTTGTTTGTCTCAGTCTTTATGAGCTCCATTTTTGCATCTGCTATGGGCAGTGCACTTGTGATCATGTCCACGTAGGCGTTCACTTTTTCATCCATTGTGGTGTTTGCGGGCTCACTTGGGTCAACAGCTCTGGACAACGTGTCTGCTGTATACATCAGTTTACCCGGTGTGTACGCAACATTCAGTGTATAGCGTTGCAGCCTGATCATCATTCTTTGTATTCTAAGCGGACAGCTATTTAGTGGCTTTTGGAACAATGCAATCAAGGGCTTATGGTCAGTCTCTACACTGATTGCTTGTCCTGCCACAAACTGGTGAAATCTTTCACAGGCGTATGTGATGCTGAGCAGCTCCTTTTCTATTTGAGCATATCGCGTCTCCGCGTCTGTCACTGAGCGTGATGTATATGCAATAGGTTGCCAGTAGTCATATTGTTGCAGAAGAATGGCACCGAGCCCACTCTGTGATGCATCTGATGATATCTTGATGGGTCTCGCTGGGTCATAAAACCTCAGAACTGGTTCCTCTGTGAGCAGTTTCTTTAGATCGCTCCATGACTTCTCATGCTCATGATTCCATTCCCATTCTATGTTCTTTTCAGTTAGTCTTCTCAGTGGCGCCATCTTTTCTGAGAGGTTGGATATGAATTTCCCCATGTAGTCGATCATTCCATTAAACCTCTGCACGTCCTTTTTGCATTGTGGCTTTGGCATATTCTCAATGGCGGACACCTTTCTGGGATCTGGTCTGATGCCCTCACTGCTAAGGATATCTCCCACGAATGTCAGTTCTGTCACCCCGAGCTGGCATTTCTCTCTATTCAGCTTCAGGTTTGTTTTCCTTGTTGCTTCCAGCACTTTTTTCAGTCTCTCGTCATGCTCAGTTCTCGTGGTTCCCCATACTATGATGTCATCCATTGATGTATCAACTCCCTCCAGGTGCTCATAGATCATATGGATAGTTTTGTGATACACTTCAGGAGCTGAGGCAATGCCAAATGGTAACCTTAGGAATCTGTATCTGCCAAATGGACTGTTGAACGTGCACAGTCTTGAACTTGCTTCGTCCAATTTCATCTGCCAAAATCCTGATGATGCATCTAACTTGCTGAAATACTTTGTATTTGCAAACTGTGCCATGATTTCCTCACGTGTAGGAAGCTTGAAGTGCTCTCTCTTTATTGCTCTGTTTAGATCTCTTGGATCCAGGCAAATTCTGAGCTTTCCATTCTTTTTGTCCACTACGACGAGGGAACCCACCCACTCAGTTGGCTCATCTATCTTCCGAATCACGTTCAGGCTTTCCACCCTGTCCAACTCTGCCTTCAGTTGCTTTTGAAGAGCAAACGGGACTTTTCTGCATGGATGTATGACCGGTGTAATACTTTTATCTACTCTGATCGTGTGTTCTCCTGGAATGCAGCCTAGACCCTTAAATAGGTCGTTGTACTCTTTCATGAGTTCATCATAGACTGTCTATCCTTCGCTTTCCACAACGAGGACTCTCTTTACCAGGTTCAGTCTCTCACAGGCTTTTAAACCTAGTATGGCTTGCACATCCTTTGGCACCACGATTAATGCTAGCGTGTGCTCTCTGTCCTTGTGTGTCACTTTGACAATGCATCTTCCTTTCACTGGTATATCAGTACCTGAGTATCCTGTCACTTTCACTTTTATTCCATGTATCTTTGGTCTGGGTCTAATTTTCTTAAAATCAGTCTCTGATATCACATTAACTTGTGCTCCAGCATCCAATTTAAATGGAATATGTATGTCATTCACTTTTAGTGTCAACATCCAGTCTCTTTCTTCTTTTTTGTTTTCAGACACAACATCCACATTGAACTCCTCTATCTCGCTTTCATCTACTATATGGACCTTGCTTTGTTGCGCTTGGTTCTTACAGCAACGGGCATAATGGTTGTTTTTGTTGCAACTATTGCATGTTTTACCATATGCTGGACACTTTCTTGGTAGATGCTGTGTACCGCATCGACTACATGACTTTCGATTGTCCCTTTCATTTTCGTTCGCTGGCCACACCTCTTTTTTCACATTGGCGCTCTTTTTGTTAAACTGTTTGTGTCCGTTCTTACTCACTGCATCCACGTTGCAGCTATTGTCACTGAACAGCTCCTTTGCCTGCAACTTCACAGTCTCTGTAGCCCTACACAGTGCTATGGCTTTTCCCAGGTCTAGATCTTGCTCTCTTAGCAGTCTTTCCCTTAGACCATTATTTGGAATACCACACACCAGTCTGCCTTTTATCAGCGAGTCTGTCAGTCCCCCAAATTCACACGATTTGCTTCAGTTTCTCAGTTCAGTCACATACTGATCAATAGTCTCACCCGTTTTCTGTACACATATGAAAAATCTGTGCCTCTCAAACGTCACGTTATGTTTAGGTATGCAGTAGGCCTCAAACTGTTCCATTATTTTATCTAGCTTCATTTTGTCTCCATTAGCAGCGAATGTGAAGTTATTATACACCTCCAGCGCTTCATCACCCAAGACATGTAAGAACAGTGACGATTTCCTTTTATTACTTTTCTCGTCAGCTCCGATTGCCGCTAAATACAACCCCACACGTTGTTTGAACCTCCTCCAATTTTCAGCCACATTACCTGTCAACTGAAACGTCGCTGGTGGGTGTAAACCTTCCATTTTTCACTTCGTTAGCTATTCTCCAATGGTAAGCAACGATGTTCTCTTTTGGCTTGCTAATCTGTGGAGAGCTGATTTAACTTCAGATTTTTTCTCTTCATCTCTTTCAGCCACTTCTGACACCATGTATTGATTTCTTTGTGGGTTCAATGATGACACATTCATGAAAGAGAATGAGTTTTAATCTAAAGTCTGTTCAACTCTTTATACAGCATTTACAGGAGACACGATGCTTGTGATGCATCTAGAACGAAACTGAAACTAAACTCCACTGCCTTGCTTGTCTTGGTCACATGCCCTCTGCTGGTCAGGCACAAGCAATCAATACATGCAATCATGCTGGTAAGGCATCATAATCAAACAGGCAAATACCATCTCTATTTGCTGGTATCATTACAGCCGGATTCAGCTATGCGGCATCATGGAGAGCCGGAATTATTTTGTTTTCCGGGATTGTAGGATCCACTGATGTTGTGGTGCCTGCCCAACACCAAATAATGCTGGGGCCTACCCAAAATATTTAAAAGCCCCTGATCCTGGGAATTGTGCTTGGGTCAAAGGTGAATCCAGGGGCAAGATGGACGTTCTGCCCTTCTCTAGATCCCTAAAAGGCCTCCCCTAGCCTCATATATATACCCTGTAGTGTAAAACTAATGTAGAGTATTAGCTATATGCAATTGTATGGAGTTGATAAGGCTGTTAAAAAAGCTTGGCTTTATAAATAGAGGCATAGGGGTCGATTTTAACTCAGGTGCAGGGAATTGTCGGGTTCCCTGAATTTGGTGTTTCCCACACGAATCTAAATGGGTGTGTGAGATTGATGCAATTTTAACTCAATTAGCCAATTGAGTTCCAACGTGTGGGAACCCTTGCCAAATGAGTAGTTCCAATCAGAAAGTTGCATAATATGACGTTGTAGGAAACGTCAGATCCCTAACTGAAGCACTGAGGTCGAGTCAGTCCGATAATAAAACGAAGTTTAATAGAAGCTAGAGAACAAACAATTGCATGCAGGAGAAATAATCAACAGGTCTTTACTGGTGCTGGTTTCACGAGGTCTGAGTTGGGAACCTCCCACTCTCTGACGTCATGACGTCATCACATTTCCCGCCGTTCGGGGCGTCATGTGACCAACGTGATGACGTCATCGCGCTGATTCTGGGGCTTATCCAGAACGGCTATTTACATACAGTAAACAAACATAGGTGCTGTAGCACTCTGTTAAAGGCAGTTATACATTTATACAGGAGTCCGTTGGTGGCTTTGCCACAACGTCATTATTGCTGCTGCATTTAGGGTCTGCAACAAGCCTTGCTTCTTCTGCAGGCTGCCAACCTTTTGGCATTTGCTGATACACTGAGCTGGAAGCAGAATGGCCAGAGAAAGACCGAAGTCTGAACCCCGTTTTGATGACGCTGCCCTGCAGGCTTTAGTGGAGGGAGCAAGAGCTCACAAGGAGGTGCACTTCCCTTCATCAGGGAGGAAGGTGCCTCCCCAGCAGACAAAGGCTGCGTGGCTGCAAGTGGCAGAGGAGGCCAACTCCTTACCGGCTACCCGCAGAACCCGGATACAGTGCAGGAAGAGATTTCATGACCTTCAGCACACTGGAAAAGTAAGTATGAAGTTCCCATCACTCTCAATCTGATCTCCATTGCCTCTCCTCACCAGCGTTCAGCTTTAGCAGTCTCTTCCTCCACATCCCACTTGACACTGACATCCATGCACCTTTACCCATTCCCTCTCTCTATGCTCACATTCACCTAACTATTCGACTATGCAGCCCTCACACTACCTATCACTCCGATGCTATGAAAACAACTGACAACACACAGGGAGGGCCCTTGGTCTTGCCACCTCACTCCATCTTTGTCTCCTTTTAAGCATCTATGCTATGGATTCTCTACACTCACTCCTTCATTCTCACTCAAACTCCACTTGTCTCCCTCATTGCAGGAAAAGAGAGCTCACAATAAAAGAGAATGAGCGAGGACAGGAGGAGGGCCACCATCAGTAGCCCACCTCACCCCCTGGGAGGAGGCTGTCCTGGAGATCGTAGGACTGGAGGATGAGGCGCAAGTGGGGGACGGACAGACGGGTGCATCACAGCAAGCTGGTGACAGAATAGTTTTCCATCTCTCTCATTGACATTGCATGAGTCGCTGATAATGATTCTGAAGCTATAACAGATGGACCTATGATCATCTGCAATATGCAATGTGCATGTAACTTTGACCTCACATCTCTAACTCTTTCCTTCACTCCCCCACATGACCATCGAGAGCCCCCGTCCCCACTGTCCAGGAGGAAGAGCCTGAGCTTCCAGACTCCTCAGAGGAATCTGCAATCTCTGAGGGCGCAGCGTCAGCAGAATTCAGCGCACCCAGCACCAGTGCAGACACTCACACCTCGGTGGGACCTTCGGGACATAGAGTAGTGTTGTCACCTGGTGTATCACAGCTCACAAGTGAGCATCAGCAGATTGTGGAGACTGTGACAGTAGTGGAGAGTGCTAGTCGGAGGGCGCAGGACTCTGCCAGCTCGGCTCAGCTGCATGTCGACCCTCTGCCTCTGGGTCCAACCATAAGATCAGTGGGGCTGGAACTCCAGGAACAGATGCAGGAGTCTCTGGCAGGTTTTGTCTCCAGGGTCAATGTGAGTGTGGAGCGAATGGAGGAGTCCATAGTGAACATGATCAGAGCCTTTGTGGAGTCATTGGCGCATGAACGCATCACCATGGAAAGGATGGCAACCTCCATGGAGGAGATAAGTCACCAGGGTAAGGAAAACAGGGTGAGGAGTGATGGGCATCTATTGAACAGAGAAACCAGACCTTCATGGAAGTCATTCTGAGTAGGATTGCCAGTGCAGATACGGGTCCCCATGGCCCCCTGATGTGCAGCAAGGTGCTCTCAAGCCACTTCCAAGCGCTGGCCCCTTCTGGTCTGTGCAGCTTCAGGTGGGTGAGCAGCAGCCTGGCGCTCCTGTTGCTGCTGCTGTTGTACCTGGTTCTGCTGGTGCCGCGGCTGGTGTTTGAGCTCATCTAATGCCCAGAAGGGAAGGAAATAAATGGCTCCCATGCTTCTGGTACATGCCTCAGTTGAGGAAGCGCTGAGTGAGGGTGGCGAGCGGGGTTTCCCAGGAGGTCACACTGGAGATGTGTGTGAGGCTCCAACCTTCCACAGGTGTGGTTAAGCCTGGTAAAAGTTGCCCCAGACCTGAAACAACAAAGTCCTGCCACCTGCAAATGATGACTGATCAAATCTCCTCTTTAATGGTTTACCTGCAGCTGATAGTCAGCAAGCCAATAGTGCTAACGCCAGGTTTCACAGGCGTGATCCTCACCAGGCGTGTTTTACGTGGGAAAAGCGTTAAAAATGCAAGGGCCTGTTAAAATGGGATTATAAAGGCCAATTATTGCTGATTAAGGGCCTTAAAGACCAGTCACGCCTGTTGGAGGCGGGACTGATTCGGGACCATCAGACACGCCTGGGTTAAAATGGCTCGGGGTCGGGAACCAGGCGGGGGGGGGTCCCGACCCCCAGTGTTTGCGATTTTAACCCCCCACACGCCTCAAAGCCCGCCTCACGGCTGAGTTAAAATCGACCCCATAGAGTACAAAAGCAGGGAGGTTATGCTAAACCTTTATAAAACTCTGGTTAGGCCTCAGCTGGAGCATTGTGTCCAATTCTGAGTATTATGTCCGTGAATGATTGAGACACGGACAGCAGGAGTTAAACAAAACACGTCTTTACTGGTGGAAGTCAATAGTGAAACGAAAACAACAGAGGCTCACTAGCGCCTTTTATACAGGGGTGGTCACAGCCGGTACTGCAGTCTGAGACCAGTTATTCTCTGAAAGGTACATACACAACAATTCCTCCCCTTTTAGATAAACAGTACATAACATTCATTTAACAACTAAATGATAACTAATTACAATCACAATTACTGTTGCAAGATACTATGGTTAAGTTTAAGCAATTATAAGTTCAGTCTTTGAGGAGGCTTCCTGATTCTGTCTGGATAACGCCTCTTTGGGGTATCAGGTTCTTCTGGCAATGTTGAGTCGGGATCAATGTCGTTGTTTGGTTCATCTGCTTCCAATATTACCTGTTCTGTGGTAGCTGCAATTGGAACGTCGATTTCATTACCAGGTGTATCAGATCGTGGTGTGGAGTTGACGCTTTCCAGTGACTCTAGAATCTGGTCAGCATGGCATCTTACAATGCTCTCCCCAACGTCTACGGTATACATGAGAGGTCCTTGTCGTGTACAAATCATTCCTGGCTGCCATTTCTCAGTGCGGTAGGCCCGGGCCAAAACTGGTTGACCTATCTTATAACTCCTGGTCGGCCTTTCATTCATATTCTGAAACTGCCTGTTCTCCACATCTCTTCGGACGTTTGGCTTAACCAAATCCAAGCGGCATCGTAGTCTTCGATTGAAGAACATCATGGCTGGAGTTTGGTTGGTAACCGCATGTGTCGCATTCCGGTAGGCAAACAAGAAGTTGTCCACCTTGTGTTGTAGGGATATATCTTCATTACACATTGCCTTGATAGCCTTCTTGAATGTTTGGACAAACCTCTTGGCCAATCCATTAGTGGCTGGATGATATGGGGCAGATGTGTAATGCTTAACACCATTGTTCTTTAAGAACCTCCGGAACTCTTCAGACACAAACTGTGGTCCATTGTCAGAACAAATCTGTTCCGGCAGCCCATTCGTAGCGAATATAGTTCGTAAAGCTGTGATAGTTTTTTCCGTGGTGGTTGAGGACATTTTTATTACCTCTGGCCACTTTGAATGCGCATCCACCGCAATTAAAAACATCGAGTCCATGAAGGGACCAGCAAAATCAATGTGCACCCTTTGCCATGGAGATGAGGGCCACTCCCATGGATGCAGAGGAGCTTGTGGTGGGGCGTTTTGGACCTTCTGGCATCCTGCACAGCTCTTGGTCATCTCTTCGATTTCTCTATCGATTCCTGGTCACCACACAAATGCTCTGGCTAAGTTCTTCATTTTTACCCCACCCAGATGACCCTCATGAAGCTCATTGAGCACTCTATCCGTCAACTTAGGTGGAATTACTACTCTGGATCCACACATCAAGGTTCCTCTGCACACTGACAGCTGTTCTCTTCTCGGCGAGAATGCTGGCAGCAGTGGTTCGCCATGTGCTGGCCATCCCTTCACTGTTAAATCATAGACCCGTGATAGTGTCGGGTCATTCCGTGTTTCCTTTTCTATGTTTGCATTCGTCACAGGGAGACATTCGACTATGGTCGAGTGGAATAACTCCATTGGATCCACTGCAAGGTCTTCTTCTTCCACCGTCGGCAACAGTAGGCATGACAATCCATCAGCATTTCCATGCTGTTTAGTTCCTTTGTACTCAATGTCATATTGGTGTGCCCCTAGGAAAAGGGACCATCTCTGCAGCCGTTGTGCTGTCATTATCGGTACGCCCTTCTGAGGGTTGAAAATGGAGACAAGAGATTGATGATCGGTTAGTAGAGTAAATTTTTGACCGTGCAGTTAGTGATTGAACTTCTTCACCCCCCACACTAGGCTGAGGGCCTCTCTGTCAATCTGGGCATAGTTACGCTCGGCAGAAGTTAACGAGCGAGACGCAAAAGCTATCGGCCTCTCTAAACCATCAAGGAATTTATGTGGCAGTACCGCCCCAATGCCGTAGGGAGACGCATCACACGGCAGTCTGATCGGCAGTGCTGGGTTGTAGTGAGCCAATACTTCCCTTGAAGTGATTAAGTCCTTACTCTTCTGAAAAGCACGCTTACAATCATCGCTCCATTTCCATGCTAACCCCGTTCGTAGCAGGGCGTTCAGTGGGTGCAGAATTGTCGACAAATTCGGCAAAAACTTATGATAGTAATTCACCAATCCGAGGAATGACCTCAGTTGCGACACATTTTCAGGCGCTGGGGCCTTAACAACCGCTTCAATTTTGTCAGGGGACTTATGTAACCCCTCTTCATCAATCACGTGGCCACAATACGATATCTGTTTCTTAAAAAATTCGCACTTGGGGCGGTTGGCTCGCAGCCCATGTTCCCGTAGTCTAGTGAGCACCTGTTCTAGGTTGTTAAGGTGTTGACTGTCATCTTCACCTGTCACAAGGATGTCGTCCAAGTAACACTGAGTCCCCGGAATCCCTTGCAGGACTTGTTCCATCGCTCTTTGCCATATCGCCGGAGCCGATGCTACTCCGAATACCAATCGATGATACTGGTAAAGACCTTTGTGAGTGTTTATCATGAGATACTTCCTAGAGGACTCTTCAACCTCCATCTGCAAATATGCTTGTGCTAGGTCAATTTTTGTAAAACGCTTCCCTCCAGACAGTGAGGCGAAGATGTCTTCTATCCTTGGAAGAGGATATTGTACTGTGTGAAGGACAGGGTTCACCGTCACCTTGAAATCCCCACAGATGCGAATCTTCCTTGGCTCCCCGGACTTATTGCTTAACGTTTTCTTCATGACAGGAACGATGGGTGTCGCCCACTCGCTCCAGTCGACCTTAGACAACACGCCCGCCTTCTCCAGATTCTCCAGCTCTGCCTCGACGGCTGGGCGAATTGCATATGGTACCAGTCTTGCTTTGAAAAACTTGGGAACTGCATTCTCTTCTATTTTTATCGAGGCGGTTACGCCTTTAAGCGTGCCCAGTTCTTGTTGAAATACCTCTTTGGCGTTAGCTAAGGTTGTTGACAATCGTCCAGGAGTGACGTCTTCATCTTTTTTACCGTGCACCGTCATTGCTTGAATGGAGTGCCAATCTAAGTTTATCTTCCTGATCCATTCCCATCCCAATAATGGTGGTCCACCATTTGGCAGTATGTAGAGATACAATTTCCGTATTTTCTTGCCGTTGTATTCGACAGGCACCTTTATTTTTCCTCTGGGGTATACTTTTTGCCCCGTATACGTCGTCAAGACGATGGATGTCTCTCTCAAGGGTATGTGTGAAAATAGCCGCTCGTAGTCTCGTCGATTCATGATGGTTAGCGCTGATCCTGTATCCAATTCCATTTTAACTTGTGACCCTGCTATCGTGAGGGTGACCCAAACGGTTCGGTGATCCTCTTTTGCGATTACATTGTGAAGTTTGAGACAGCTTAGTCTCCTGTTCCCGGATTCACTATCGCTCATCTGGTCTTCGGAACTGCTGTCCGTCATCTTTTGTACTTTCTTGTACGGTTCCTTAGTAGCCTTTTTGTTGTCGCTGGTCTTCTTCCCAGACCTGTAAACTCGTGCAATGTGTCCCATCTTCCCGCATTGCCTGCATATTTTGTCTTTGGACCAGCAGTCCTTCTGGTCATGGTTAGTTCTGCCGCAGCGATAACATTTTGCAAATCCCCGTGTCATTTCGTGGGTACCGTATTCCTGTGGTTTTTGTTGAATTTCTGCAGCTCCCCTGGCTACTGCTTCATATGATACTGCCATGCTGAAAGCCTTATCTAGCGTCAGCTCTTTCACTGAGAGTAACTTCTTCTGTGTTCCTTCACTCAGGAGTCCACAGACAAATTTGTCCCGTAGGGTATCTGCCAGTCCTGCTCCGAACTGGCAGTGCTTTGATAGCTTGCGTAGTTCCGTAAGATACTCAGCATTGCTCTCATCTTTGTGCTGAGTTCTCCTGTGGAATTTAAATCTTTCTGCTATCAACAGCGGTGCAGGGTTTAGGTGTTCCAGTAGGACAGCAACAACTTCGTTAAAACTCTTCGCCATCGGTTTGGCTGGAGTAATCAGGTCCCGCAATAGGCCGTACGTTCTAGCGCCCATTAAGTTTAACAATATCGATGCCTTTTTCTTCTCCGCTATTTCGTTTGCCTCGAAATATACCTCGACTCTTTCCACATACGTGGTCCAGTCCTCTATTGTATTATCAAAAGCAGTGATACAGCCAGTCTTCGGCATCTTGCAAATCTAAAATGGCGCCTCCCGCGCTTTGCCTTCTTCCCCGATTTAACAAAATGGCACCTCCCGTGCCTTGCCTTCTTCCCCGCTGTTGTTAACGCTGCTTTCCACGGTTTCTTGCACGTTTAATATTTTTAAAAATTATTTTCCCATCGTGGAACAACCCTGTGGGACTCTTGCCTTCCTCTTCGCGGGTCTATACGCAGCCCAGCTTCGTAGCACTGGCCGCGCCCTGTGTGCTCCACCCTCTCTCTCTCTTCTTCCCGACAACGCTGCTCGGTCCCGTTGCAAACCACCCGCTCGAGTTCGCGACCGCCGCAGCCCAGGAAGGATCACTGCACTACCTGCCACCAGCCCGATTAGCTGAAGCACCGTCGACAGGAACCAGGCCCCGCATCTGACAGCTTCTCCAGCAATCTTCAACTCTGCAACACAGGGCGGATGCCCACGGTCGACGCCCGTTTCTACTGCCTCTTCCTTTCTTTTCTTTCTGGCCTCGACCTCTGCTCACTTCGCTGTAGGAATGGATCCCAGGAGGTGGTGCAGACTGTAGGTAGGTTCGTATCTGCTCGTCGCCAGTATTATGTCCGTGAATGATTGAGACATGGACAGCAGGAGTTAAACAAAACACGTCTTTACTGGTGGAAGTCAATAGTGAAACTAAAACAACAGAGGCTCACTAGCGCCTTTTATACAGGGGTGGTCACTGCCGGTACTGCAGTCTGAGACCAGTTATTCTCTTAAAGGTACATACACAACACTGAGCACCTTTAGGAAGAATGTCAAGACCTTGGAGAGGGTACAATGGAGATTTACTAGAATGGTACCAGAGATGAGGGACTTCAGTTACGTGGAGAGGCTGGAGAAGCTGGGATTGTTCTCCTTGGAGCAGAGAAAGTTCAGGTGCGATTTAATAGAGGGGATCCGAATTAAGAGGGATTTTGATAGGGTAGATAGCAGGAAACCAGAGGACACAGATTTTAGATGATTGGCAAAAAAACCCAGGGAGAGATGAGGAGAATCTTTTTTATGCAGTGAGTTGATATGATCAGAAATGCGCTGCCTGAAAGGGCGGTGGAAGCAGATTCAATAGTAACTTTCAAAAGGGAATTGGATAAATACTTGAAGGGGAAAAATATTGCAGGGATATGAGGGAAGAGCAGGGGAGTGGGACTGATTGGAGAGCTCTTTCAAAGAGCCGGCACAGGCAAGATGGGCCGATGGCCTCCTTCTGTGCTGTAAGATTCTATGATTCTATTTCGCTTGCTGGTATAGTGGCTCAGGACTGATTAAAGCGTTTGTTTTACAACATGGAACCTGTGAGTTTACAAATTAGCACCTAGCAAACTATGTTCGTATGGGCTGTATCTGAAATTGCCGGGATCCTGCTCTGTCTCTGGAAATGCAGTTGGCTGGGACTTCCATCCTTCATCTGTTCAGACCTTTGATCCCCATCCCAAACTGTGGGGGATAAAGGTCATTTTAGTAATTGGGACAGTTGGCCCACACCTGTAAAGGCACAACAGAGGCACCCGCTCCAAGTTGCGAAGCAGAGAGATCCCAAAGGCCCTAACAGACCGAAGATGAAAGATCAAAATTTTAATCATTCCCTCCAGGGAAACCGCGGCCTGTGAGCTGAGATTTCGATCCCCTTTTGGAATTGAATCAAGTTACTTTGAGTTATGTTGAGTGTACTGCACACAAACAGGCCATTCGGCCCAACTGGTCTGTACAGGATTTATGCCCAACACGGGCCTCCTCCCACCCTACTCATCCAACCCTATCACCACAAACTTCTATTCCTTTCTCCCTCATATGCTTGTCTAGCTTCCCCTTAAATACATCTATACTATTCGGCTCAACCTCTCCCTGTGGTAGCGAGTTCCACATTCTCACCACTCTCTGAGTAAAGACGTTTCTCCTGAATTCCCTATTGGATTTATTAGTGACCATCCTATATTTATGACCTCTAGTTTTGGAGTCCCCCGCAAGTGGAAACATTTTCTCTACGTCTACCCTATCAAACCCTCTCATTATCTTAAAGACCTCTATCAGGTCACCCCTCAGCCTTCTCTTCACTAGAGAAAAAATGCCCCAGCCTGTTCAGCCTTTCCTGATAAGTATATCCTCTCTGTTCTGGTATCATCTTTGGTGCACCTCCTCCAATGCCTCTATATCCTTTTTATAATATGGAGACCAGATTGCCCTTTAACATCTCGGGGACCTTCGGAAGGTTGAGTGCTGAACCCTCACCTGATCACATCAGGCATGAGATCCATTAGGTCTACCAGTTGGTGTGCTGGGCGGAATTCCAGGAAACATCTCCCAGACACACCCCAATATATTTAAGATAATTGGCAAAAGAACCAGGGGAGGAGATGAGGAGATTTTTTTTTAACGCTGCGAGTTGCGTCACTTGCAGCAATCAGTTTTAACTTTGTTTCCGAGACGCACAACTTAAATTGGAACTGATTTTCTCAAATGAACTCAGCAATTTTGAAGGAAGGAGTCTTTTAAACGTGTAACAAAGGGAGACAACTCAGACCTGAATTGTTTCAAATGAGACAGGTAGTAGATGCCCTGCAGACGGGAGATGAGGAGAATTTTTTTTTTTACGCAGTGAGTTGTGATCTGGAATGCACTGCCTGAAAGGGCGGTGGAAGCAGATTCAACAGTAACTTTCCAAAGGGCTATAGGGAAAGAGCAGGGGAGTGGAACTAACGGGATTGCTTTATAGAAAGAGCCGGCACAGGCACGATGGGCCGAAGGGCTTCCTTCTGTGCTGTAAGATACCTTTTAGAAACAATAATCAAGGAAAAAATTAACGGGCACTTGGAGAGGTTTAAGCTAATTAAGGAGAGCCAACACGGATTTGTAAAAGACAGATCGTGTTTGACTAATCTAATTGAATTTTTTGACGAAGTAACAGGGAGGATTGATAAAGGGAATGCAATGGATGTTGTCTACATGGATTTTAGGAAGACGTTTGATAAAGTACCACATAGAAGGCTGGTTAACAAAATTGAGGCTCATGGAATAGGTGGGTCAGTGGCAGCTTGGATAAGGAATTGGCTTAAGGGCAGAAAACAGCGAGTTGTGGTAAATGGCTAGCAAAATACTGCAGATGCTGGAAATCCAAAATAACAACAGAAAATGCTGGAAAAACTCAGCAGGCCAGGCAACATCCGTGGAGAGAAAATAGAGTCAACGTTTCGGGTCAAACCCAAGGGTTAGTGTTGGGGCCACTGCTTTTTCTGATATTATATAAATGACCTGGATATTGGAATACAGAGTAGAATTTCTAAATTTGCCGATGACACCAAACTTGGGGGTGTGGCAAACAGTGAGGATGATACCAATTGACTGCAAAAGGACATAGAAAGGCTGGTTGAGGGGTGATTTGATAGAGTTGTACAAGATTCTGACGGGTTTGGATAGGCTAGATGGGTAAAGGCTGTTCCCACTAGTTGATGGTACAGGGACTAGGGGACACAGATATAAGTTTTTGGGCAAGAGATACAGGGGGAATGTGAGGAAAAACTTTTTTACACAGCGAGTGGTGAGGACCTGGAACTCGCTGCCGACGGAAGTGGTGGAAGCGGAGACACTCAATGTTTTCAAGGGGAGACTGGATAGGCACTTGAGGGAAATAAACTTGCAGGGCTACGGGGATAGAGGGGGGATTGGGACTGACTGGGTTGCTCTACGGAGAGCTGGCATGAACTTGATGGGCTGAATGGCCTCCTTCTGTGCTGTTATGATTATATGACTCTATGACCTGTGCAGGACATAAGGGCAGCAGGAGATAAACTCTCCACCCACCCCCCACACTCCTCTCATTCAGAATTTCTGATGGAGGGCCATTGGGCTGGACACCAAGTGTATCCAGACACCTCCCTAAATTTCTGCCTCCCCTTCAGGTCAAGTGCCTGATTTTGAGCCTTTCCCCCAATCCTAGAAATTTTGGGCCCATAGTATTTACATAACCAAGTTCTCTAGCATTCAATCAGATAGTAAATGTTGTGAAAAGCTACATTGAGAATTATGCTTCAAGTTACGCCATGCTATTCGTTTGTAGTGTCAGCCATGGCTCAGTTGGTAGCACCCTCGCCTCATGGGTCAGAAGGTTGTGGGCTCAAGTCCCAATTCAGAGACTTGAGCACAAAAATCAAGGCTGACACTCCAGTGCAGTACTGAGGGAGTGCTGCACTGTCGAAGGTGCCGTCTTTCGGGTAAGACATTAAACCGAGGCCCCGTCTGCTCTCTCAGGTGGACATAAAAGATCCTATATCACTATTTTGAAGAAAAGCAGGGGAGTTCTCGCTGGTGTCCTGGCCAATATTTATCTCTCAATCAACATCTAAAGCAGATTATCTGATCATTATCACATTGCTGTCTGTGGGAGCTTGCTGTGCGCAAATTGGCTGCTACGTTTCCTACATTACAACAGTGACTACACTTCAAAAAGTACTTCATTGGCTGTAAAGCACTTTGGGATGTCCAGTGGTCGTGAAAGGCACTATATAAATGCAAGTCCCTTTCTTTTCATTCAGACCAAGGTTCAAATTGACGGAAAGCAAATTTAGGAACTTTGTCAGCAATTTCTTGACACGAAGAATGATCAACATGTGGAATGGACTCTCGGGTAGGTCAGTGTGGCAAAAACCTGGAATGAGTTAAGAAATAGATGGGCGCTGTGATTGGCAGGAGGCCGTATCAACTAGCTTTTCTCATCTATATCTTTCTTATATCGAGTTACGTCGAGTCTATAGCACAGAAACAGGCCATTCGGCCCAAATGGTCTATGCTCCACACGAGTCTCCTCCCGCCCCTCTACATCTCATCCTATCAACATAACCTTCTATTCCTTTCTCCCGCATGTGCTTATCTAGCTTTCCCTTAAATGCATCTATACTATTCGGCTCAACCACTCCCTGTGGTAGCGAGTTCCACATTCTCACCACTCTCTGAGTAAAGAAGTTTCTCCTGAATTCCCTATTGGATCAACTAGGTCTTGTGGTAGCGAGTTCCACATTCTGACCACTCTGAGTTAAGAAGTCTCTCCTGACATACTAATGCTTAATAACTTGACTGTCCAAGTATCATTCCTTTAAAAGGGTCCTTAATCTATTTGCAGCCAAAATAAATTCAATTTTACTGAACGTAAGAAATAGGAGCAGGAGTAGTCCATACGGCCCCTCGAGCCTGCTCCGCCATTCAGTAAGATCGTGCCTGATCTTCGACCTCATCTCCACTTTCCCGTCTGATCTCCATATCCCTTGATTCCCCGAGAGTCCAAAAATCTATCGATCTCAGCCTTGAATATACTCAAAGACTCAGCATGCACAGTCCTCTGGGGCAGAGAATTCCAAAGGGTCACAACCCTCTGAGTGAAGACATTTCTCCTCATCTTGGTCTTAAATGGCCGACCCCTTATCCTGAGACTATGCCCCCTAGTTCTAGACTCTCCAGCCAGGGGAAACAACCTCTCAGCGTCTACCCTGTCAATCCCCCTCAGAATCTTGTATGTTTCAATGAGATCACCTCTCATTCTTCTAAACTCCAGAGAGTATCGGCCCATTCTACACAATCTCTCATCATAGGACAGCCCTCTCATCCCAGGAATCAATCTAGTGAACCTTCGTTGCACTGCCTCCAAGGCAAGTATATCCTTCCTTAGATAAGGAGACCAAAACTGTGCACAGCACTCCAGGTGTGGTCTCACCAAGGCCCTGTACAATTGTAGCAAGACTTCCTTACTCTTATGCTCCAACCCCCTTGCAATAAAGGTCAACATGCCATTTGCCTTCCTTATTGCTTGCTGTACCTGCATGCTAGCTTTCTGTGTTTCTTGCACGAGGACACCCAAATCTCTCTGAACACCAACATTTAAAAGTTTCTCACCATTTAAAAAATATTCTGTTTTTCTATTCTTCCTACCAAAGTGAATAACCTCACATTTCCCTACATTATACTCCATCTGCCACCTTACTGCCCACTCACTTAGTCTATCTATATCCCTTTACAGACTCTTTGGCTGCGATTTTATCGGCACTGAGAGGGCGGGCTTGGAGGCGGGTCAAGGATCAAAATTGGTTTGATTGACAGCGGGTTTCGATCCTGCCGTCAACCCGCCTCCAAACAATTTTCCCAAGTGTTGGGTCCCCGATTTGCGCATGCACCCGATACCTAACGGCAGGAAGAGAATTACAGCCACTTACCTGAATGTTAACAGGCACTTGATTGTAGTTAACAGGCTCTTTTTCAATTTTGTTGCTTCTGCCTTGGGGTTCCCGACGTCCGGACCCCACGCCAGGTAAGTGTGGCGTGTTGTGAGTCTGCTGTAGTGTTTCTGCATTGATGACAGCTGCGAAGTGGTGTGAAGGATCCAATGGTGCACTGGTGAGTTTCAGAGGTAAGGAAATGTTGGGAAAATCATTTTTAATGCTTTTACACTTTTCTGTACGTAAAATGTTTTGAAATCAATGTCTAGTCCCACCTCATTGGGAGAACCTCTCTCACCAGTGACAGATCGCTTCTGTAACCTCACCTGCAGCTGCCATCTGTTCTAGCCTAAGGAGGGAGTCACTGGAGAGCCTGGGTGCAAGAGCTCACCTTTGTACAGTGATTGTCAGTGTGTGCAGCACCTCAATGCTGTCAAACACTGAGAAATCAGCTGTCAAAGAAAAGTTGTGTGGGGTCCTTTTAAGAAAACCGGCAGATGACGCGTCATCAAATGATGTCATCTGACCGGCTTCTTCTTAATTGACATTTTAATGATCGATGTACTGGGACCCCCAAGTCTCTCTGAATCTCCACTGTTTTTAGCTTTTCACCATTAAGAAAGTGCCCTGTTCTATCCTTTTTAGGTCCAAAGTGGAAGACCTCACATTTGCTTACATTGAAATCTATTTGCCAAATTTTTGCCCATTCACTTAATCTATCGATATCAATATCCCTTTGTAATGTTATGCTTTCATTTACACTGCCTACAATGACACCTATCTTTGTGTCATCGGCAAATTTGGGTATGTGGCTTTCTCGGCTGTGGCTTAATAAATGCTGTGAATAGTTGAGGCCCCAACACAGATCCCTGCGGGACACCACTAGTCACATCCTGCCAATTTGAGTACCTACCCATTATCCCTGCTCTCTGCCGCTCAGCCAATTTCCTAACCAGGTCAATAATTTGCCTTCAATTCCATGGGCTTCTACCTTAGTGGAGGTAATAGGTTCTGTTCCCTGAAGGACATCATTGAATCAGTTGGGCTTTGATAGCAACCCAACAGCATTTATCTCCGGTCAGCACAGAAAATACCAGATTTATTGAATAACTCTTCCACAGCTTGCCAAGGTGGGATTTGAATTCACAATCCTTGGTTTGCTCGTCCAACACCACAATCACTAAAGCTTCCATACCCGTGTTTGGCTATAACTGGCAGCAGTTACACAATTGATATGCGTGTTAATATTGGCAGCGATATTTTTATAAACATTGTAATGAATATATTAAATGTGAAATGTGATGGATTTTTGATCCAGTTCGAGGATATGTTGAATAGACGACTATGATTCCCACCGTTACCGTTTAAAAACATGCTGGGGGAGAAATTTGGTTGGCAGCGCCTCCAATTAGCGCCTAAAGAGGCCGAGAAGTGGGGCGTTAGCCAATTTTCGGCCGGGCGCAGTGAACCCAGCGTCTCCTCCCGTATTGAGTGGGCATTTTGCGCCGGCGCTAAACCTTAGCGCCCGCTCGTGGGCGCAGGCAGATCATGATGTCATTTCAGTGTGCAGCGCCTTTTGGGCGCCCCGGACCGGAAATTCAGTGTTGCGCCCCTCTGTTCCGCCTGGCGCTAATAAGGACTGCTTACCTGGAACGTTCCCCAGTCGCTCTCGGGCTAGGGGGGCGCTCTTTAAAGGGGACTGCACTGGTATAAAAGCGGCAGCCATTTTGGGAGCACAACTTCCTCGAGACTTTCACGGGGTTGCTGAGCTGCACTCTGAGAGCCATTGCACCGGTGAGCCAGCACTGGCCAGAGGAACTTCAGCCTTCTGACCATCACCTTGCAGCTGGTGAGCATTCACAACGTTTACAATTTCTTGTGCGCTATTACTATGGGGGCTGCATTGGAGGGGAACGTCCTGCTGCTGAACCATCTGGAAAGGGCACAGGGACGCAGGGAGAGAGGGCCAGGAATGGCCAGACGGAGGAGGGCCAACAGATGTCGCCACACCAGACCTTACGCTGCCAGGGCTTTCCGACAGCAGTTCTGTTACTTGAACATGTCAGAGGAGCAGTGTCTTCGAAGGCTGCGCTTCAGAAAGGAGGTGGTGACTGAGCTGTGCTACCTGCTTCAGCCAGATCTGCAGCCTCAGATAAGGTGCAGGACCTCTCTGTCGGTGGCTGTCAAGATGACTGCTGCTCTGAATTTCTATGCGAGCGGCTCCTTCCAGGCCGCAACTGGGGACATCGCTAACAAATCGCAGTTTGCGGTGCATTGCTCCATCGTCAAGTAACAGATGCCCTATTTAAAAGGAGGCGGCAGTACATCTCCTTCCCTATGACACTGGAGAGGCAGCGGGAGCGCGCAGAGGGCTTCGCAGCAATAGCGGACTTCCCCATGGTGCAGGGCGCCATTGACTGCACGCACGTGGCTTTGCGGCGCCTGTTTTGAATCCGGAGGAGTTCCGCAACCGCAAGGGGTTCCATTCCTTGAATGTTCAGCTGGTCTGTGACCACCGACAGCTGATCCTCGCAGTCAATGCGCAGTTCCCTGGCAGCAGCCACGACGCCTTCATCCTGCGCCAGACTTCAGTTGCAGACCTATTCGAGGCCCCGGCTCACCCAGGAGGCTGGCTTCTCGGTGACAAGGGCTATCCTCTGTGCCCATGGCTGATGACACCACTCCGTTTGCCCAGCACTCCTGCTGAAGAGCGCTTCAATGTGAGCCATCAGGCGACCAGGAACATTGTGGAGCACACAATCGGTGTGCTGAAGCAACGGTTCCGGTGTCTCGACCATTCCGGGGGCGCCTTGCAGTACTCACCAGAGCGAGTCTCCCACTTCGTCATAGTCTGTTGCATGCTGCATAACCTCGCCATACTACGCATCCAGCCAATGCCACCAGCCATTGAAGCACCAGCGGAGGAGGAGGAGGAGGAGGAGGAGGAGGAGGACCAAGACCGGAGGGAGGTACAAACTGGAAGGGCCGTCCGTCAGAGGCTGATAACGAGCCGCTTCTAGGCCCCTCTGACGGAATGCTTGGTGCCATTCGATGAGGAGGAAGGGAACCGTCCAGATAACCCAAAGCCTATGAAGGGCAGTGAATGTAAATATCAGACATGGCCAATGTAAATAAAAAAAGTTGTTTATTTTGCGAAATGTGCTTCCTTCCAACATGACAAAGCAATGGCTACAGAAAGCAAAACTAACACACTTACACTTAAGTGCCTCGCACACCCAGGAGACTATCCAAAACATTACTAACATTCAGACCAGCATCCACGGCCTTGATTTCTACAAAAAAGACGTCTCAGCTGCACCTTCTACTCTTTCCCCCTTGATGGTGATCTACTTCTCTTGCGAGATCAGCCCCTTCCCTCCCTGCAGCTCCTCCATGATGGGACCCCAGTGGCTGCATCAAGGCTGGGGGAGGCCTGCTGGCTGTCGGAAAGCGCAGATGCCCCTGAGGGACGTCCTGGACGACCTCTGGCCTTGGAGGGCCCGGATGCTGACTGCTCCAACTGTGAATGGGTGGAAGCAGTCTGTCCTGCAGGTGGTGACAGCTGCAGTGGAGACGTGCCAGCGGTGGCATCAGGAATGCTGACATCCTGAGAGCGGACAGCAGCTCCCTGGTCGACCGACACACTGGCACTCTGACAGGGCAGCACCGCAGCATGCGCACCAATCGGCTGGTCCACAGATTGAGGCCCTGCTGTGGTGCTGCAAGGGCCCCGGGTAATCCCGCCTGATCCAGCGAGGGTGGCAGCAGTCATTGGTCGCGTGGCCTCAATATGCGTCTGCATGAGACCAGCGAGTGACTGCGTGGCAGCACTCAGCACTGGCGTAGCAGGTGCCAGTGCTTCGGTGAAGCCCTGGACAGTCCTTTCCAGTGCTTCGGTGAAGCCCTGGACAGTCCTTTCCAGTGCTTCGCTGAAGGCCGGGACAGTCCTTTCCACTGCTTCGGTCAAGCCCTGGACAGTCCTTTCCAGTGCTGCCCCGAAGCCGTGGACAGTCCTATCCAGTGATGCCCCAAAGTCCTGGACAGTCCTTTCCAGTCCTGCCCCAAAGTCCTGCGCACTCTTTGCCTGTGCTGCCCTGAAGTCCTGCGCACTCTTTGCCTGTGCTGCCCTGAAGTCCTGCGCACTCTTTGCCTGTGCTGCCCCGAGGTCCTGCGCACACCTTGCCTGTGCTGCCCCGAAGTCTTGCACACTCCTTGCCAGTGTCTCGATGAATTCAGGCATCCTTGTCACTGCAGCCATGAGCTCAGTGTGCCTGAGCCGAGCCTGGGCACTCATTTCTGCGAGGGAATGCACCTCTTCTGCGCTCTGTGCAGCAGTACTCACTGTATTGATTTCTTTGTGGGTTCAATGACGAGACATTTATGAAAGAGAATGTCTTTTAATCTAAAGTCTGTTCAACTCTTTATACAGCATTTACAGGAGACATCCTGCTAGTGATGCATCTGGAACGAAACTGAAACCAAACTAAACTGCCTTGCTTGTCTCGGTCACATGCCCTCTGCTGGTCAGGCACAAGCAATCAATACATGCAATCATGCTGGTAAGGCATCATAATCGAACAGGCAAATACCATCTCTATTTGCTGATATCATTACACTCACGGCCTGACTCGCTCTCCGGGGAGACGGCCCCCGAAGCTTCCCTACCCCCCTTGCGTTGCTGCAGCCCGCTGGTTCCTGGAACTGCTTTCTCCTCAGAGCATTCCCCCCCGCTCCCCTCCAGGGAAGTAGTCTCCCCAGTCTGCAGAGGGGCTGGCTCGCCTGAGGGTGGCAGGGATGGCCCAGCTTCCTCCTACTCGTCGCCTCCGGAGTCAGTGGCAGTGGCAGCTTGAGGGCCCGGCTCCCGAGCTGGTGATGCAGCATCTGAAAGCAGGGAGGTTGAAGAGTGGCTTTAGCGAAAGGACAGGGTGGCAGCAAGGGATGCATGAGTGCTGCAATGCTCTGACATGGGTCCAGAGTGAAAAAGCATGCTGGTGGGGGGAAGAAGTGGAAGGAGGGAGTTCAAAAAGGTGATGACCTTACCATCGCTGTGCACAATGGGGCCAGCAGCTCCAGTGGTGACAGGACCAGTCATCCGGCCTCCAACAATCTGGTGGACTCATTCCTCCAGGTCCGTCAGTGTCTGCAGCTGAGGAGGGCCTCCTCCGGTGTGAAGCTGCTCCCTCCGGTTCCTGGCCAGCTTGGCCTGCAGGAGAAAGGACGGGAAGTGATGAAACATGCTGGCCTGAGCTGACATCACATGCCCCCCATGGTAGATTAGCCCTTCCATTATGCATTGAGCTGACATCACATGCCCCCCATGGTAGATTAGCCCTTCCATTATGCATTGAGCTGAATGTGCGTGTGTGTTTCCAAAAAGTGCCATGGGTGCTGGCTGACAGATGGCCATTGGGGCTTCGCGCACCCTCTGGCCATAATGTCAGGTGCAGATGGAGAGATGAAGAAGATGGCGAAAAAGGCACTCACCCTAACAACCCGAGTGAGGTCGTTGAACTTCTTCCTGCATTGCACAGGAGTCCTGGCCACCACGCTGGTTGAGGTGACTCTTTGGCAAACTTCCCTCCAAGCCCTGCGGTACTCGCTCTGGTGAGGCCTCCTGCCATTGTCGGGGTACAGCACAGCTCGCCGGCGCTCCACTGCGCCAACCAAAGCACCCAGTGCCCCATCGGTAAAGCACTCTGCTCTCTGCCTCACCCTCTCCATATGTTCAAAGTTTGGAATGCCACAGAAAGCACAGCGCCGATTTTGAGGCCTACAAGGCGCAGAGTGTGGCTGCTGCTCCTAATTAACCCGCCCCTTTAAGAGCTGGCCGGCGCCAGCATGTCTCGGGTAATCGATTATTGACAGCACCTGCGCTGCGCCCAGCTGCCGACATATTGAGTAGCACTGCCGGGTTAGCGCCTTAAGACTCCTGTGCAGCGCCTGAATCAACGCCGCAATCACCTTTAGGGGCGCAGCAACCCAATATCGCTCGAGGTGGCAATAAGTTGCGCCTGGCGAAAACATTTGCGCAGCGCCAATTCTAATGCCCCAAACGGGACTATACCCAATTTCTCCCCCGCTGACTCTTTAGCTCTCACTAGAGCGCCTGGTGATGTCTATCCCTGACAAGGAGTCACATATTAACTACAGCAGGCACCTCAAAGCACTGGAGAGGTACCACCAACGCTGCCTCCGCAAGATCCTGCCAAACCACTGGCAGGGTAGGCGCACCAACATCAGTGTTCTTGCTCAGGCCAACATCCCCAGCATCGAAGATTTGACCACGCTCGATCAGCTCCGATGGATGGGCCACATTGTCCGCATGCTCAATACGAGACTCCCAAAGCAAGCGCTCTACTTGGAGCTCTGACATGGCAAGAGAGCCCCAGGTGGGCAGAGGAAACGCTTCAAGGACACCCTCAAAGCCTCCTTGAAAAAATGCAACATCCCCACCGACACCTGGGAAATCCTGGCCCAAGACCGCACAAAGTGGAGGAGAAGCATCCGGGAAGGCGCCGAACACCTCGAGTCTCTTCGCCGGGAGCAAGTGGAAGCCAAGCGCAAACAGCGCAAGGAGCGCACGCCAACCCAAGCACCCCACCCACCCGCCCCTTCAACCACCGTCTGCCCCACCTGTGACAGAGACTGTAGGTCCTGCATTGGACTCATCAGTCACCTGAGAACTCATTTTGAATGTGGAAGCAAGTCATCCTCGGTTCCGAGGGACTGCCTAAGAAGAAGAAGAAGAAGAACTTGACCTTAACCATTTCTCTGTTGCTGAATGCTGGTAAAACTTTATTTGTAGCAAAGACACCTTGGCTTAAGTGCACCGTTCTCCTTTTTTCTTTGAAAAGAAGTAGATTAAGAGGTATAGAAGGTTAAGGGTGATCTAACTGAAGTGTTTAAGATGATTAAAGGAGTTGATAGAATATATAGAGAGAAACTATTTCCTCTGGTGGGGGAGTCCAGAATAATTGATCAATTTTTGACAAACGCAATGTTGTAACACATAGCAACCAGAGTCATTTTTGCCCCCTCAGACTTTTATTCAGTTCATTGTTTTAAAGGAGTTAATCCTCTCTTGACCTTGGAGGTGGGGCAGCGCAGATTCACCGGGCCTTAGAGGGTTAAATATGAGGACAGGTTGCATAGGCTGGGCTTGTATTCCCTCGAGTCTAGAATAGTTAAAGATTTGTCTAATTGAGTTGTTTAAGATGATTAAAGGAGCTGGTAGGGTAGATAGAGAGAAACTGCTCCCTCTGGTGCAGGGAGTCCAGAACAAGGGGGCATAAGGTTAAAATCAGACCTACGCCACCCAGAGGTGAAGTCAGGAAGTACTCCTTCACTTAAACGGAAGTGGAACAAAACTCACTCCCCAAAAAGGCTGTTGAGGCTGGAGGGGTCAATTGAAAATGTCAAAACTGAGATTGAAAGATGTTTGTTAGGCAAGAGTTTTAAGGGTTACGGAACCCAGGGGATAGATGGAATTAAGATGCAGATCAGCCATGATCTAATTGAATGGCGGAACAAGCTCGAGGGACTGAATGGCCTCCTCCTGTTCCTATGTTCCTCTCCGCTAAGGGAAACAGGTCCTTCCTATTCACTCTATCTAGTCCCCTCAATTTTATACACCTCAATTAAGTCTCCCCTCAGCCTCCTCTGTGTTAAGTCCGTGAATGAGTGAGACACGGACCAGCAGGAGTGAAAACAAACAAGTCTTTATTGGTGGAAGTCAATAGTGAAAACTAACAAACAGGGGCTCTCTAGCGCCTTTTATACAGGGGTGGTCATTGCCGGTACTGCAGTCTGAGACCAGTTATTCTCTTAAAGGTACATACACAACAATTCCTCCCCTTTTAGATAAACAGTACATAACATTCATTTAACAACTAAATGATAACTAATTACAATCACAATCACGGTTGCTAGATACATTGGTTAAGTTTAAGCAATTATAAGTTCAGTCTTTGAGGAGGCTTCCTGATTCTGTCTGGATAACGCCTCTTTGGGGTATCAGGTTCTTCTGGCAATGTTGAGTTGAGATCAATGTCGTTGTTTGGTTCATCTGCTTCCAATATCACCGATTCTGCGGTAGCTGCAATTGGTACGTCGATTTCATTGCCAGGTGTATCAGATCGTGGTGTGGAGTTGACGTTTTCCATTGACTCTAGAATCTGGTCAGCATGGCATCTTACAATGCTCTCTCCAACACCCACGGTATACATGAGAGGTCCTTGCCGTGTACAAACCGTTCCTGGCTGCCATTTCTCAGTGCGGTAGTCCCGGGCCAAAACCGGTTGACCTATCTTAAAACTCCTGGTCGGCCTTTCATTCATATTCTGAAACTGCCTGTTCTCCACATCTCTTCGGACGTTTGGCTTAACCAAATCCAAGCGACATCGTAGTCTTCGATTGAAGAACATCATGGCTGGGGTTTGGTTGGTAACCGCATGTGTCGCATTCCGGTAGGCAAACAAGAAGTTGTCCACCTTGTGTTGTAGGGGTATATCTTCATTACACATTGCCTTGTTAGCCTTCTTGAATGTTTGGACAAACCTCTCGGCCAATCCATTAGTGGCTGGATGATATGGGGCAGATGTGTAATGCTTAACGCCATTGTTCTTTAAGAACCTCCGGAACTCTTCAGATACAAACTGTGGTCCATTGTCAGAGCAAATCTGTTCAGGCAGCCCATTCCTGTAGTCTAGTGAGCACCTGTTCTAGGTTGTTAAGGTGTTCACTGTCATCTTCACCTGTTACAAGGATGTCGTCCAAGTAACACTGAGTCCCCGGAATCCCTTGCAGGACTTGTTCCATCGCTCTTTGCCATATCGCCGGAGCCGATGCTACTCCGAATACCAATCGATGATACTGGTAAAGACCTTTGTGAGTGTTTATCGTGAGATACTTTCTAGAGGACTCTTCAACCTCCATCTGCAAATATGCTTGTGCTAGGTCAATTTTTGTAAAACGCTTCCCTCCAGACAGTGAGGCGAAGATATCTTCTATCCTTGGAAGAGGATATTGTACTGTGTGAAGGACAGGGTTCACCGTCACCTTGAAATCCCCACAGATGCGAATCTTCCTTGGCTCTCCGGGCTTATTGCTTAACGTTTTCTTCATGACAGGAACGATGGGTGTCGCCCACTCGCTCCAGTCGACCTTAGACAACACGCCCGCCTCCTCCAGATTCTCCAGCTCTGCCTCGACGGCTGGGCAAATTGCATATGGTACCGGTCTTGCTTTGAAAAACTTGGGAACTGCATTCTCTTCTATTTTTATCGAGGCGGTTATGCCTTTAAGCGTCCCCAGTTCTTGTTGAAATACCTCTTTGGCGTTAGCTAAGATTGTTGACAATCGTCCAGGAGTGACGTCTTCATCTTTTTTACCGTCCACCGTCATTGCATGAATGGAATGCCAATCTAAGTTTATCTTCCTGATCCATTCCCATCCCAATAACGGTGGTCCACCATTTGGCAGTATGTAGAGATACAATTTCCGTATTTTCTTGCCGTTGTATTCGACAGGCACCCTTATTTTCCCTCTGGGGTATACTTTTTGCCCCGTATACGTCGTCAAGACAATGGATGTCTCTCTCAAGGGTATGTGTGAAAATAGCCGCTCGTAGTCTCGTCGATTCATGATGGTTAGCGCTGATCCTGTATCCAATTCCATTTTAACTTGGGACCCTGCTATCGTGAGCGTGACCCAAATGGTTCGGTGATCCTCTTTTGCGATTACATTGTGAAGTTTGAGACAGCTTAGTCTCCTGTTTCCGGATTCACTATCGCTCATCTGATCTTCGGAACTACTGTCCGTCATCTTTTGTACTTTCTTGTACGGTTCCTTAGTAGCCTTTTTGTTGTCGCTGGTCTTCTTCCCAGACCTGCAAACTCGTGCAATGTGTCCAATTTTCCCGCATTGTCTGCATATTTTGTCTTTGGACCAGCAGTCCTTCTGGTCATGGTTAGTTCTGCCGCAGCGATAACATTTTGCAAATCCCCGTGTCATTTCGTGGGTGCCGTATTCCTGTGGTTTTTGTTGAATTTCTGCAGCTCCCCTGGCTGCTTGCTTCATATGATACTGCCACGCTGAAAGCCTTATCTAGCGTCAGCTCTTTTTCTGAGAGTAACTTCTTCTGTGTTCCTTCACTCAGGAGTCCACAGACAAATTTGTCCCGTAGGGTATCTGCCAGTCCTGCTCCGAACTGGCAGTGCTTTGATAGCTTGCGTAGTTCCGTAAGATACTCAGCATTGCTCTCATCTTTGTGCTGAGTTCTCCTGTGGAATTTAAATCTTTCTGCTATCAACAGCGATGCAGGGTTTAAGTGTTCCTGTAGGACAGCAACAATTTCATTAAAACTCTTCGCCTTCGGTTTGGCTGGAGTAATCAGGTCCTGCAATAGGCAGTACGTTCTAGCGCCCATTAAGTTTAGCAATATCGATGCCTTTTTCCCCTCCGCTCTTTCGTTTGCCTCGAAATATACCTCGACTCTTTCCACATACGTGGTCCAGTCCTCTAATGTATTATCAAAAGCAGTGATACAGCCAGTCTTCGGCATCTTGCAAATCTAAAATGGCGCCTCCCGCGCTTTGCCTTCTTCCCTGATTTAACAAAATGGCACCTCCCGCACTTTGCCTTCTTCCCCGCTGTTGTTAGCGCTGCTTTCCACGGTTTCTTGCGCGTTAAATATTGATTCTTTTTCTTTTATTATTTTCCCGTCGTGGAGCGGACCCTCTGGGACACTTCCCTCCCTCTTCTTAGGTCCGAACGCTGCCCGGCTTTGAAGCACCGGCCGCGCCCTGTGTGCTCCACCCTCTCTCTCTCTCTTTGCTTCCCGACTCGCTGCCCGGCCCCGTTGAAAAGCTACCCGATCGAGCTTCAGCCCGCCGCAGCCCAGGAAGGATCAGAGCACTACCTGCCACCAGCCCGATTAGCTGGGAAACCACAGACCGAGGAACCCAGCCTGGATCTGAACAGTCTCTCCTGCAAGTTTTCAAACCGATGATTGACGGTCGACGCCCGTTTCCCAAGTTTCTTTGGACTCTATTTTTTTTTCTTTCTTCTGGCTCCGACCTTCAACAACGTCGTCTGAGGTGCTGCCGAGTTGCAGGTAAGTTCGTTTCTTATTCGTCGTCAGCGTTAAGTCCGTGAATGACTGAGACACGGACCAGCAGGATTGAAAACAAACAAGTCTTTACTGGTGGAAGTCAATAGTGAAAACTAACAAACAGAGGCTCTCTAGTGCCTTTTATACAGGGGTGGTCACTGCCGGTACTGCAGTCTGAGACCAGTTATTCTCTTAAAGGTACATACACAACACTCTGATCAAAAGAAAACAACCCCAATCTATCCAATCTTTCCTCATAGCTAAAATTCTCCAGTCCTGGCAACATCCTCATAAATCTCCTCTGTACCCTCTCTCGTGCGATCACATCTTTCCTGTAATGTGGTGACCAGAACTGTACGCAGTACTCTAGCTGTGGCCTAACTAGTGTTTTATACAGTTCAAGCATAACCCCCCTGCTCTTATATTCCAGTCTCATCTTGAACGATACTGCTTAATTTTTTTTTAAAGATATAAATGCCTTTATAAAATAGCAAAGGAATTTCATTGAACATGCTTTCACGTTTTTGTAAATAATGTCAAACAGCTGGATGTCAGCCCATTAGCCATGTTCCAAAAACCCCAAAAAAGAAAGCAGAATAATCACGCAACTTTTGTCAAAATGTTGATACAATGTCCTGCATTCTATTTCAAATTGGACTCCCTTTGTTAGGTCAAGTTGTCCTTCCTTTTCCCCCAAAAGCCCCTAGTGTAATTCCAAGAGTCGGAGTGAAAAAATTCCATTATCTGGACAGGAAGGGTTGGAATTGGTTGTCGGACTTGTTGGTCAGTCCGTCAGAAATTCCACTGGCAATGGGAGAGGGCGAAACATACTCCTGCTCAACTTGCAAATGAAGCAAGTACATCATTAGTGACATTCGAAAGAGAATTGGATAAATAGTTGAAGGGCAAAAATTTGCGGGGCTATGGGGAAAGAGCAGGGGAGAGTGGGACTAAATGGGTCGCGCTACCAAAGAGCCGGCACAGGCGCAATGGGACAAATGGTCTCCTTCTGTGCTGTATCATTCTATGATTCGTTGACCATACAACGTATCATAGAATCATAGAATGGTTACAGCACAGAAGGAGGCCATTCGGCCCATCGAGCCCGTGCGGGCTCTCTGCAAGAGCACTTCAGCTCGTCCCACTCCCCCGCCCTTTCCCCGTAGCCCTGCAAATTTTTTTCTTTCAGGTGCTTATCCAACTCCCTTTTGAAAGCCACGATTGAATCTGCCTCCACCACCCTCTCAGGCAGTGCATTCCAGGTCCTAACCACTCGCTGCGTAAAAAAGTATTTCCTCATGTGGCCTTTGGTTCTTTTGCCAAACACCTTAAATCTGTGTCCTCTGGTTCTCGACCCTTCTGCCAATGGGAACAGTTTCTCTCTATCTACTCTGTCTGGACCCCTCATGATTTTGAACACCTCCATCAAATCTCCTCTCAATCTTCTCTGCTCTAAGGAGAACAATGCCACCTTCAGTATTTCTTGTTATTTGCGCCCGAGCAATGCTGGGAGCAAGAAGTGCCTGAATGAGGGATTTAAACGTTAAAGGGCCAGTTTCCCTGAAACATTTTTTTGGGCTTGAGGCCGACTTTTTTTTTTAATTCATTGATGGGATGTGGGCGTCGCTGGCTGGCTAGGCCTGCATTTAGTGCCCATCCCTAATTGCCCTTGAGAAGATGGGGGTGAGCCGCCTTCTTGAACCACTGCAGTCCATATGGTGTAGGTACACCCACAATGCTGTTAGGAAGGGAGTTCCAAGATTTTGGCCCAGCGACAGTGAAGGAACGGCAATACAGGTCCAAGTCAGGATGGTGTGTGGCTTGGAGGGGAACTTGTAGGTGGTGATGTTCCCATGCGTCTGCTGCCCTTGTCCTTCTAAGTGGTAGAGGTCGCGGGTTTGGAAGGTGCTGTTGAAGGAGCTTTGGCGAGTTGCTGCAGTGCATCTTGTAGATGGTACACACTGCAGCCACGGTGCGCCGGTGGTGGAGGGAGTGAATGTTGAAGGTGGTGGATGGAGTGCCAGTCAAGCGGGCTGCTTTATCCTGAATGGTGTCGAGCTTCTTGAGTGTTGTTGGAGCTGCACTCATCCAGGCAAGTGGAGAGTATTCCATCACACTCCTGACTTGTGCCTTGTAGATGGTGGAAAGGTTTTGGGGAGTCAGGAGGTGAGACACTCGCCGCAGAATTCCCAGCCTCTGGCCTGCTCTTGTAGCCACAGTATTTATATGGCTGGTCCAGTTCAGTTTCTGATCAATGGTAACCCCCAGGATGTTGATAGTGGGGGATTCAGCGATGGTAACTGCCATTGAAGAAAAGGTACCACAGTAAAAATTCCCTTCCTCCCCACTGAAGGAGGTACCTCTGTGGACACTGTGGGGGGAATTTTCCCAGCCCTGGGGAGGCGGGTTTGGAGGCGGGACTGCCGGGAAAGTGGCAGAATCTGAGGGCGGGTGCCCATTCCGCCCCCAACACGCCTCTGTGCCATCTTCCCGGGAGCCGGGTACCCAACCCACGCTGGGCGCCACCTCCCCGAGGTGGGAAGGGGATTACAGGCACTTAACTGCCTGTTAACAGGCAGTGAAGAGGATTATCCCCATTTTACCCACGCAAGTGTAGACTTCCCGATGTTGGGAAACCCCGCCAGGGTCAGCGAGGCGAGCAGTGGTTCTGCGGGGGTCGGAGGGGTCCAAAAGTGCGCTGTGGAGGTAAGTGATGGGTGCAAGTGTGGAGAGGTAAGTATGTGAGGTGAGTGTAAATGTTTATTTACCTTTATTTCTTCCTGCAGACTTCAACAGTTGGGGAACCGGAGTCTTCTGCATCTCACCGGCAGAGATGACAGGATGGCTGCTGCATTCTCCGATGCAACAGCTATCTGATTTCTGCTCAGCAGATAGGCTTGATGAGTCTTGAATACAAGGACTCATGGAACAACAGAGAATGTCACTGTTTGACAGCTTCACAGACGTCATACGCTGATGTGCTCTGTCACCGGCTTTCCCTTAATTGGCCTGCTAAGCCCGCTGGGCGGGCGTAACATGGTCAATCAAGGAAAAATAGCGTGGGTTGGCCGGACGTCGATGGCGGCGGGACTGAAACCCGACAAGTGGGAGTCCCACCTCCAAAAGCTCTCCATTGACAAAGTGTAGGTGGCGCAGGCTCTTGGCCGTAACTAAGTGCCTCTGACCCTGGGGTGAGGTCAGGGGTGAATCCACGAGGGTAGTTGGGGGTTGTGGGGTGGGGGAGGGGGAGCCACAGGCCCCACCCCTACCCCAGATCTGCCTAGACAGGTCTCCGTGAGAATGCCTGTCCTCCTGTGCTGATATATGGTGCAACACGCATTAGGCAAGTGAACAACAGTGTGCTGAGTTAATAACTTTTATGGATTAGCCATTCCTGAAAACTGACAGTTTATAGCAGCGTTTACTGAAGATAAAAAGATACTGCTTTAAACACAACAAAATTAATGTCAGCATGAAGCAGACACGAGATGCGAATTTTATATTTCGCGATAAATGATTACAGTGAATACTGATTAGGAATGTTCATGAGTTCTCACTGAGAAACAGTCAGACAATGTTATGATTAAACATAAAGTGCTCGTCCACAATAACCCATTGCAAATTTTAGGTTCCAGGCGCTGACTCTGGCAGACTGCAGTGCCCAGACTTCTGGGTTCCAATAAATACTTCTCAGTGAGTTTATTTTTGTAGCTTTCATTTATTATGTTTAATAAATCATCGCAAATTTTATAGAAAGAAAGAACTTACATTTCTACAGCACATTTCACGGCCTCAGGACGTCCCAAAGCGCTTTACAGCCAATGAAGTCGTTTTTCTTTGGAAGTATGGTTGTAATGTAGGAAACGCGGTGGCCAATTTGCGCACAGTAAGCTCCCACAAACAGCAATGAGATAAATGGTCAGTTAATCTGTTTTTAGTGATGTTGATTGAGAGATCAATATTGGCCCCAACAGTAAGGAGAACTCCCCCTGCTCTTCTTCAAAGTAGTGCCATGGGATATTTTACGTCCATCCGAGAGGGCAGCCAAGGCCTTGGTTTAACGTCTCATCCAAAAGACGGCACCTCTGACAGCGCGGCACTCGCTTAGTGCTGCACTGGAGTGTTGGCCTAAGATTTTGAGCTCAAGTCTCTGGAGTGAGACTTAAAACCCACAACCTTCTGACTCAGATGTGAGCATGCTACTCACTGAGCCACAGTTGACGCCTAAAATAAACTGTCTCAGCTAAAAGGAGTCTTTGTCAGGTGAGCTCATTCGTCTAAAGCTCAGGAGGCTGGATAGGAAGCTCCGGAAATGTTTAATCTGGAAGTAACAAAAGGTGTGGCTAAAGGTTTGAGTGGTGGTTGTGGAGGTGAGGGAGGGAGGGAGCGAGACAAGCAATATCCTGCAGGTGGAAGTAGGTTGTCTTTATGATGGACTGGATTTGAAGTTTGAAGTTCAACTCAGGGTTAAGCAAGGCACCGGGCTTGGTCCTTGTTGGCTTGAATGAGCAATCAGAGAGAGGGATTACATAGGATGTACAGCACAGAAACTGGCCATTCGGCCCAACCAGTCCATGCCGGCGGCATGGATGGAGGGGTGGAAAAGAGGGCTAAGGTGTTCAGTTTCTGGTGAGAACCAAACGAGATGACTTCAGTCTAACTGCTGTTTAATTGGAAGTAGTTCTGACTCATCCACAACTTGTCCCACTCCAGAGACATGAGCACCATAATCTAGGCTGACACTTCAGTGCAGTACTGAGGGAGTGCCAAACATTCGGAGGTGCCGTCTTTTGGATTAGACGTTAACCGAGGCCCCGTCTGCTCTCTCAGGATGTGAAAGATCCCACAGCACTATTTCGAAGAAGAGCAGGGGAGTTATCCCCAGTGTCCTGGCCAATATTTATCACTCAATCGACATCACTAAAACAGATTATCTGGTCATTCTCACATTACTGTTTGTGGGAGCTTGCTTTGTGCAAATTGGCTGCTGCTTTTCCCACATTACAACAGCGATGACACTTCAAAAGTACTCCATTGGCTGTAAAGCGCTTAGGGACTTCCTGAGATTGTGAAAGGCGCTATAGAAATGCAAGTCTTTTGTATATCCAAGTACTTTTTAAATGCATAGAGTGTTTCTGCCTCTACCACTGTTTCAGGCGGTGAATTCCAGATCCCCACCGCCCTCTGGATGAAAAACGTTCTCCTCAACTCCCCTCTAATCCTTCTACCAATTACTTTAGAAGAAGAGCAGGGGAGATCTCCCCGATAAAAAGACTTGCATTTATATAGTGCCTTTCTCGACCACTGGACATCTCAAAGCGCTTTACATCCAATGAAGTACTTTTGGAGTGTAGTCACTGTTGTAATGGCAGCCAATTTTGTTAAGTCCATGAATGATTGAGACACGGACCAGCAGGAGTGAAAACAAACAAGTCTTTACTGGTGGAAGTCAATAGCGAAACTAACAAACAGAGGCTCTCTAACGCCTTTTATACAGGGGTGGTCACTGCCGGTACTGCAGTCTGAGACCAGTTATTCTCTTAAAGGTACATACACAACAATTCCTCCCCTTTTAGATAAACAGTACATAACATTCATTTAACAACTAAATGATAACTAATTACAATCACAATCACGGTTGCTAGATACATTGGTTAAGTTTAAGCAATTATAAGTTCAGTCTTTGAGGAGGCTTCCTGATTCTGTCTGGATAACGCCTCTTTGGGGTATCAGGTTCTTCTGGCAATGTTGAGTCGAGATCAATGTCGTTGTTTGGTTCATCTGCTTCCAATATCACCAATTCTGCGGTAGCTGCAATTGGTACGTCGATTTCATTGCCAGGTGTATCAGATCGTGGTGTGGAGTTGACGTTTTCCATTGACTCTAGAATCTGGTCAGCATGGCGTCTTACAATGCTCTCTCCAATGTCCACGGTATACATGAGAGGTCCTTGCCGTGTACAAATCGTTCCTGGCTGCCATTTCTCAGTGCGGTAGTCCCGGGCCAAAACTGGTTGACCTATCTTAAAACTCCTGGTCGGCCTTTCATTCATATTCTGAAACTGCCTGTTCTCCACATCTCTTCGGACGTTTGGCTTAACCAAATCCAAGCGACATCGTAGTCTTCGATTGAAGAACATCATGGCTGGGGTTTGGTTGGTAACCGCATGTGTCGCATTCCGGTAGGCAAACAAGAAGTTGTCCACCTTGTGTTGTAGGGGTATATCTTCATTACACATTGCCTTGATAGCCTTCTTGAATGTTTGGACAAACCTCTCGGCCAATCCATTAGTGGCTGGATGATATGGGGCAGATGCGTAATGCTTAACGCCATTGTTCTTTAAGAACCTCCGGAACTCTTCAGACACAAACTGTGGTCCATTGTCAGAGCAAATCTGTTCAGGCAGCCCATTCCTGGTGAATATGGTTCGCAAAACTGTGATAGTTTTTTCCGTGGTGGTTGAGGACATTTTTATTACCTCTGGCCAATTTGAATGTGCATCCACCGCAATTAAAAACATCGAGTCCATGAAGGGACCAGCAAAATCAATGTGCACCCGTTGCCATGGAGATGAGGGCCACTCCCATGGATGCAGAGGAGCTTGTGGTGGGGCGTTTTGGACCTTCTGGCATCCTGCACAGCTCTTGGTCATCTCTTCGATTTCTCTATCGATTCCCAGCCACCACACAAACGCTCTGGCTAAGTTCTTCATTTTTACCCCACCCAGATGACCCTCATGAAGCTCATTGAGTACTCTATCCGTCAACTTAGGTGGAATTACTACTCTGGATCCACACATCAAGGTTCCTCTGCACACTGACAGCTGTTCTCTTCTCGGCGAGAATGCTGGCAGCAGTGGTTCGCCATGTGCTGGCCATCCCTTCACCGTTAAATCATAGACCCGTGATAGTGTCGGGTCATTCCGTGTTTCCTTTTCTATGTTTGCATTCGTCACAGGGAGACATTCGACTATGGTCGAGTGGAATAACTCCATTGGATCCACTGCAAGGTCTTCTTCCACCGTCGGCAACGGTAGGCGTGACAATCCATCAGCATTTCCATGCTGTTTAGTTCCTTTGTACTCGATGTCATATTGGTGTGCCCCTAGGAAAAGGGACCATCTCTGCAGCCGTTGTGCCGTCATTATCGGTACGCCCGTCTGA